>NC_081360.1:58472898-58845014 GCF_030684315.1 Stegostoma tigrinum
GTGTTATGTCCCGCATTCTATTTATCTGGTTAGGTTTCCTTGGGTTGGTGATGTCATTTCCTGTTCTTTTTCTCAGGGGATGGTAGATTGGCTCCAAATCAATGTGTTTGTTGATGGAGTTCCGGTTGGAATGCCATGCTTCTAGGAGTTCTCGTGCGTGTCTCTGTTTGGCTTGTCCGAGGATGGATGTGTTGTCCCAATCAAAGTGGTGTACTTCCTCATCTGTATGCAAGGATACGAGTGATAGTGGGTCATGTCGTTGACCCACATGACCCGTATCCGGACATACAGATGAGGAAGTACACCACTTTGATTGGGACAACACATCCATCCTCGGACAAGCCAAACAGAGACACGCACGAGAACTCCTAGAAGCATGGCATTCCAACCGGAACTCCATCAACAAACACATTGATTTGGAGCCAATCTACCATCCCCTGAGAAAAAGAACAGGAAATGACATCACCAACCCAAGGAAACCTAACCAGATAAATAGAATGCGGGACATAACACCAGTGCTTCGTCGGAGGCTCACTGATGATGTTACCTAGAACGGTGACGAAACGTCTGAAAACTAACCTTACAGCTCAGCGAGCAAACTCACATTCAGAGCTTCAAAGAATTGTGTACCTGCAACCCTAGGTGTCTGTTCTACAGCACGACCCAAGGCCCTATTATTCGTTGTATAAGCCCCATCCTTGTTTGTTGTACCAAAATAGAGTACCTTGCATTTATCCAGATTGAGCTCAGTCTGCCATTTTTCAACCCAGTGACTCATTTGATCAAGATGCCTTCAGAATTTGAGCTGCCTCAGACTGTGGTTCTCTGGGACTTTGGACAACTCTTTCATGCAGAAAATATGTTTGTGTTGTGTGGAATTTTTCTAATTGCCCAAGTGAAAATGAAGAGCAAATTTTCAGATTGATCAAGATAATTATAGTAATATTATTGCTGTATGAGAGTTTAGTGTGACTCATTGTAAGCAGCAAGTTGTGAATAAGTGGACAAGCGAGTGAAGAATATTTACTGTAAGCAGTATTCTTGAATACTTAAAGAACTGATGCATTATTTGATCAAATTATAAATACTTATAATAAAGTTAACACACTGTGAGGTGAACCACTATGTGCAAAATTACATACGCCCAGGGTTCACATGCCTGTCAACCACTGATCATCACCCTGACAATCACTGTTGCATTTGTGAAAGAGAAGGTATACAAGTTAATGTTGCTAGTAATTTTGCTGAATGTCTGAACATACAATATCAAGGCCTGTGAAATATGTATCAAAATCTTTGTTTTATTAATGCATTCAATCTAATTGTTAGATTAATTTGCAGCCATTGTTAAGCAAGCGCTATACAAAATTAAATTAAACACGATTAGTTTTTTCAAAATGCCATTTTACTAATGCTTAATAAATTTAATTATGTCAACAGATTCCCCTGCTAAATGAGCTCATTTTCTCACATGTATATTTTAATAGTTTGCAATAACTAGCCTAAGAATTTTTATTTGCCTTGTCCTGATAGATAATTTGTGCCCTGCACCTTCAAGTTTAATCTTAGAAAAAAAAATAGAAATGGTTTTGGAAAATGCCTTGTAGAAGGATCATAATGTCAATCTACTGTTTCTGTTCCTTGTTTCATCTACTCTGCAAATACATATGTGCATGTGCCTATGGATTATGGCAGCCATTTTTAATGATAGAACGTTGTCTGCTGCATTCGGGACACACATTTCATTTGTGCGGGTATCTTTTAAAGTGGAAAAATTCTCCAAAGCAATTGGTATAATTTTTAAAAAATGCACTCTGAGCTGCAAGTCAAAGTATTAGGAGCTTTAACTGTTTCTGATTCAATGTTTTCAAAATACTGTAGCTGCAAGATTGAACAGGTTGATTCTGATGGTTGATGAGTATAGAATAAGGATGTCAGATTAACTGAGATTTAGAACAGTAGGCTAAAGCATTTTTAAACTGAGGATTATGAGGACTGTGGAATGCATTTTGAGAGATTAAAATAAAAAAGCTGTCAATATTTAACAATAGAGGACAGAAAAGGGTGAGGAATGACATCAAGTTGAAGAGATAGGATTAGGACTACTGATGAACAAAGTGGGCTGGATAAATTTAATAGAGATAATAAGAACTGCAATGCTGGAGAATCTGAGATTACAAGGTGTGGAGCTGGATGAACACAGCAGGCTAAGCAGCATCTTAGGAGCAGGAAAGCTGACGTTTCGGATCTAGACGCTTCTTTACCCTTGCTTGACCTGCTGGATAAATTGAATAACCTGTTTCACTCTGAGATATCTGCTGTTTGTGTTCCATGTATGCAATTGTTCAGACATATATGTCTCAATAACCTAATGCTTGTATGTGCTCACCTACATGCTATATAAGGTATGTGTATTTGAGTGAGTTATAGAGTCATACAGCACAGACACGGACCCTTCAGCTCAAGTTATCCATGCAGACCAGGTTTCCTAAATTGAACTTTTCGCAATTGCCTGCATTTGGGCTGTATCCCTATAAACTTTTCCTATCCCTGTACCTGTCCAGTTGTGTTTTACATGTTGTAACTATAGTTTTCACTACTATTTCCATTGGCAGCTTGTTCTGTATATGCACCACCCTTCGTGTGGAAGAAGTTGCCAGTTAGATACCTTTTTTAAATCTTGCTCCTCTCACCTTAAACCTATATCCTTTAGTTTTGGACTCCCTACCCCAGGAAAAGATCCTGGCTATTCACCATATTTACGCTTCTCGTAATTTTGTAAACCTCTATAAGGTCGCTCCTTGGCCTCCTACGCTCCTAGGAAAAAATTCCCAGCCTATCCAGCCTCCTCTTATACCTGAAATCCTCCAGTGTCAATAACATCCTTATTGATTTTTTGGTTTTTTTTGCACACTTTTTACAGCTTAATAACATCCTTGCTATAGCAGGGCTAGCTCTCCCTGGATCCCAATGTAATCCAGCATTGCCATCCAGAACCTGTCGAAGGTTGTTGCTAAAGTCCATACAGACAACATCTATGACTCTGCCTTCATCTATTTTGTTTGTTGTCTCTTCAAAAAAAACTCATTCAAGCTTGTGTGACACAATTTTCCATGCACAAAGCCATGCTGACTATACCTAATCAGTCTTTGCCTTTCAAAGGAATATAAGAAGTAGCAGGAATAGGGCATCTGACCTATTGAGCCTGTTCCACCATTGAATAAGGTTATGGCTAATCTCTTTGTGGCCTCCACTTACCTGCCCATTCACCATAATTCTCAATTCCTTTTCTGTTCAAAAATCAATTTATCTTTGCCTTATAAACATTTAAGGCAGTAGCCTCAACTGATTCATTCAACAGAGAATTCCACAGATTGACACCTTTTTGGGTTGAGACGCTCCTTCTCAATTCAGTCCTAAATCTGCTTCCTCTTACTTTGAGGCTATATCCATGAGTTCTAATTTCACCTGTCAGTGGAAACAACCTCCTGCTTTTATTTTATCTATTCCCTTCATAGTTTTATGTTTCTATAAGATCCCCTCCCACCTCTCCATTCTTCTAAATTCCAATGATTATAGTCCCAGTCTACCCAATCTCTGCTCATAGGACACCCCTCTTAAGTCTGCAGTCAACCTAGTGAACCTCCTCTGCAGCCCCTCTTTTCTCGAGTAAGGAGACTAAAAACTGTGCTCAGTACTCGAAATGTGGCTTCATCTACGCCCTATACAGCTGCAGCATAATCTCCCATCTACCTCGTTATTTAAACAGTGGCGTCTTAATCTGCTGGAACCTTCCCCCGAGTCCAGCAAATTTTGGTAAATTATCGTGAGTGCATTTGCTATTTCCTCTGTCATCTTTCTTAGCATGTGTTCCATCAGGGCCAAGAGACTTTTTGTCTACTTTTTGTCCTGTTAGCTTGCCCAGCGCTACCAGTTTAGTGCTGATGGTTGTTTCTAAGTCCTCACCGACCATTGCCATCTTGTCATCGATTATTGGCATGTCATTTGTGTCTTCCACTGTGAGGACCAACACAAAATACCTGTACAACACTTAGGCCATTTATCATCATTAAATCCCCTTTCTCATCCTCTAAATGAGCAGTGTTTGCCTGAGCCACACTCTTTCTTTTCATATATTTGCAGAAACATTATAATCCAAGTTAGTTTACTCTTATAATCTATTTTATTCTTCTTCTTAGCTTTTTTCCTGGCTTTCTGTTGACCTTTTAAAGATTTCCAAACTCCTTAGTTTCAAATGCAAGCATATCCTGTCTCAAGATTCCCTCTACTTAACATCATAACCACCGCTGATGTCAGGCTCACCAGTCTGTAGTTCCTTTTGGCTTTTCCTAAAATAAAACACACCGACATTAGCCACCCTCCAGTCTTTCGGCACCTCACACATTGATGCTACGAATATATCTGCTAGTGACCCCACAAGATTTTCCCAGCTTCCCACAATATCCTGGGATACCCTTGATAAGGTCCTGGGAATTTATCTACCTTTATGCATTTTATAACCTCCAGTGCCGCCTCTTCAGTAATGTGGACTTGTTTCAAGACATCACTATTTATTTCCCCGAGTTCCCTAGCTTCCATGTCTTTCTGAGGAGATTCTGGAGGTGTTAATGATCTTTCAGGTATTGCTGGAGTAAGTGAGAGTCCCAGAGGACTGGAGAATGTCTGATGTAATACCCCTTTTTAAGAAAGGAGCGAGACAGAATTTGGAAAATTACAGACTGGTTAGCTTGACCTCGATTGTTGCTAAGATTTTAGAGTTCCTTATTAAAGATGAGATTGCACAGTACTTGGAAGTACATGGAAAAATAAGATTGAGTCAGAGATAATGGGAACTGCAGATGCTGAAGAATCCAAGATAACAAAGTGTGAAGCTGGATGAACACAGGCCAAGCAGCATCTCAGGAGCACAAAAGCTGACGTTTCGGGCCTAGACCCTTCATCAGAGGCTCTAGGCCCGAAACGTCAGCTTTTGTGCTCCTGAGATGCTGCTTGGCCTGCTGTGTTCATCCAGCTTCACACTTTGTCATCGAAGATTGAGTCAGCATGGTTTTAACAAGGGAAGATCACGCCTGATAAATCTGTTAGGATTCTTTCAGGAGGTAACAAGCAAGTTCAGTAAAAGAATACCAGTGAACATGACCTGTTTGGATTTCCAGAAGGCCATTGACCAAGTACCATTCAGGAGGTAGGTGAATAAGATAAGAGCGGATGGTGTTCGGGACAAGGTATTGACATGTATAGAGGACTGGCTGACTGGTCGAATGCAGAGAATTGGTCTTTCTCGGGATGGTAACTAATGTAGTTCTACAAAAGTCATTGTTTGGACTAAAACTATTTATGTTATATGATAATGATGATCTGGATGAAGGAATTGAAGGCAGAAAGGTAGGTGAACAAGGAAATAGTATGGAGATAGGGAAGCTGCAGAAGGACATGGAAAAGCAAGGAGAGTAGGCTCAGAAATGGCATATAGAATACAATGTGGCAAAATATGAAGTTATGCATTTTAGTAGGAAGAATAGAGGTGTATTTTCTAAATGGGGAAAGGCTTTGGAAATCTAAGGCACAAAGGGACTTGAGTCTCAGTACTGAATTCTCTTAAGGTTAACATGCAGGTTCAGTTAGCAGTTAGGAAGGCAAATGCAATGGTAGCGTTCGTTTCAAGAAGGCAGAAACAGGAGTTGAGATGTAGTGCTGAGGCTGGAAGAGGCTCTGATAAGACTGCATTTGGAATATTGAGTAATTTTGAGTTGGATACCTAAGGAAAAAGTGTGCTAATCTTGGAGGGGATGCAAAGGAGCTTTACAATAATGATCTCAAGGATGAAGGACTTGTTATATGAGGAGCTGTTGAGGACCCTGCGTCTGTACACCGGGTTTAGAAGGTTGAGAGGGATTTCATAAAAACTTAAAGTATTCAGAGACTTTGGATAGAGGGGGCAATGAGAAAATGTTTTCACCAGGAGGAGATACCAAGATGTGAGGGCACAGACTTAGAGCGAAGGACAACCCTTTAGAAGTATGGTTAATACGTTTGTACATGCCACCAAAATTGGTGATGTAGAGGACAACAAAGGAGGTTATCTCAGATTTCAACAGGACTTTGATCAGATGGACAAATGGGCCGAGGAGTGGCAGATAGAGTTTAATTTAGATAAATGTGAGGTGCTGCATTTTGATAAAGGAAATCAGGGCAGGATATATACACTTAGTAGTAAGGTCCTGGGGAGTGTTGTCAAACAAAGAGACCTTGGGTTGCAGATTCATTATTCCTTGAAAGTGGAGTTGCAGGTAGACAGGGTAGTGAAGAAGGCATGTAGTATGCTTGCCTTTACTGGTCTGTGCATTGTAGAAATTAGGAGGACTTGGGGCTGTACAGGATATTGATTAGGACACTTTGAATACTGTGTTAATTTTGGCCTCCCTGATATAGGAAAGGGTTCAGAAAAGATTTACAAGCATGTTGCCAGGGTTGAAGGGTTTGAGCTATAGGGCGCAGCTGAATAGGCTGTGGCTATTTTCCCTGGAGGATACTGGGTGACTTACTAAAAATTCTTTAAGTTGATGAAGGTGTCGTTGGCTAGGTGAGTATTTATTACCCATCCCTAATTATCCAGAAGGAAATTAAGAGTCAACCACATTGGTGGGTCAAGAGTCACGTGTAGCCCAGACCAGATACGGATGGCAGTTTCATTCCTTAAAGGACATTAGTGATCCAGGTATGTTTTTCCAACAATCAACAATAGTTTCATGGTCCTCAATGGACTTGTATTTCCAGATTTTTATTGAATTCAAAGTCCACCATCTGCCATAGTAGGAATCAAACCCAGGTCCTGAGAACATTGTCTGGGTCTCTGAATTAACAGCCCAAAGACAACATAGGTAGGCCACTACCTCCCCCATAGCTGAAAGCCTCCAACCTCGGCAAAGTCCTTGTAAATCATCTCTCGGTATTATGGATGCATAAGATTGTGATGCACTTGCAAAAGAGGACCTGGAGTTCTATTCTACTTGGAAGATCCTATCAGCATTAGCAAATCTCTGAAGATCTGAGGAATACTGCAAAGATTAACAGTTCTCTCAATCACTGAGAGAGGAATAAGATGGGAGTATTGTGAAGTTATTCTGCGTTTGTGAACACTCCAGGAATAGAAATGAAGGAAAGAGTGGCAGTTTTGTTTGTAGTACTGCATCATTTGCTGGAAAATGAAAGGAATAAGGAGACAGGCTTAACAGTATTACGAGAGGGAGAATATGACATAAGGTGACCTTGCCATCTCTTTGGTCTGACAGGTGCTCCACTTGTTAGATCATCTAAAACTTTTTCTCTGGAACATCAGCCAACACTAATCATTATTTTTGCTGACTTTTTTATACATAAAAGTTATTGATTATATGCACAAAGTCTTTAAATAGTTTTTAATAAACACAAGTTTCCATTGACACAATCAGACCTCAAATTTTAAAAATAATTTCAGGTACTGAGATCAAAGAAATAGCCTTCAACTTCAAAATCTTAAATTATTTATTTCATTGAAATTGAAACCTAAATGATGAAGAGATGAGCTTGTTGATTGGATTAGAGAGCAGCCAAACCAGAGGCGCACAACTCTGTTAGGGTTATGCTTTTTTGAGAAATAAACTAATAACTTACTTTTTTTTCAGAGGCTCTTGAAACTGCAGTATCTCATAACATTGTATCTTAAAATAATAATATTACCATTCTTTATCCATATATTTGCAGATGTAAAATAGATTGTCCTTAGCTGGGGGTAGTTCAAATAATGCTAAGTATATTGTGTTAATTAACAATCAGTTGCAACACTGCAGTCGTAATTCTTTTCTCTTACAGAAGTGGACATGCTCTTATGGCATTCATGTTCTCTCGCCAAGAAGGGAAGCTAAACAGACAGCAAACAGTAGAATTTGGCCATCACATTTTGAAAGCACATATTTTCAAGGTAAGCATTGATCCAATGAGTTATTTTTATGGAAAGAAGAGTAAACTCTTCTACGTTGTGTTCAGATGTTGTATTAAATACCAGATGCATAACTTAAATAGGACTACAGCTTTTAGTTTTTGTGTTTAAGGAACATTTGATGAATCCTTAAAAATATGAAGGTCAAAAGGAATTCTTAAATTTGATAATAGATGCATGAATTATATTTATCATTTTGTTTTTTGAAAGAGTCTGGAGTTCAGACATGTGGACTTCAAGTGACATTTTGGCATTCGTCTGTTTTTCTGAAGGTGTAGAATAATTGGACGAGTCTTGCCATAGCATGATTTTAAACCAACGTGTGTCAGAGACCAAGTCTGAAAGCCTCCGGGAATGTGACAGAAATTTGTTTGTGTTGTGGGGTTTACAACAGGTGGGGGAAAACTAGCTTTGGCAGCATCTTGGATCTTTAGAATCTAGTTCAAAAGCTTTTAGAACTAAACAATACAACGCAGGAACATGCCCTTCAACCCACAATGTTGTGCCAAACATGATGCCAGATTAAACTAAGATAACAAGATGTAGAACTGGATGAACGCAGCAGGCCAAACAGCATCAGAGGAGCAGGAAAGCTGATGTTTTGGGCCTAGACCCTCCAGAATAAACTAATCACTTTTGCCTAGCCATGGTCAATATCCCTCTGTACCTTGTTTATCTAAAAGCCCCTGAAACCACCTACTGTATCTGCCTCCTCCACCACCCTGGCAGTGCATTCCAGGCACCTTCCTAGTCTTTTTTTTAAAAAGAAAACTTGCCCCTTGCTTCTCATTTGAACTTTTGCCCCTTAAATGCATGTCCTGTACTATTAGACATTTCACCTCTTGGGGGGGAAAATATTCTGACCGCCAACCCTATCTATACCTCTCATTTTATAAATTTGTATCAGGTCTCACCTCAGCCTCTGCCACTCCAGAGAAAACAGTCCTAATGGTCCAGCCTGTCCTTTTAGCTCATATCCTCTAAACCAAACCGCATCCTCGTAAACCTTTTCTGCACCATCTCCAAAGCTTCCATATCCTCCTTGTAATGTGGCAACCAGAATTGAATGCACTTCTCTAAATGCAGCCTGACCAAAATTTTATAAAGCTGTCATGTCACTTCCTGATTTTTGTCCTCAATGGCTGGGCTAATAAGGGCGAGCATGCATATGCTTTCTTTACCACTGTATTTACAGTGGCCACTTTCAGGGAGGTATGGACTAGGACCCCAAGATCCCTCTGTACATCAGTGCTTTTAATGGTCCTGCCATTAACTGTGTATTTTCCCTTAATATTTGATTTCCCAAATTGCAACACTTCACACTTGTCTCAAACTCCATATGCCATTTCTCCACCCATGTCTGCAACTGATTTGTATACTGCTGTATCCTTTGGCAAGTTTCTACACTGTCCACAACCGCCTGATCTTTGTGTCGTCTGCAAACTTAATAACCCACCCGTCTACCTTTTCATCAAAATCATTTATACAAATACAAACTGCAGAGGTCCCAGTACAAATCTCTGTGGAACGCCACTAATCACAGATCTCCAGCCTGAATACCACCCTTCCACCACTACCCTGTCTTCCATAGGCAAGCCACCTTGGATCCCATGCATCTTAACCTTCTCGATGAGCCTTTGAAGTTCAGTTCGAAGGAAGTTTGACTGATTTCAGAAGCAATTAAAACCCCTCCGAGAGAAAGATGATTATTCAATGTCCTTAAGGAACTAAGTTATCTTAGTGAAAAGGTAAAGACTGTGAAACGTTTAGACCAAGATTGTTTAGTTAGAAATCTGGATTGCGTGTTTAAAGCTGAGCAAACCTAAGATTTTAGATATGAGTGTCCCAGGAAAAGAGTTCACAGGACTGGACCTGTGAGGAAACAGTTAAGTCAAACCTATAGATTTGGGGGGAAAATGTTTTTCTGGCATTTGAATAACTGAAGTGATACTGTTGGGATAGATGGGATTTTGTTTTTGTTGTATGTTTTGAAATGTTTCCAACTGTGTTATACATAGCTTGGATTGTTTTATTTTCCTTTCTTTTGTGCAATAAGCTTCTGTCATGCCCAGTCGTAACATTAGCTGGGATCATGACAAACGGGGACTTTAAGCTGCGTCTGAACTATCGAATTTGAAAGGAATCTATGGCTGTGTACGAAAAATGGTTATATTGTGGCACTGGACATAAAATGGCTGTGTTGTGAAATTTATTGGCCATGTTTTGAAAATATTTTTGTATAATATGAAGAGTTTACTGGAGGAACATATGACTGTGAAATATTTGGAAGTTATGACTAAGGCTAAACTGAGAGAGTTTAAAAACTAAATTTTTTTTTTAATTCATTCATTCATTCATTGGATGCAGGCATTGGTTTTAACAGTATTTATTGTCCATCTCTCCTTGCCTAGAAGGTGATGTTGAACAACCTTCTTGAATCACTGTAATCCATTTGGTTTAGGTGCACCCTTCAATGCCTTTAGGCAGTAAGTTCCAGGATTTTGACGCAGTGACATTGCAGGAATGGTGATCTATTTTCAAGTTGGGATGATAGATGACTTGAAGGATAGCTTGCCAGTGATGGTGTACTCATGTTTTTGCTGCCTTTGACCATCGAGATGGCAGTGATTGTGGGTTTGAAAGGTGATGTCCAAGGAGTTCTGCCGTGCATCTTGTAGATGGTATAGTCTGCTGCTGTTGAGCTTTGATTATGGATGTAGTGCTTATCAAGTAAGCTCCTTTGTCCTGGATAGTGTCAAGCTTCTTCAGTGCTTGTTGGAATTACACTCATGCAGGTAAACATGTATATTCCATCACACTCCTGACTTGTGCCTCGTAACTTGTAGATAGGTTTTGAGGTGTCAGGAGGTGAATTACACACTGCAGTATTCCCAGCTTCTGGTTTGCTCTTGTAGCCACAGTACTTATATGGCTGGTCCAGTTCGGTTTCTAGTCAGTGGTAATCCCCAGGATGGTTATTGTCAGACACTTGCATGGTGTTAATGTTACGTGCCACTTGTCAGCCAACTCTGGAAGGTGTCCAGGTCTTGCTGCCTTTGGATGTGGACTGCTTCTATATCTGAGTAATCAGGAATGGTGCTGAAATTTGTGCAAATATCAGCAATTGTCCCCACTTCTGACCTTGTGCTGGATGGAGCGGTAGAATTAGTTAAGATACTGTTAGAAATAAATTCAACATTTGAGAAAGAGGAATGTTAAGATTTATGAGGTTGTAGACTTGCTCACTGAGCCAGTGTGTTTGATTGCAAATGTTTCGTTTTCCTGCTAATTAACATCATCAGTGCACCTCTGGTGAAGCATTGGCATTCTTTTCCGCTTGTTATTTATATGCCTTGCTTTGCTGGGATGGCTGGCATCACTTCAGATCTGTTTGTCAGTAGTTTGTATTTCAGGTCCAGTTCAATGTGTTTGTTGATGGAGTTCAGGTTGGAATGCCAGGCCTCTAGAAATTCCCTGTCATGTCTCTGTTTAGCTTTTGCTGTTATGGGCACGGGACTTCCTATAAGCTTGGCACTTCACGAAGAAAGCCATTAATGAACACATAGAAGTCGACCCCATATACACTCCATTGGGAAGGAAAACCGGAAGTGAGGCAATCCAGCTCAACAGACTCCAGAGTTTAAAAACCAGGCGGGAAAACATCGATGCTTCATTGGAGGTTGCACTGAGGATGTTACCCAGCATGATAATGAAATGTCGTGGAACAACAAACCAGCTCGGTGAGCCAACCAACCTCAATAAGACTGGACTATCAGAGCCAATTAGTAGAAGTTAAATTGGGGACTGATAACCAAATTAGGAACATACAAGGAATTCTCAGAAAAGAGGGCATTGGAAAAGTAAATAAGTATTAAAATTCAGAGATGGTAGGAACTGTTGATGCTGGAGAATCTAAGATAACAAGGTGTAGAGCTGGATAAACACTGCAGGCTAAGCAGCATCAGAGGAGTGGGAAAGCTGACATTTCGGTTCTGGACCCTTCTTTCTGAAGAAGGATTCCGATCCGAAACGTCAGTTTTCCCGTTCCTCTGATGCTGCTTGGCATGCTGTGCTCATCCAGCTCTACACCTTGTTATACCAGGTCACAGTCCAACAGGTTTATTTGAAATCTCAAGTTTTCGGAGCATAGCCTCTTCGTCAGGTGAAGTCAACACCAGCATCTCCACATCAGAGATAAAATAAACTCACATTATAGGAGGGCATCCTGGATAGTTTTCTGACTGTAAATGTGACTTGATCACAGCCCCATTGACCCCTCTTCAACAGGTCTATGTAGTAAAGAATGCCATTGATTCATTATACCCTCAAAACAAACTCCTCCTTATAATTGTCTTACGTGGATGACACCGTACTTTTGTAGTTATGTCTTCTGGTCCTAGCTTCCCTTATAGGGGAAACAATCTCTTTGCATGAGTTATCTTCTCATTCTTCTAAACTCCAGTGAATCTGTTCCCAACTACTCAGTCTCTCCTCAAATGAGAGAATTCCTCCATGTCTGTGATTAATCTAGTGAACCTTCTCGAAACTGCCTCCAATATCAGTGTATCTTTCCTTAAATAAAGGAATCAGAACTGTTCACAGTATTTCAGATGCGGTCTGGCCAGTGCCTTGTATAGTGTTAGCAAGACTTGCTGAGTTTTGTACTTCAAGCTACCAACCCCCCAGGAATAGCGCCAGATGACTGGAGGATAGCAAATGTGGTTCCCCTGTTCAAGAAGGGGAGTAGAGACAACCCTGGTAAGTATAGACCAGTGAGCCTTACCTCAGTTGTTGGTAAAGTGTTGGAAAAGGTTATAAGAGATAGGATTTATAATCATCTAGAAAAGAATAAATTGATTGGGGATAGTCACAACAGTTTTGTGAAGGGAAGGTCGTGCCTCACAAACCTTATTGAGTTCTTTGAGAAGGTGACCAAACAGGTAGACGAGAGTAAACCGGTTGATGTGGTGTATATGGATTTCAGCAAGGCGTTCGATAAGGTTCCCCACAGTAGGCTATTGTACGAAATGCGGAGGAATGGAATTGTGGGAGATATAGCAGTTTGGATTGGAAATTGGCCTGCTGAAAGAGGACAGAGGGTGGTAGTTGATGGGAAATATTCATCCTGGAGACCAGTTACTAGTGGAGCACCGCAAGGGTCGGTGTTGGGTCCACTGCTGTTTGTCATTTTTATAAATGACCTGGAAGAGGGCGTAGAAGGACGGGTTAGTAAATTTGCAGACGACACTAAGGTCGGTGGGGTTGTGGATAGTGATGAAGGATGCTGTAGGGTGCAGAGAGACATAGATAAGCTGCAGAGCTGGGCTGAGAGGTGGCAAATGGAGTTTAATGCAGACAAGTGTGAGGTGATGCACTTTGGTAGGAGTAACCAGAAGGCAAAGTACAGAGCTAATGGTAAGATTCTTCGTAGTGTAGATGAGCAGAGAGATCTCGGTGTCCATGTACACAGATCCTTGAAAGTTGCCACCCAGGTTGACAGGGCTGTTAAGAAGGCATACAGTGTTTTAGCTTTTATTAATAGAGGGATCGAGTTCCGGAACCATGAGGTTATGCTGAAGCTGTACAAAACTCTGGTGTGGCTGCACTTGGAGTATTGTGTACAGTTCTGGTCACCGCATTATAAGAAGGATGTGGAAGTTTTGGAAAGGGTGCAGAGGAGATTTACTAGGATGTTGCCTGGTATGGAGAGAAGGTCTTCCGAGGAAAGGCTGAGAGACTTGAGGCTGTTTTTATTAGAGAGAAGAAGGTTGAGAGGTGAATTAATTGAAACATATAAAATAATCAGAGGGTTAGATAGGGTGGATAGGGAGAGCCTTTTTCCTCGGATGGTGATGGCGAGCACGAGGGGGCATAGCTTTAAATTGAGGGGTGAAAGATATAGGACAGATGTCAGAGGTAGTTTCTTTACTCAGAGAGTAGTAAGGGAATGGAACGCTTTGCCTGCAACGGTAGTAGATTCGCCAACTTTAGGTACATTTAAGTCGTCACTGGATAAGCATATGGACGTACATGGAATAGTGTAGGTTAGATGGGCTTGAGATCGGTATGACAGGTCGGCACAACATCGAGGGCCGAAGGGCCTGTACTATGCTGTAATGTTCTATGTTCTATAACCCTTGAAGTAAAGGCTAACAGCCTATTTGCACTGGCCAATACCTTCTAAATCAGGATGTTAGCTTTTTGTGATTCATCAACCAGTACTGTCAAATTCTGTGCTACAGCTTCCTGCACTCTCTCTCAATTTACATTATATTCAGCTGTTTTATTTTTCCTGCCCCCTTACCACATCTTCCACCTGCCAGGTCTTTGCCCACTCACCTAATCTGACTGTGTGTCCCCTGCAGTCTGTATTTTATCTTCATTACTTGCCAAACCACCTGTTTTTGTGTCCTCTGCAAACTTGATAGTGTATTCACTTCCCTTATCGAACTTATTAATGTACATTGCAAATTAATTGTGGTCCCAGCTCTGAACCCTTTGGTAATCCACTAGTTATGGGTTGCCATTCCTGAAAATGCCTTTTATTCCAACATTGTCTTCAGCTAACTTCCCAATCTTCTATTCTTCCTAATAAAGTACTCGCAATACCATCCGCTCTTAATTTAGGTGGCCGAACATGTGGTACTTTAGTGAATGTTTTCTGGAGGTCCAAATAGGTTACTTATATCTCCTGGTTCTCCTTCATCAATCCTGCTCGTTACCTCCTCAGAGAAGTCTGAAACAATTGCCTGGTATGTTTTCCCTTCATGCAGCCATGCTGGCTGTGATCATATGCATTTCTAAATGCTGCGCTACTGTATCCTTTATAATAGCCTCCAGCAATTCCCAGTAATGGCAAACTTTCTTTTGCACCTTTTTAATTAATCTCCCTTTTTGAGTAAGCATTATATTTGTAGTTTTCCAATTTTCTGGGACTTTAACAGAATCTATAGATTCTTGGATGATTACTACCATGTGTCCACTATCTCTCTAGCTACTTCCTTTTAACATCTAAGATGCGAACAATTCACTTTAGGGAATCTAACAACCCTTAGCCTCATTAGTTTCCTCTGTACTTTGTCCTCCAATGATAGTTACTTTCCTCCTCCCATCCTTCAGTTGTTTCAGTATTTTGTACCTTTGGAATGCTCTTATTGTCCTGTACTGTGAAAACTGATATAAAATATTTGTTCAGCTTCTCTACAGTTTCCCGTTTCCCCATTTATTGTTTCCTCAGCCTTATTGTCTAAGGGGTCAATGTTCACTTTGGCCTGTCTCTTCCATTTTTTAAATGCTGCTATTGTCTGTATGATATTACTTGTTTGTTCACCCTCAAAGTTCATTTCAATTTTTTTCCTTTTTTGGGGTGACCTTTTGTTCACTTTGAGCTTTCCTAATCCTCTGGTTTGTCAGTAATCAGGGCCAAGTTCTGTTTCTTTCATTTCAATTTATTGTTATCCTTAAAGTTCCTTGATTGAATTATCCCCTTCTTTGAATTCTCCTCACTCACTGAAATATATCTTTGCTGTGAGTCATGAACAATTTTCATAAATGTCTGCAATTGCTCCCCAACTCTCTTCTCCTTTCCTCAGATTGACAGTTATTGTTTCCATCTAGGCTCAGATTTTGACATTGCCCTGTCTATTGCTGTCTATGATTCTATTACACTTCTTTTAGTTTGCAAAACAAATATTCTATAAATAGAAAGCGGGACATAACACCAGCGCTTCGTCGGAGGATCACTGATGATGTTACCTAGAATGGTGACGAAACGTCTGAAAACTAACCTTCCAGCTCAGCGAGCAAACTCATGTCCAGAGCCTCAACCTGAGCTACAAATCTTCTCAAAATTGTAGGGATTCATTGAGGATTTTGTTCACAGATGGTAAAGCAGCTAAAACATGCCCTTAATATAATACTTAAATGTTACCTAGGATGTTTGAGAACTTTAGAAATATGGAATTTGATTTTGAAATCTAATAATTTTGTGTTTAAACTTAATGCAGGGGCTAAGCAAAAAGACAGGAATATCCTCTAGTATGCTTCAAGCGCTGTGGATAAGCTATAGCAGTGATGGATTGTCTGCTGCCCTCACATCCTTGCGAAATCTTTACACTCCCAATGTGAAGGTAAGGGGATTTGTGGAGTTGAATTGATAGTACATTAGAAACAATTTTTTAAAACTGTTTCCTGTGTTTTGCTCCAAAAGTAGCTGCTGAAGGATCACACTGGAACTGGATTTTATCCAGTTTTGTATTTATCGATAGTGAAACATTTACAAGTATATTATCTCTCTTTATCAAAACATTCTGTTTTATGCTCTAGCCTACCAAGAGGGATCTTGTCAAAAGCCTTACTAAAATCTACATAGTCAATGTTCACTGCTGTGCCCTCATTGATGACCTTCGTCACTACCTCAAAAAAATTTCATCAAGTTAATAAGGCATGACCTGCCCCATACTGACTATCCCTAATTAGGCCATGCTTTTCCAAATGTGTGCAAATCATATCCCTAAGCATTCTCTCTAGTAGCTTTCCAACTGTTGATATGAGACTCACTGTCTGTAGTTTCCTGGATTATTCCCAATTTCCCCTCTTGAAAAGAGGAACAACATTAGCTACTTGCCAGTCCTCTGGGACCTTTCCGATAGCTTGTGAGGATACAAAGATCTTGGTCAAGACCCCAGCAATCTCCTCCCTTGCCTTGCTCAATAATGTGGAGTAGATGCTGTCAGGCCCTGGAGTCATATCCACCATAGGGCTCTTCAAGAGACCTAACACTATTTCTTCTTTGACCTCAAAATGCTTTAGCATATTAGCCTGCTCCACTCTAAGCTCACTATCTATCATATCCACCATATCCTCCTCCTGGATGAATATCAACGCAAAGTATTAATTTAGGATTTCACCCACATCCTCTGCCCTCAAGCACAAGTTCCCTCTTTCATCCTTGTGTGGTCTTACCTTCTCTGTAGTTATCCTGTTGTATTTAATGTATGTATAGAATGCCTTGGGATTCTGTCTTAACTATACTTCCAAGGTCATTTTATGGCCCCTTCTCGCTTTCCTAATGTTCTGCTTGAGTTCTTTGCTGCTTTCTTTATATTCCTCACGGGTCCTGTATGATTTTAGCTTCCTTAACCTCTAAATGCTTCATTTTTCCTTTTGACTAAATTTACAACCTCCCTTATTATACAAGGGTCCGTCACTTTGCCATCTTTGTCCTTCCTCCTTATGAAACATGCCAGTCCTGAACTCTGATAAGGTCTTTAAATAACTCCCACATGTCAAATGTGGACTTGCCTGGTAACAGCTTCTCCCAGTTAACACTTCCTAGCTCCTGCCTAGTACTGGTGTTATTTGCCCTGTCCCAATTTAGTACCTTCACGCAAAGCCCTGACTTAGACATTATAGCTATCTTAAAACTTAGAGTTGTCATCACTGTTTCCAAAATACTGGCCAGTCATCTGGCCAGGTTCATTAGCCAGTACAATCTCCAGTGTGGCCCCCTCCTGTAATCAGAATAGCCACATACTATTTAAAGAAACCCTTTTGGATGCACTTGGCAAATTCTGCCTTGTCTAAGCCTCTTGCTTGAAGGGAGTCCGAGTCAGTATTGGGGAAGTTAAAGTCACCCACAACGATAACCCTGTGGTTACTGCATCTTTCCATAATCTACCTACATACTTGATCCTCAATGTCTCGGTGGCTGTTGGGGATTTGAGGTACCCGTATGGCCTCAGTGGACGAGCCCTCCAGTTTGTCTCCTCTGAGTGCAGATATGACATTCTCCCTGATTAGTGAGCAATTCCTCCACTTCTTTTACCTTCCTCTCTCTCTTGCCTAAAACAGTGAAACCCTGCAAAGCTCTGCAGCTAGTCCTGCCCCCCTCTTGACCAAAGCTAGGGCTCTTTTCTCAGGACGTTCAGCAAGTCATTAACTGGACAATAACTAAGAGAGCAAAACCAAGAAACCCAGTTCTGCACCTTCCAAAGCAGTACTGCCTCCTGCCTAAAAAAAGACAGTCCTTTGGTTTCTGTCTAGTTTTCTACATTCTCTCTGGTTAGCCAGCCCTAGTCCTTCCTTGATTAAAATATTCAACATCTAACCAGCAATTCTGAGCATAATGACATCTCTGTGCTGGTAATCTGTAATGTTCTCAAAGCAGTACTTGGCCTACATTATCTTTCCAGGCTAATTCCCAACAGCAAACATTTGTCATTTGTTCTCTCTCAAACATAGCTGTAGTTCAAAGGACAATTCTCAGTTGCAACTTTTGCAGTTCCAAACCAAGAATGAGTAGTATAAGAGAAAATAATAATGAAGACACATGGATAAATAAATAACGCAACTTGGCTAATCATCCTACCCATGTTCATGGTAACATGACACATTTGAGGTGATCCAAGAAATAAACAACACTTTTTTAAAATCTTCTTTTACCTTCAAAACCAAACCTTTGAATTTTGACCACACATAAATAACTTAGGTAATGTGGAATTGTGACCCCTATACTTGCTGCTTCACCAGTAAATGTCCTCATTTATTAAGGAGGTAGGAACTACTGATGCTGGAAAATCTGAGCTATCAAGGTATAGAGCTGGATGAACACAGGCCAAGCAGCATCAGAGGAGCAGGAAATTCCTGCTCCTCTGCTGCTTGGCTTGCTGTGTTCATCCAGCTCTACCCCTTGTTATCTCATTTATTAAGGTGTTTTTAGCTGTTTTAACCTGAAAATTGCATGAATATTTCAAGCTTAATTATTTAAGAAAGTCATAACTTAATGTCAGCAGACTTTAACATTGATGTGCTTTAACTCCATAAATAAAGTAGTGTTAATTTATCCATTTAACTCTGACTTTTCTTTAAGATATTTTTGCCACTGACCCCCTATTCTATGTAATATAATATAAGATAATAAAATGTGAGGCTGGATGAGCACAGCAGGCCCAGCAGCATCCCAGGAGCGCACAAGCTGACGTTTCGGGCCGAGACCCTTCATCAGAGAGACCTTGTTCTATGTGCTGTGATATAACCATGAGCTTTTCTCTAGTGCCTCCATTCTTTCTTCCATTTCTAATCTCAGTTTTAAAGCTGCTAATGTTCATTGTCGACCCTGGAGAGTTCTGCTTTACTCTGCCCTTGGACCTGGCCTGGCTCGCACTTTTGTCCTCACACTCAGTTCTTGCCTGGCTCTGGTGTTCAGCTCCTCGGCTCCCAGCTGATATCTCCTTTAAGCGCTGAAGCTGTTGCCTCCATCTAGTGGCAGACATTGGTCAGTGCAGGTAGTCCTCTGCCTAACCAGTGCTGTCTCCATCTAAGATAATAAAATGTGAGGCTGGATGAACACAGCAGGCCAAGCAGCATCTCAGGAGCACAAAAGCTGACGTTTCGGGCCTAGACCCTTCATCAGAGCCTCTGATGAAGGGTCTAGGCCCGAAACGTCAGCTTTTGTGCTCCTGAGATGCTGCTTGGCCAGCTGTGTTCATCCAGCCTCACATTTTATTATCTTGGAATTCTCCAGCATCTGCAGTTCCCATTATCACTGTCTCCATCTAATATCAGTAGATGGAGCCATGTCAATCTCCAAGTGCCATACTTCAGATGAATAATTTTTAAAGTATTTTACAGTGAGTTGTATGAAATGTTGTATTCTGTATTATTGACATGTTTTAATTAGCAAGTTGCTTCAGCTGGGAGTGCACATATTTTAGAATATTTTAAAATAAAATCCTTAGTGTGGAAACAAGCCATTTAGCCCAACAAATTTCCACACTGACCCACTGAAGAGCCTCATGCTCAGACTCAGCCTCCTACACTTTCCGTCTAACCTTACATTTCCCATAGTTAATGCACCTAACCTACACATCCCTGAAAACTATGGGAAATTTAGCATGCCCAATCCGCCTAACTTGCACAATCCACCTAACTTGCACATCTTGGGGAGGAATGCATAGCATCTAGAGGAAGCCCACGCAGACATACGGAGAATGTGCAGACTCCACACAGACAGCTACCTGAGGGTGGAATTGAACTCGTGTCCCTGGCACTGTGAGGCAGCAGTTCTAACCACTGAGCCACCGTGCCACCCGTGTTTGGTGCAGTATTTCAAATTATACATTTGGTAAGAAGGAATTTAATTTTGGCTTTAACATTGATTCTTGTGGGAACCTGTGATTCACTTAAAGTTGTATTACTTAAAGTTATGATTTTTGTGTCCAAACATAACTTTAAGTGATACGTTACTGTATTGGTATAACTGTGGATCTCTTGACCCTACCGAAGGTTCAAGATGGTTCCCCACAGATTTTTTTTCACTTCCAGCTCTCATCTTATTCAATAAACACAGGGTTAACCTTTGAACTGCAGTCGCCCCAGCTTTGTATGCCAGTTCCTCCACCAAGTGTTCCATTTATTTTTAGTTGTCTTCAATTGCTAGAATTACAGTTATATTTCTAAAACATAAATGATCCCGTTGCAGCACAAGCCTTTGAGACTGGCCTTGATCTTGAGTTAAAGCAAAGATTAATTTTGTTAGTTTAATCAATTTCTTGTAAAACTATCCTGTTTGCTGATGATGCTCCTGTTGCCCTTTTCAGTTGAAGTATCCTGGACAATTTTGAAAATATATTAAGGCAACGCTATCTCAATGTTTTCTTTATTGTTTTGGGTGTAATCCCAAACCCAATGGAATAGGTAAATGCAGAACACTAAAACAGTTTTTGAAATAATACTTCTATTTCTGTAACATTTTGTAGGTGAGTCGATTGTTGATTTTGGGAGGAGCGATTGTGAACTACCGAACTGAAGTCCTGAACAATGCACCCATCCTATGTGTTCAATCACACCTCGGTCATCAGGAAATGGTAAATCTACTCCTTGAATTTGGAGCTACAGTTGACCATGTTTCTGAAAGTGGGATTACTCCCTTTTGCCATGCTGCAGCTGCAGGACACTTGAATATTGTGAATCTTCTATGCAAGAAGGGAGCAAAGGTAAAGATGTTTTGTTAAATAATCATAAGATGAACTTGTGGCTTTCATTAGTAAAGTATTTGCCACTGAATATGTGTATCTTTGTCAACTGCAGTGATGATTTTTGCATTTGTGTTGAATTTCCGATGTCATCAAAAAAGGAGGAACAAAGTGATATGCAGTCTAAAATTGTAAAAACCAAACAAAATAATTCATTATGCCCTGTGATTGCAAACTTCACTAAATTTTTATGTCATCTGCAAATTCATCAATCGGACCATCTGCATTTTCATCGAAGTCACTTATTTATATTACAAACAGCGGAAGTCCCAGCACTTATTCTTGCGGAACACCACTGATCACAGACCTCCGGTCAGAAACATACCCTTGTAGAACCACTGGTAACAAAGTGTGAAGCTGGGTGAACACAGCAGGCCAAGCAGCATCTCAGGAGCACAAAAGCTGTTTCGGGCCTGGACCCTTCATCAGAGAGGGGGATGGGGAGAGGGTTTTGAAATAAATAGGGAGAGAGGGGGAGGTGGAGAGAAAAGAAGATAGGTGGAGAGGAGAGTATAGGTGGGGAGGTAGGGAGGGGATAAGTCAGTCCAGGGAGGATGGACAGGTCAAGGAGGCGGGATGAGGTTAGTAGGTAGAAAATGGAGGTGCAGCTTGAGGTGGGAGGAGGGGATAGGTGAGAGGAGAACAGGTTAGGGAGGCGGGGACAAGCTGGGTTGGTTTTGGGATGCAGTGGGTGGAGGGGAAGAACTGGGCTGGTTTTGGGATGCAGTGGGGGGAGGGGAGATTTTGAAGGTGGTGAAGTCCACATTGATACCATTGGGCTGCAGGGTTCCCAAGCGGAATATGAGTTGCTGTTCCTGCAACCTTCGGGTGGCATCATTGTGGCACTGCAGGAGGCTCATGATGGACATGTTGTCTAAGGAATGGGAGGGGGAGTTAAAATGGTTCACGACTGGGAAGTGCAGTTGTTTATTGTGAACCGAGCGGAGGTGCTCTGCAAAGCGGTCCCCAAGCCTCCGCTTGGTTTCCCCATTGTAGAGGAAGCCACACCGGGTACGGTGGATACAGTATACCACATTGGCAGATGTGCAGGTGAACATCTGCTTAATATGGAAAGTCATCTTGGGGCCTGGGATGGGGGTGAGGGTGGAGGTGTGGGGGCAAGTGTAGCACTTCCTGCGGTTGCAGGGGGAGGTGCCGGGTGTGGTGAGGTTGGAGGGGAGTGTGGAGCGGACAAGGGAGTCACGGAGAGAGTGGTCTCTCCGGAAGGCAGACAAGGGTGGGGATGGAAAAATGTCTTGGGTGGTGGGGTCGGATTGTAGATGGCAAAAGAGTCGAAGGATGATGCGTTGTATCTGGGCGTTGGTGGGGTGGTATGTGAGAACGAGGGAGACCCTCTTTGGGCGGTTGCGCCAGGGGCAGGGTGTGAGGGATGTGTTGTGGGAGATGCGGTCAAGGGCGTTCTCGACCACTGTCGGGGGGGAAGTTGCGGTCCTTGAAGAACGTGGACATCTGGGAGTGCCGGAGTGGAATGCCTCATCCTGGGAGCAGATGCGGCAGAGGTGGAGGAATTGGGAATAGCGGATGGAATTTTTGCAGGAGGGTGGGTGGGAGAAGATGTATTCTGTGGGAGTCGGTGGGCTTGAAATGGACATCAGTTTCTAGCTGGTTACCTGAGATGGAGACTGAGGCGCCCATGAACGTGAGGGATGTGTTGGAGATGGCCCAGGTGAACTTGAGGGTTGGGGTGGAAGGTGTTGGTAAAGTGGATGAACTGTTTGAGCTCCTCTGGGGAGCAAGAGGCAGCACCGATACAGTCATCAATGTAATGGAGGAAGAGGTGGGTTTGGGGCCTGTGTAGGTGCGGAAGAGGGAATTTTTCACCGAACCTACGAAGAGGTAGGCATAGCTTGGGCCCATGTGGGTACCCATGGCCTCCCCCTTTGTCTGTAGGAAGTGGGAGGAAGCGAAAGAGAAGTTGTTGAGGGTGAGGACGAGTTTGGCTAGGTGGATGAGGCTGTCGGTGGAGGGTGACTGGTCAGGCCTGCGGGACAGGAAGAAGCGGAGGGCCTTGAGGCCATCTGCATGAGGAATACAGCTGTATAGGGACTGGGCGTCCATGGTGAAAATGAGCTGTTGGGAGCCAGGGAATTGGAAGTTCTAGAGGAGGTGGAGGGCGTGGGTGGTGCCACGGACGTAGGTGGGGAGTTCCTGGACCAAGGGGGAGAAAATGGAGTCCAGATAGGTGGAGATGAGTTCGGTGGGGCAGGAACAGGCTGAGACAATGGGTCGACCAGGGCAGGCGGGTTTGTGGATTTTGGGAAGGAGATAGAAACGGGCCGTGCGGGGTTGGAGGCTGTGGGTGGGAGGTCCCCTGAGGGGATGAGGTCATGGATGGTATTGGAGATGATGGCTTGGTGCTCGGGGGTGGGGTCATGATCAAGGGGGCGGGAGGAGGTGGTGTCGGAGAGTTGGCGTTTGGCCTCGGCGATGTAGAGGTCAGTGCACCATACTACCACTGCGCCTCCCTTGTCTGTGGGTTTGATGGTGGGGTTGGGGTTGAAGCGGAGGGCTGCTCGTTCTGCGGGGAGAGGTTAGAGTGGGTGAGAGGGGTGGAGAGGTTGAGGCAGTTGATGTCTCGATGGCAGTTGGAGATGAAGAGGTCGAGGGAGGGTAGGAGGCCCGGGGGTGGTGTCCAAGAGGAGGATTTGTGTTGGAGGCGGGTGAAGGGGTCAGTGGAGGGAGGGTTAGGCTCTTGGTTAAAGAAGTAAGTGTGGAGGCAAAGGTGGCAGAAAAACTGCTCAATGTCCAAATGTGACTGGTATTCGTTAATATGTGGGTGGAGGGGGACAAACGTGAGCCCCTTGCTTAGGACTTGACCGTTCGTCCTCAAGAGTCAGGGAGAAGTCTGGGGGAATGGTGAAGATTCGGCAGGGCTCAGTGTGGCTGTCTTCTCTGGGGTTGCTGGCTGTGGAGGTTGTGGGCAGGGTGCCGATGGCGGTGGGCGGAGTGCCGCTGGCTTGGGCGGTGGGCGGGGTTGCGTCGGCAGTGGGAGGAGCGGGGTGGACGGCAGCTGCAGCGGTGACGGTCGTGTGTGGTGTTAGTTCTGGAAGTGGAGCCGGTGACTGCAGCAGCGGTCGTGTTCGCAGTCCTGGAAGTGGTGTGTCCGGCGGTGGCGGATGTGATGTCGTCGGTGTGTTCACCGGCCATGTTCTCATGGTCAGTGGCAGTGGGTACGTGGTGGGGGAGGTGCAGGGACAGGCTTGGGATTTGGAAGGTGGGGGAATCCTTTTTTAAGGTGGCAGGACCCAGTGAGTTTGTTGTACTTAGGATTTTTGGTGTCCACTAAAGCTGAGTAGAACTGGGTGTTCAGTCTGTGGATCCTGCGGAGGATAAAAAACAGGAGAGGTCCTTTGCAGGTCTGGGAGAGGGAGGCTCTGAGCTGGGGCAGGTTGGATTGCAGTGCCTGGAGATGTCGGCGCATGGCTACGAGTGTCTGTTTCAGGACTCGCAGGGAGAAACGCTCCTGAAGGGTCTGAATGTTCTGGATGTAGTGGTGGTTGCGGTTGGGGCCAAATTGGGAAGGCTTGAATGTAGACTGTAGTCCATTGGGGATGATCCAGTTCCGTAGGAAGGTGATGTGACTGTGGTACCTGGTTTGCTTCAGGACATGGTCGAGCAGTTTCAAGGCTGAAGAGATTACAAGAGAGTTGCAGTGGGAGGGAGATTCCCTGAGGTTGGTCCAGAGGGAGGAGGGTAACTTCTTCAGGTTAGGCATCCCTGGAAGAGTCTTTGCAGTGAGGTTAAAATTGTGATCAGAGATGATGGGAACTGCAGATTCTGGAGAATCCAAGGTAACAAAGTGTGAAGCTGGATGAACACAATAGGCCAAGCAGCATCTCAGGAGCACAAAAGCTGACGTTTCGGGCCTAGACCCTTCATCAGAGAGGGGGATGGGGAGAGGGTTCTGAAATAATGCTGCCCAATAGTATCAATGTTGACTTCACAAGCTTCAAAATCTCCCCATGCCCACTGCATCCCAAAACCAGCCCAGCTTGTCCCTGCCTCCCAACCTGTTCTTCCTCTCACCTATCCCCTCCTCCCACCTCAAGCCGCACCTCCATTTCGTACCTACTAACCTCATCCCGCCTCCTTGACCTGTCCATCTTCCCTGTACTGACCTATCCCCTCCCTACCTCCCTACCTATACTCTCCTCTCCACCTATCTTCTTTCCTGTCCATCTTCGGTCCGCCTCCCCCCTTCTCCCTATTTATTCCAGAACCCTCTCCCCACCCCCCCCCCCAAAAAAAAACGTCAGCTTCTGTGCTCCTGAGATGCTGCTGGGCCTGCTGTGTTCATCCACCTTGACACTTTGTTACCTTGGATTCTCCAGCATCTGCAGTTCCCATTATCCCTTGTAGAACCGCTATCTGTTTTCTGTAACCAAGCCAATTTTTAACAATTCATTGTGGATCCCATGCAACTTAATCTCCTCAACCAGACTATCGTAAGGGACCTTGTCAAAAGCCTGAGTAATGTCCATGTAGACCACATCTATTGCCCTACTCTCATTCACCATCTTTGCCATTTTCTCAAGAAACTCAACTAAATTTGTGAGACAGAACCTCTCCTGCATAAAGTCATGTGACTGCAATAAGACCATTCTTTTCCAAGTATGAGGAAATCACTAAGAATCCAATAATTTCCTTGTCACCAATGTAAGGCTCACTGGGCTCTAATTGCCTAGATTTTCCTAGTTGCCCTCCTTAAACGATGAAGATTGATTACTTTCCAGGCTTCTGGAGCCATGTCTAGCTGAAGAGGATACAAAGATCTCTGTCGAGACCACAGCAGTGTCCTCCCTTGCACCCCCCACCCCCCGTCAGTGTCCTTAGAGAGATCCCATCAGGCCCTGGAACTTATCTACCTTAATGAATTTCAAGACACCCAGCATCACATCCTTCATAATATCGACATGCCCTAGAGTATCAACGTACCACTCCTTAATTTCTGTATCATCCTTGTCCTTCTCTTTAATGAAATACCACCTACTTCTGGCTCCCCCATAAATTCCCTTCTTTGTCCTTCAGTGGACCCACCCTTTTCCTAGTTTCCCTCTTGTTCCTAATATATGTATAAAATGCCTTGGGATTCTTCTTGATCCTACTTGCCAAAGACATCTCATGGCCCCTTTCAGCCCTTGTAATTTCTTGTTTAGGTTCATTCCGGCCTCCTTTATATTCCTCAAGGGCCTTCTCTGATTTCAGTTTCCTATACCTTGCATGTGCTTCCTTTTCCTTTTCGACAAAATTTTCTATGTCTCTATTCATTTATGGGATGTGGGCATCGCTGGCTAACCAGCATTTATTGACCGACCCTAGTTGCCCTTGAAGGTGGTGGTGAGTTGCCTTCTTGAACCATTGCAGTGTAACCCACAATGCCTTTAGGGAGGCACACCTGCTGTGAGTTGACCTGCTGTTAGGATGAGAATTCCAGGACTTTGACCCAGTGGCAGTGAAGAAATGGCAGTCTATTTCCAAGTAAAAACGCTGAGTGGCTTTTTGTTTAATCTATTCATTTTGTGGGATGTGCACATCACTGGCTGAGCGTTTATTGTCCATGGATGAGAACCTTCAGGTGGTGATATTCCTATGTATCTGCTGCCTTTGTCTTTCTCGATGTGAGTGATTGGGGGTTTGAAGTTGCTGTCTGAGGATCTTTGAATTTCTGGAGTGCTGCTATGACTGAGCAGTGGTGGAAGGAGTGGATTTTTGTGGATGTAGTGCCGATCAAACAAACTGCATTGTCCTGGATGCTGTTGTGTTTCTTGTGATGTCGGAACTGCCCCCATCCAGGCAAGAGCGAAATATTCTATCACACGCCTGATCTGTGCTTTGGAAGTGATGGAGAGGCTTTGGGGAGTTAGGCAGTGAGTTACTTGTTGCACTGTTCCTAATCTGACTTGTTCTTATAACCTTTGTATTTGTGGTGAACACAGTTGCGTTTCTAGGTTCAGAGATAATGGGAACTGCAGATGCTGGAGAATCCAAGATAATAAAATGTGAGGCTGGATGAACACAGCAGGCCAAGCAGCATCTCAGGAGCACAAAAGCTGACGTTTCGGGCCTAGACCCTTCATCAGAGAGGGGGACGGGGTGAGGGTTCTGGAATAAATAGGGAGAGAGGGGAAGGTGGACCGAAGATGGAGAGAAAAGAAGATAGGTAGAGAGGAGAGTATAGGTGGGGAGATAGGGAGGGGATAGGTCAGTCCAGGGAAGACGGACAGGTCAAGGAGGCGGGATGAGGTTAATAGGTAGATGCGGGTGCGGCTTGGGGTGGGAGGAAGGGATGGGTGAGAGGAAGAACAGGTTAGGGAGGCAGAGACAGGTTGGACTGGTTTTGGGATGCAGTGGGTGGAGGGGAAGAGCTGGGCTGGTTGTGTGGTGCAGTGGGGGGAGGGGACGAACTGGGCTGGTTTAGGGATGCAGTTGGGGAAGGGGAGATTTTGAAACTGGTGAAGTCCGCATTGATACCATTAGGCTGCAGGGTTCCCAGGCGGAATATGAGTTGCTGTTCCTGCAACCTACGGGTGGCATCATTGTGGCACTGCAGGAGGCCCATGATGGACATGTCATCTAAAGAATGGGAGGGGGAGTGGAAATAGTTTGCGACTGGGAGGTGCAGTTGTTTGTTGCGAACTGAGCGGAGGTGTTCTGCAAAGCGGTCTCCAAGCCTCCGCTTGGTTTCCCCAAAGTAGAGGAAGCCACACCGGGTACAGTGGATGCAGTATACCACATTGGCAGATGTGCAGGTGAACCTCTGCTTAATGTGGAATGTCATCTTGGGGCCTGGGATAGGGGTGAGGGAGGAGGTGTGGGGGCAAGTGTAGCATTTCCTGCGGTTGCAGGGGAAGGTGCCGGGTGTGGTAGGGTTGGAGGGCAGAGTGGAGTTACCTGAGGACCAGTCTTTTCTTTATCCATAACTATCTTAAAATTACTGATTTATGATCACTGTTCCCCCACCGAAACTTGTATCACATGGGCAGGTTCATTCTCCAATGCAAGTTCTATTTGGACTATCTACATGTTGTTTCAAGAAAATCTCCTGGATATGCCCAACAAGTTCTGACTCACCTAAATCCCTGCCCTAAGGGAGCCCCAGTTAACATTGGGCAGTTAAAATCACCCAAAACAACAGCCCTGGTGTTTTTAAATTTTTGTATTACCTGTCTGCATATCTATTCCTCTATTTCCTGTTGAATCTTAGCAGGCTTGTAGTATAAAGCATCATCGTGATTGTACCTTCCTTATTCTTGAGTTTTACCGTATGGCCTTGTTGGGTGAACCATCCTAAATGTCCTCTTTTTCTGCTTGATGAGATTGATTTTCCAGATGTTCTGCTCTTACTTCCTTAATATTGATTGCAGTAATTTTCCCATAGTAGATGTTAGTGAGTTGACCTTTATCTTTTGCACGCAGCCTCTTACACCATGTGTTTCCTTAGCCCACCTCTGTCTCTGTCAAAAATGTATAACAATATTTTTCAACATGTCTCACTTCTGAAGAATTGTCATCATGGACTCCAAGCATTCTGTTTGTTTTACATTTCCAGCATTTGCTGTATTTTGCTGTTAGAGAAAATAAACCAATCTCTCTTGATAGTCTTGTAAAGATTTTGTATCATTTGTAAACGACTAACTATACTGGAAAACCTTCGATCATATAACAGAAAATTAAAGTTCAAAATTATATGTACCATTTGTACATTTTCATCACTTATTGTTGCGAAGTTGAGTAGTGTACCAGTGGATTGGGAGGCGGGTTGTTAGAATCTGGCATTTGTAAAATGCTAGGAGGGGAAAGCATTGTGTCATTCCTTTAAAAGATGATGGGCTTTTTCAGTGCTTAGAGATTTAAAATGGATGTCTGTGAGCAGCAGTTTGAAAGTGTGCAAGTACACACAGAGCACCCAAATTGAAACATTAGTATCCACAAAGGCCATACAGTTACCTGGCCAAGCAGCATTTTTACCAAGACAAGTTTTGAATTTAGCCAATCAATTTGAACCAAGTACTTAAATATCAATAACCAATTAAATTCTTTCAGGTTTTATTTAAATTTGAATGTGATGGTTTTGACAACGTAGGACTAATCCTATTGTAAGAAATATTGATATGTCATCCGGGGTATGAAAGAAAGGTATAGTTGGACAAAGCCAGCGAACTAACTTCCATCTGCCAGAACACTCAGCCCTCAGCTCTCGAGAATCACTGGCTCTCACAGCCTACCTCATGTCTTAGAGAAAGCACCATTTAAATAACAAAGGAACAGTTGTTGCGAGTGATGAATAAATATGTCCCTCTGAGATAGGCAAGAAGGGGTAAGATAAAGGAACCTTGGATGACGAGAGCGGTGGAGCTTCTCGTCAAAAGGAAGAAGGTAGCTTACATAAGGTGGAGGAAGCTAGGGTCAAGCTCAGCTCTAGAGGATTACAGGCAGGTGAGGAAAGAGCTCAAAAATGGTCTGAGGAGAGCCAGGAGGGGGCACGAGAAAGGCTTGGCAGAACGGATTAGGGAGAACACACAGGCATTTTACACTTATGTGAGGAATAAGAGAATGGTCAAAGAAAGAGTAGGGCCGATCAGGGATAGCATAGGGAACTTGTATGTGGAGTCTGAGGTGGTAGGGGAAGCCCTAAATGAGTTTTTTGCTTCTGTCTTTACGAAAGAAACGAACTTTGTAGTGAATGAAAACTTTGAAGAGCAGGTGTGCATGCTGGAATGGATAGAGATAGAGGAAGCTGATGTGCTGAAAATTTTGTCAAACATTAAGATTGACAAGTCGCCAGGCCCAGACCAGATTTGTCCTCGGCTGCTTTGGGAAACGAGAAATGCAATTGCTTCACCACTCACGAAGATCTTTGCATCCTCGCTCTCCACTGGAGTCGAACCTGAGGACTGGAGAGAGGCAAATGTAATTCCTCTCTTCAAGAAAGGAAATAGGGAAATCCCCGACAATTACAGACCAGTAGGTCTCACGTCTGTCGTCTGCAAGGTGTTAGAAAGGATTCTGAGGGATAGGATTTATGACCATCTGGAAGAGCATTGTTTGATTAAATGCAGTCAACACGGCTTTGTGAGGGGCAGGTCATGCCTCACAAACCTTATCGAGTTCTTTGAGGATGTGACTAGAAAAGTTGATGATGGTCGTGCTGTGGATGTGGTGTATATGGACCTCAGCAAGGCATTTGATAAGGTTCCCCATGGTAGGCTCATTCAGGTCAGGAGGAATGGGATACAGGGGAACTTAGCTGTCTGGATACAGAATTGGCTGGCCAACAGAAGACAGCGAGTGGTAGTAGAAGGAAAATATTCTGCCTGGAAGTCAGTGGTGAGTGGTGTTCCACAGGGCTCTGTCCTTGGGCCTCTACTGTTTGTAATTTTTATTAATGACTTGGATGAGGGGATTGAAGGATGGGTCAGCAAGTTTGCAGACGACACGAAGGTTGGAGGTGTCGTTGACAGTGTAGAGGGCTGTTGTAGGCTGCAGCGGGACATTGACAGGATGCAGAGATGGGCTGAGAGGTGGCAGATGGAGTTCAACCTGGATAAATGTGAGGTGATGCATTTTGGAAGGTCGAATTTGAAAGCTGAGTACAGGATTAAGGATAGGATTCTTGGCAGTGTGGAGGAACAGAGGGATCTTGGTGTGCAGATACGTAGATCCCTTAAAATGGCCACCCAAGTGGACAGGGTTGTTAAGAAAGCATATGGTGTTTTGGCTTTCATTAACAGGGGTTTGAGTTTAAGAGTCGTGAGATCTTGTTGCAGCTCTATAAAACTTTGGTTAGACCGCACTTGGAATACTGCGTCCAGTTCTGGTTGCCCTATTATAGGAAAGATGTGGATGCTTTGGAGAGGGTTCAGAGGAGGTTTACCAGGATGCTGCCTGGACTGGAGGGCTTATCTTATGAAGAGAGGTTGACTGAGCTCGGACTTTTTTCATTGGAGCAAAGGAGGAGGAGAGGGGACCTAATTGAGGTATACAAGATAATGAGAGGCATAGATAGCGTTGATAGCCAGAGACTATTTCCCAGGGCAGAAAACGCTAACATGAGGGGCCATAGTTTTAAGCTGGTTGGAGGAAAGTATAGAGGGGATGTCAGAGGCAGGTTCTTTACACAGAGAGTTGAGAGAGCATGGAATGCGTTGCCAGCAGCAGTTGTGGAAGCAAGGTCATTGGGGACATTTAAGAGACTGCTGGACATGCATATGGTCACAGAAATTTGAGGGTGCACACATGAGGATCAATGGCCGGCACAACATCTTGGGCTGGAGGGCCTGTTCTGTGCTGTACTGTTCTATGTTCTATGTACCTATGGCACAGCTAGATGTTATTCTTGACAGAAGAATGATGGCATTTTTTTCATACGTATGTACAAATGTGGGGCTTATATATTGGAGCAGCATACCATTAGAATCTCTCTTTATTCGGAAGTAATTAATAGTTAGGTATTTATTTGGTTTGTAAATAGTTTAGTTAATTTGTTCATTGCTAAAGTTAGATAAGTAGTTACTTGATTGTAAAGTGACTGTCAGGGATTTATTTAACCACTAGAAGTTGCTGAAAATCAGGTTACACTACTTTTCAGACTCTCTTTACAGATTATAGGGTAAGGTGCTCCTCTTGGGTGTTTCGGTGTTAGTTCTCAGAGGGTGGGGTGGTCAACTTCCACTTTATAACAATACGAAAATTTAACATACAATGAGATAATGAAATAAAAATAAGAACCACACCAATTTTCACTTAAAAACAAGTACTATGTGAAAAGGTTTAAAAAGTAATAACTTAATAAAAACAATTTGTACAGCAACATCAAATAACACACAGTTGTGAACTTTTTGGTATAGGTTAAATTTTTACGACTGAATCCAGGGGTATAACTGTCTCTGTAATCCTTGTGTCTGGGTCTGGCATATTATTTTTAGATTGTCTGGAGTCCTTAGTTATAGCTAATAAAGACTATGTGAACACGATAAATCTTTGGTCTTTGTAGATAAGAGTAAAAAGATAGTGGGGCTACTACGTGACCCTAGAAATTCTCAAAACATTGATAGTCTTAATGCAAGGTTTACTTATTTATGTTGAAGTAATTAAAATGCGTAACTTCCAGGTTGATTATACAGATAAGAATGGTCAATGTGCGTTGGTTCATGCTGCATTACGAGGTCATCGTGACGTTATTGGATATTTACTCCAAGCAGATTGGATGTTAACCACTCAGCCACAACATTCTTTCAGGAAATGTCAGGCTCTTCAGCAAGCTCTGGTTGCAGCAGCAAGCATGGGACATGCTGATGTAAGTTTCCAGACCGTATTATTAACCTGCTTATATTATGCATAAATAAATGTGGGCACTTTCCACCCAATTGCCTTGATGAATATGATTTATTTATATTTCTGCAACATTTGATTAAGCAAAGATGTTTTTGTTGTAATCCTCCATTGGACATGCAATTTAAGTGGGCTTATAATCAAGTGAGATCAAGTTTCCTCATTTCAGAGGATCTTTGCATTTGTTTGGTGTCTTTCTGCACTGGCATACTTAAAATTAAAGATTTGCTGTGCTGGTGTGTTGTATTACAGCATCCCATGTTTACTTCGTAGATATTTGCAAATATTAATAAGCAAAATGTTTTTTGCATACCTTCTATTTTGGAACCCAATTTTACAGAATATGTGGTGAAGAACTTATTTACTTATGACCTGTACCTGTTAGTTGTCAGCAGGTAGTTTCCCATTGGATGTAGACGGAACAGCCGCAGTAGATGGCTCTCACATTGTTTAGTGGTGATCAATGAACAGACCACTGTGAGCTAACTGTTATACAGCAGCACGATCCAAAGAAAATGGGATAATTCCTTGTTGTTTCTAAATACATGTTGCAGAATGTTTCCAACCCTCAAATAATAAAACCAAACAACAAACAGTTTGTTGCTTAAATACTTAAATGCCAGAGGCCTTTCTGTGAATTGTGATACATCAATCCAGAGTAGCCTTATTGTATCCCCTTTTGCTGCATTAAATTGTTCTTAGAAAGATTCTAAACTTATTGTCATCGGTTCTGTGCTCAAGGCTCATTCTAAGTGTTGACCGTTCTGTGAAGCATCTCCTGAAAAGAGTCCTAACTTCTCTCAATGTAGCTTCTGTCATGGGCAATCTATGTCTCCTGTACCATCCCTTTTGAGTTTGATTATTTTATTATGGTACAAATTGTTAGTCTGATTTTAGTTTTCAGGGTATTCATTTAAATTCCTAATTTTATTGGCAAACTCTCTTTGCCCAAAATACCATAAGTATTTTGGAGAACACTGCTTTGCATCTCCTATCTGAGTTTTAAAGCTTGTGAGCAAAATTCAGATTTTTATTACCCCAGTTTGACATTCATCCTTTCAATTTTTTCTTTACTTGCCTCTGTGCTGCTTATAGATTGTGAAGGATCTGCACGATTTTGATGGTGAACATAGAATAGAGATCAATAGTTGTGACACACTTTGGGGTGAAACAGGTAATTGACCCGGGTTTGCACGTTTTTCTTTGTGTTATTATTCAACTCCTAGATCTTAAAAGACTGCCATATGCAGACATGATCGGCTGAATTGCTTCTTTGTACACTGTTACACTTCTGTGATTCATATTCTTATTGTTTTACAAGATAACACATCAAAATGATTCATTATTAGAATTTAACTGTTGTATTTGATTTTATAATTAGCAATAAGCACTAATATATGTGAAACTTATTTCATTATATTGAGCATTATTTACTGTACTTGAATTTAAATTGATATTTGTATTTGACTTATTATGGTCACATCTACTGATTAATATACAGTGAAAAGTATTGTTTTGTGTGTTAACCAGACATCTCATACTTTACGTAAATACATAAGGGTTAAAAATTCAGAATGTAGAATGTAACATTACAGCGATAGAAAAGATGCAGAGAAAGATCACTCTAACGTGAAGGTCTGTTCATAAATCTGATAACAGCAGGGAAGGTGTTCTTAAATCTGTTGGTTCATATCTTCAAACTTTGGTATCTTCTGCCTGATGGAAAAGGTTGGAACAGAGTATAACCAAAGTGGGGAGGAGGGGTGTTTGATTCTGTTAACTGCTTTCCTGAGGTCGTAGGAAGTGTAGACTGAGTCATTGGAAGGAAAGCTGGTTTTCATGGACTGGACTAAGTTCACAGCTGCCTGTAATTACTTGCGGTCTCTGGCAGATCAATTGCTGTACCAAGCTGTGATGCATTTGGATACGATGATTTCTGTGGTATGTCCATAAAAATTGTTAGGTCATTTGGGCATGCTGAATTTCCTTAGCCTTCTGAGGAATTAGGGGAGTTTGTGTGCTTTCTTAACTGTGGCATTGACATAGATCAACCAGGATTGGCAGCTGTGATATTTGTTCCTAGAAATTTGAAGGTCTTGACCATTTCCACCTCAGACAGGGCTGTGTCCTCCACTCTACGTCCTGAAGCCGATGACCAGCATCCTTCATTTTGCTGACATTGATGGAGAGTTTATTGTCTATACATGATGCTACTAAGTTGGCTCGTTCCTGTATTCCATTTTGCCATTGAGGTCCAACCCACAATGGTGGTATTATCAGCAATTTGGAGTTAAAGCTGAATTTGGTCCCACAGTCACGAGTGTACAAGGACTATAGTGAACGGCTGAGTATGCGGCCTTGTGGGGCACTGGTGTTGAAGATTATCGTGGAGAGCGTATTGTTGCTTATCCTTACTGATTGCAGTCTGCAGGTCAAAAAGTTGAGGATCCAGTTGCAAAGAGGAGAGCAAAGTCCTATGTCGCAGAGTTTGGAGATAGGTTTTCTTGGAATTATGGTGTTGAAAGCAAACTAAAGTTAATAGAGTCTGACGTAGGTGACCTTATTATCCAGTTGTTCCAGTGATGAATGTAGGGCCAGGGTGATGGTGACTGCCATGGACCTGTTGTGACAGGCGAATTGTAGCAGATCAAGGTGATCTGGGAGGCTGGAGTGCTGTGTGCCACTACTAATCTCTTAACAGTTCACAATGATGGCTGCTGTCCAGTGGGTTTGACATCCATTAGAAAGGCACGTTGCCTGCTTTTTCTTTGGCATTGGGATGATAGTGGCCTTTTGAAGCAGGTGGGAACCTCACATCATATTACTTCTAGTTTTGGTTACATTTTCCTTGAGATACTAATTAATAACAGTTATCAATGCCACTCTTTAGTCCAGGAGGTTGACTGTTTAATTACTTTGATTTGTTTGATTTCACTTTGATCCATTTGCAGAATAAAATGGGAACATTAGTGGGTTGTACTGAGTTAGCTTTTCAAGTTGTGTGTAAATATTTTGTTGGTATTTATTTATGAGAAGTTTATGTTTAACGGAAAGTGCTTATGTTAATAGCTGTTCTTGTAAATACAATACCTTTTGATTAGCGGACTAATTTCTGTCAAAGGAAATAAAAAATACATTTAAGTAATAGAATGAAGGGCTTTTTCACAGAAGTCTCTTATTAAAAATTTCCATTTTCAAAGAGGAGCTGGAGAATGGTGTGAAATTAAAAGTGTCTGATCGACCTTTTCATTCTATGACATGTATTGTTTAAAATGCACTTTCATAATATAAAGGAGTTTAAGCGAATAAGAAGGGAAGTAATTAAATATTCAGTATCAGAGAATATGAGAATGATGATCAAACTAAAGTTGAATGACAAAATATATTTAAATTTCAACATCTTATGCCAATTTTCCACATTGCCACAGTTGCTTCAAGTTGTTTCAAACTGCTCCTTTCTTCCAAACGTACGTTGCAAAAAATCCTAATGTAACCTCTCTTTTATTCAAAACGTTTATTAGGCAGAAAGCAGGAAACTAACCAAGTCAGTTAGTATTATATCCAATAGGGAAGATGTTAGTTATTATTATTAAAGAAGGGCACTTGGATAAGTTTAAGGTAATCAGACAGAATCAGCAACTCGTTGGAATTATTTGAACAAGTAACATGTATTGTTGAAAAGGGGAACTAATTGGTGATGTTAGAGTGACATCAATATTTAGTAAGATGAACGGTGTTCAAATTAAAGGTCATGGTGTGTCAGGATAATCTTTTGATTGGATAGAAGGATTACAGAAAGCAGATATTAGGTATAAATGAGCCATTTTTCTGGTTGACAAAATGCAACACAAGGATAAGTTGTGGGACTTGAACATACTAGACTTTGTACAATGACTTAGGTGGACCAAAGGTGTGGCTGTTACAATTGCTAGTAAAATAAAGACATATCAGAGAGTTAATTATGAAGAAGAACTGAGGGGGCTATAAATTGGTATATCCAGACTAGAATTAGAATTAGAATTAGGTTTGTCGTCACATGTATTCAAGTACAGGGATATATAAATACAGCGAAAACTATACAAAGTCACTATTTCCAGCACCATCTTAGTAACAAAGATGCCTTGGTACAAAATCTTGGGTATAAATGATAAAAATTAATAAAAAAGGTTAAAAGATTAGCATCACAGTCCTTCTAAGGCAGGGAGTCCTCGCTGGATATCTTTTGAGGCCAGGAGCTTCTCAAGTCGACACTGGCTCAACGCTGCAGTACAGATGCTGTCCGAGAAGAGGGGGAAGGCAAAGATTCGGTAAATATGGCGACGTGAAATTGTCCATTTTGCCAGGAGAAGCAAAAAGCATCTGCTGAGATTCCAGATTGCAGTGATGAAGGACATGGGAGCCCTGTTGCATGAATCAGAAAAGGTTCATGTACAGCAAGTAATTATGTTGAGAGTATGTACTTATGTTTAATTAATGTCTAGAAAAATCTGACATTTTTAAATTACTTAGCCATTTTCTGGATTTCTGATATTCATGGACGTAGTTTTGATATTGACAAAAGAACAGTTTGAGAAGTGGGGAGATAATAATTTATTTTGTGCAGCAAATTAATGAACTGGAATGTATTGTTGAAAATAGAAGTAGAAGCTGATCTAGTCATCACTTTGAAAAGGGAATTGGATATAAAATTGCAAGGATACGCGGATAGAAACTGAAGTGTATCTACATTGACATTATTTTCAAAGAGCCAGTGCAGGCCGAATGAACCGAATGGTCGTCTTCTGTTATTTGTGTATTCCATATTGTTTTCCTTTCTTAGCTCTCACAGCAGCAGCAGGCAGAGGTAAACTGGAAGTATGTGCACTGCTTTTGCAACAAGGAGCTGTGGTGTCCCGTCCCAATCGAAGGGGAATTTCTCCAGTATTTTGTGCATCAAGACAAGGTCATTGGCAGGTAGCGCAAATGTCATTTTTTTGCAATGACATCTTCATAGTTGGAAAGATCATTATTTTTTGTTTAAGATACAACATTTTCATTTTCACCTTGGTATGTTCAGAATAACTGATAAAGTTTCTGTCACTTATAGAATAAAATGTTACTGCAATTCTACCAGAAAACTCTGGAGTAATTGTCTACCTTTACAGGCAACACTCAGCATTTGGCAGAAGCAGTTGAAATCATTGAAATAGTTAATGCTAAAATTTTGACATGTATAAAACAAACTGAGATCTAGCTTGTTCCTTTTGTACATGTGTGTTGTGATCTTTTGGTTTTTGAGAATATTTCCTGATGTAGTCAGAATGATTAGGTTAAAGAAACAAGCAGCTTTGTACTTTAACGAAATGCTGTATTCTTTGTTGACTGGAATTTCATTTTTTCCTGTAGTATAAGCTATAACTTCACTGCACATAGTGGTGATTATGTATACAAAGTGAGGTGCAAATGATTTAATGAAATAGCTGTTTTTGGCAGAAATATCCTGGACGCTAAACACTGGAATTGACAATAATAGGAAATGATGAGCAGTTGATTGATTTTAAATGATTGCTCATTTAAATCTGGGTAGTTTAAGCAGTGAAGACTGTAGTTCCCTCTTATACAGTGCTGCACTAATTCATTTGTTTTGTAAAAATTTAGATTGCTGACCTATTGATTCAGCATGGTGCTGATGTGAATGCAACGGATAAGCAGGGCCGTACACCACTTATGGTGGCTTCTTGTGAAGGGCATGTGAACACTGTTGAGTTTCTACTTTCAAAAGGTAGACTACTTTAAGTCTTTATTACACTGTACATTGATATCTTCTTGTTAAGTTTCAATATTTGACTTTGATCTTTAGGTGCTTCCATATCTTCAGTAGATAAGGAAGGATTAACTTCCTTGAGCTGGTCCTGCTTGAAGGGTCGAAAACTTGTGGTCCAGACTTTGGTAGAGAAGGGTGCAGCAATTGATCACACAGATAAGAATGGTCGCACACCCCTAGATCTGGCAGCTTTTTATGGAGATTCTGACATTGTAAGTATTATCAAACTTTATTTATAATGTAAATGAATGCATTGATGTAATGAGTTTGATAAGTAAACTTTGATAAATGGTGGTAATGAATGAGAATTTAAATCAAATGACTGGCTCGCTATCAAGATCATGATCCATCCTTGAATTTCTCTGTAACCCGGGAAAGTGAGATGAATTGTAGTTTCCATATCCAAAGTTGAATTTAGGATTTTTCTTTTAACTGAAACATTTCTGTAGAGAAAAATGCTTATCCAATCAGAAGTCTCTTCTGAATTTAAAAAAACTATATTTTATCTGTAAATATAAAAAGTTCTTACTTTGTTTCCAACTCTCAAATGAAATGGACAAATCTCTTGAGAGGTACAGTGCATAGCTGAGCCATAAAGACTGGTGCAGTTCCATGTTTGATAACTGCCTTGAATTCAACTTGTGCAGTATGCTGACATTTAATATGAAGGGTATAAAAAAATTACCCTTGATTGCTGGCAAGTAACTTCTGTCTGAAGCTATGTATACAGCTGTATGAACAATGAATGACTACAGATTTGGATTCAACAATAATGCTTCAACTTTGTATCTTTGCCAGAATGCTTTGGTTTGCTGTTTGCAGCTTTTTGCGCTTCCACACAGGCACTTCAGCCAAACATTGTTGGAAAACCTTACACTATTTCATTACCCCTCTCTATCTGTTTGTCTCTAAATTACTTTACTTCTTTTTCCTCCTCTTTTAAAAGTTCCTTCTCAGTCTCATCAGTTTTGACCCAACTTACAATTACTTAGCAAAACTAATAATTCCACATGATATAAAGGAGCTAGAGATACAAGATGTAGTACAGGCTGTGGACCTTGACAGCATCCTGACAATACTGAAAACTTGCTGTCCAAAACTAAAACTTAGCACGAGCCAATCTATCTATCACGGCCACGAAATTGATATCTATCTGACAATGTGGGAAATTAACAGGTACATCCTGGCCACTAAAAGTAAAAGAAATCCAATCTGGCCAGTTTTTTAAAAATTCATTTTTGTGGATGTGAGCATTGCAGGCTGGCCAGCATTTCTTGCCCATCCCTGTTTGCCCTTGAGAAGGTAGTGGTGAGCTGCCTTCTTGAACCGCTGCAGTCCTCCTGCTGTGGGTTAACCCACAATGCTATTAGGGAGGGAATTACAGGATTTTGACCCAGTGACAGTGAAGGAACGGTGATATATTTCCATAGCAGAATGGTGAGTGATTTGGAGGGGAACTTGGTGATGCTATTCCCATATATCTGCTGCCCTTTTCCTTCTAAACGGAAGTGTGCTGTCTGAGAATCTTTGGTGAATTTCTGCAGTGCATCTTGTAGATCGTACACACTGCTGCTACTGAGCACCGGTGGTGGAGGGAGCGAATGCTTGTGAATGTTGTGCCAGTCAAGCCGGCTGCTTTGTCCTCGATGTCAAGCTTCTTGAGTGTTGTTGGGGCTGCAGTCATCCAGGCAAGTGGGGAGTATTGCATCACACTCCTGACTTGTGCCTTGTTGTTTTGAGGAGCCAGGAGATGAGTTACTCGCTGCAGTATTCCCAGCTTCTGGCCTGCTCTTGTAACCACTGTGTTAATATGGTGAGTCCAGCTGAGTTTCTGGTTAATCTTAACTCCCAGGATGTTGATTGTGGGGGATTCAGTCATGGTAACATCATTGAATGTCAAGGGGCGATCAGATTGTCTCTTACTGGTGATGGTCATAGCCTGGCATTTGTGTGGTGCGAATGTCACTTGCCGCTTGTCAGCCCAAGCCTGGATATTGTCCAGATCTTGTTGCATGTGAACATGGACTGCTTCAGTATCTGAGGGGTCACGAATGCTGCTAAACATTGTGCAATCATCAGCGAACATCCCTAATTCCAACCTTATGATGGAGGAAAGGTCATTGATGAAGCAGCTGAAGATGGTTAAGGCTAGGACACTAGGAACTCCTCCAGAGATGTCCTGAAGTTGAGATGATTGGCTTCGCACAACCACAGCCTTCTTCCTATGTTGTCAGGTATGACGCCAAACACCAGAGAGTTTGCCCTGGATACCCATGATTCCAGTTTTGCTAGGGCTCCTTGATACCACGGTTGTCACATGCAGCCTTGATATCAAGGACTGTCAGTCTTGCCTCACCTCTGGAATTCAGCTCTTTTGTCAGTGTTTGAACCAAGGCTGTAATGAGGTCAGGAGCTCTGGCCTTGGCGTAACCCAAACTGGGTGTCTTTGAACAGGCTATTTCTGAGCAGGTGCTGCTTGATAGCATTTTTGATGACACCTTCCATCACTTTACTGTTTATTGAGAGGAGACTGACAGAGCGGTAATTGGCCGCGTTGGATTTGTCCTTTTTTTTATGTACAGGACATACTTGGGCAATTTTCCACATTGTTGGGTAAGTACCAATATTGTAACTGTACTGGAACAGCTTGGCTAAGGGAGCGGTAAATTCTGGACCACAAGTCTTCAGTACTATTGCTGGAATGTTATCAGGACCAGTAGCCTTCGCAATATCCAGTGTCTCAACCTTTTCATGATATCATGTGGAGTGAATCGATTTGGCTGAAGACTGTATCTGTAATGCTGGGGACCACTGGAGGAGGCTGAAATGATTGTCCAGTCGGCACTCTCGCTGAAGATTGCTGCAGCCAGTCTTTTGCACTAATGTGCTTTGGTCTTCATTATTGAGGATGGGGATATTTATGGAGCCTCCTCCAGTGAGTTGTTTAATTGTCCACTACCATTCATGAGGATGTGGCAGGACTGTAGACCTTAGATCTGATCCGTTGGTTGTGGGATTGCTTAGCTTTGTCTATCACTTGCTGCTTTTGCTGTTTGGCATGCAAGTAGTCCTGTCTGGTGTCTTCTCCAGGTTGAAATCTCAACTTCAGGTAGGTCTGGTGTTGCTCCTGGCATGCCTTTCTGGCATGGTGATAGTGCCACACAGCACGATGGAGGTTGTTCTCAATGTGAAGGCGGGATTTCGTATCCACAAGAAGTGTGTGATGATCACTCTTACCGATACTGTCGTGGACAGATGCAACTGCAGCTGTCAGATTAGTAAGGACGAGGTCAAGTATGTTTTTCCCTCTTGTTGGCACCCTTATCACCTGTCACAGACCCAGTCTAGCAGCTGAGTCCTTTAGGACCCAACCAGCTTCACCAGTAGTACTGCTGCTGAGCCACTCTTGGTGGTGGACATTGAAATCCCCCATCCGGAGTACATTTTGTGCCCTCACCACCCTTGGTGCTTCTGCCAAATGTTGCTCAACAGAGGAGCACCAATTCATCACCTGAGGGAGGATTCTATGTGGTAATCAGTAGGAGGTTTCCTTGCCCATGTTTAACTTGAAGCCATCAGACTTCATGGAGTCCGGAGTCAAATGTTGAGCACTCCTAGAGCAACACCCTCCTGACTGTATACCACTGTGCCGTTCCCCTCTGCTGGATCTATCCTGCCGGTGAGGTAGGACATATCTAGGGATGGTGATGGTGGTGTCTGGGACATTGTTTGTAAGGTATGATTCAGTGAGAATGACTGTGTCAGGCTGTTGCTTGACGAGTCTGTTAGACAGGTCCCCCAATTTTGGCACGAACCCCCTAGATGTTAGTGAGCAGGACTTTGCATGGTTGATAGGGCTGTTTCTGCCAGTCTTTTCCAGTGCCTAGGTTGATGCGAGGTGATCTGTCCAGTTCCATTTCTTTGAGTCTTTGTATTAATTGATACAACTGAATGGCTTGCTAGGCCCATTGAAAGCGCAGCTGAAAGGCCAGACCAGGTCAGGGTGGCAGATTTTCCTCCCCTGAAGGACATTAGTGAACCAGATGGGTTTTTCCGACAGCAGGCAATGATTTCATGATGATCATGGACTCTTAATTCCAGACTCTCTCTCTGAATTCCAATTCCACCATCTGCCGTGGGGGAATTTGAACCTGGGCCCCTGAATATCAGGTGCGTTTCTGGATTAAGAGTCTTGTGATAATACCACTAGGCCATTGCCTACCCTTAGTTTAATCTTGAGCCTCAGCAGAGGACAGGGGGAGCTGTTGTGGAAACATCATCAAGTAATACATGTAAAGTGTTCTCACTGATGCTTGGTTTGATTGGACAGGGCTTCTGTTTCAGTCCTTATTGCAACTTTAGTTCAAATATGGTCAAAAGAGCTGAATTGAAGAGGTGAGGTGAAAATGACTTCCGTTAGCATCAAGGCAGATTTTGGCCCAAGTGCAATATCAAGAATCCCTATCAAAATTGAAGCCACGGGAACCCAGAGGAAAATGGTCATTTGTTAAAGGTGGATTATCTCGTCTCCAGGACACTGCATCGGATGTTCCTCAAGTCAGTGTCCCAGACTTGACCATCAATGACATGGTGGTAAGTTTGATGATGATGTCAGCTTGTGAGGGGGCACAGCTACAAATTGAGGGGGTGATAGATTTAAGACAGATGTCAGAGGCAGGTTCTTTACTCAGAGAGTGATAAGGGCGTGGAACGCCCTGCCTGCCAATGTAGTTAACTTAGCCACATTAGAGGCATTTAAACAGTCCTTGGATAAGCATATGGATGACGATGGGATAGCGTAGGAGGATGGGTTTAGATTAGTTCACAGGTCGGTGCAACATAGAGGGCTGAAGGGCCTGTTCTGTGCTGTGTATTGTTCTGTTTCATCAGATCAAAACTGGGATGCTTACACATGGTAGCACAGTGATTGATGACGACTCATAGTGAAGCAATCTATATCCACATGTAACAACACCTGGGCAATTTTCAGGCAAGGGCTGATAAATGGCAAGTAACATTCTATGACACAGGTTCCATACAATAACTATCAACAATAAGAGAATCTAGTCATCTTGTCTTGGCTTTCAATGATATTACCCTTGCTGAATCTCCACTATCAGTGTTCTGGAAATTACCATTGATCAGAAACTTAATGAGAATCAATACTGTGACTACAAGAGCATGTTAGAGGCTAGAAGCTCTGCAGCGGGTAATTCCCGAGTGTCAGCATTGACAAGGCACATGTCAGGAATGTATGGTAATGTTCATGTATTTGCCTAGATCAGTTTGAACAACACTCAACTTGACATAATCCAGGTCATGGCAGCCAGCTTGATTGGCACCCTATTAAATGTTCACATCTTAAACCACTGACAGCTTCATGTACCATATACAAGGTGTTTCAAAGGCTCCTTTGACAGCTTCTTCTAAACCTGTGGCCTCTACCACCTAGGATAAGGCAAGTAAATGTTTGTAGAGTCATACAGCACGGAAACAGACCCTTCGGTCCAACCAGTCCATGCTGACCATAATCCGAATTAAATTAGCCCACCTGCTGCTGCTTGGCCCATATCCCTCCCATCATTTCTTATTAATGTGCTTATCCAAATGTCTTTTAAACTTTGTGACAATACCCACATCCAGCACTTCCTGTGGAAGTTCATTCCACGCAACCATCACTCTGCTTAAAAAAAATTACCTCGTATCTTTTTTAAAATCTTTCTGCTCTCACCTTAAAAATGTCCCCCCAGCTTGAAATCCCTAATCCTAGAGAAAAGACACTACCATTCACCTTATCTGTACCCTCATGATTTTATAAACTTCCACAAATTCACCCCTCAACTTCCTGTGCTCCAATGAAAAAAGTCCCAGCCTATCCAGCCTCTCCTTATAACTCAGACCCTCCATTCCCGGCAACATAATGGTAAATCTTTTCTGAACCATCTCCAGCTTGATATGTGAATCAGCACCTGCAAGTTCATTTCTTAGTCATATCAACTTGAATTGGAAATGCATCACAATTGATTCACCATCGCCGCATCAGAATCCTGAAACTCCATTTCCCACCTGCAATGTAGTTTGGATGGACAGCAGCGATTCAGAATCCATCAGGATTTTTTTCCCACAGCAGTTTGGGATGAAGAAAGATTTGCCAGTGATGTTCACATCCAGTGATAGAGCAAATCAAAATTGCTCCCTTTCCTCCACTGTTTGGCACCTGTATCATCAGCTATCTCAGTCTTGTCTCTTGTGTTATAAATACATGTTGGGGGGTGGGTGAACAATATGCCAAGGCTGGCACATGAATAACACCTTGGTCAAAGTACTTGAGGGCAACCTGTTGTATAACACCAACAAGAAGTCTTTAGGAGAGGTTGGAAAGGAAAATATGCTGTGATTTTTAGGAGGAGGTATGTTGAAGCAAAATGAGATTGATTTTGTTGTTATTTGCATTCATTATTTGGAAGAATATAAAAATCAATAAAATTGCTAATATGAGGAATAGTTAAATTATATTAAGATGTAGTCAGAGTAAAAAAAAAATGTGGAGCCTGAAGAAGGGTTCTGATCCAAAATGTTGATTTTCCTGCTCCTTGGATGCTGTTTTACCTGCTGTACTTTTCCACTCCACATTTTTTTGACTCGAGCTTCCAGCATCTGCGGTCCTTTCTGTCTCCAAGAATATTAAGGTGTATTTTGGGCATTGCGTATACTTGAATGTTAGTTCCACAAAGAAACTAATTATTCAGATCTAAGAGAGGAAGGATTAAATATTCATGTTGTTTCAGAAATTTTGCTTTAATACAACGATCCTGGAAAATGTCTGAAATGATGAAATTTTATGTCATCGGTAAAATAAACTTGTTTGGTAAGTTTTGTATTTGCTGTTCAGGTTCAGTATCTGGTGGAAAGAGGTGCAATGATTGAACATGTTGACCACAGTGGAATGCGTCCATTAGACAGAGCAATTGGATGTTGCAACACTTCAGTGGTGGTAATGCTTCTTAAGAAAGGTGCAAAACTAGGTATGGCTTTATGACTGACGGAAAACAAAATTGCAGAAATGAATTGTCATTTTCCTTAGATTTGTACTCTTGTTCATGAGAACTTTGTTTGAAATATTGTGGAGAACTGTATAATGTGGTAGCTTCTGATTCATGAGGTTAACTGCATGTCACATTTCCAATTTAAACCATGGCTTTGGTATGATGTTTCATTCAGCATTTTTACTTCATTTGTAAACTGACGCATGTAATAAAATAACAGATCAATAGCTTTAGACTTCCTAGAATTTAGCTTGAAATTTTCTTCAATCGTGGGGATTTTGTTGGAGATTATCTCATTAATGAAAATTGCAGAAATAGATTCTAAAAACCAAAGTCTTGTAAATAATTTGTAGCTTACAGTTTATGGTGTGCCTCATTGTTCTTAATACATTTTAAACTCCTCCTTTCCACTAATAATATAGCCAGTCATCAAGATAACTTGCTTTTGCAATAAATGTTTTGACTGCTTCCTATACCCTTGGTTATAAATTATTCAATGGGACTTTGGTGTTCCTCTTTTTTTTTCTGTGATATACAATTACTTGGATAGCAATACAACTAAATATGCTTGAAAAACTATCTTAAAGCTGCATTGCACTGCCTGTTAGTGCTAATATCTACTATTTTTAATACGATATATCCAAAATTGTACTTGCGTTTGGATTTCATAAGATTTGTGCATTGCTTACTAGACCAGCATTATTGCCCAGAAGACAGTTAAGAATAGCTGACATTGTTGTGCACGTAATCACCAAGCAAGGATAATAGATTTTCTATCCCTGAAGAACATCAGTAAACTAGATAAGTTTTTCTAACAATTGGTAATGATTTCACAGAGGCTGTTTTCTTTTCCCCCAGATTTTTATTGAGCTTATTCTTTACCATCTTGCTATGGTGGTATTGGATTCCATGCCCTCAGAACATTATCCTGGGTTACTGCTTTACTATTCCTGAGGCAATAACATTACGTCACTGTCTCCTTGCATTCCTAGTATTTCTGAATAAAGCCAGGAACGTACAAACTGGCTCCTTGAGCTTGTTCCACTATTCATTGAGATGGCTGATCTGTAGCCGAACTCCCAAATCCTGTCTTTGGCTCATATCCCTTAGCTTAACCAAACGTTATCCTCCACCTATTTAAAACTAACAACTGATATTCCCTGCCCTATGTGGAAGGAAGTTTCAAACATCTACCACTCTTTGTATATAGAAGTGCTTACTAACATCTCTTCCCAAATGGTCTGGCCCAAATTCTAACATTGATTCATATCTAAATAAAATATGGGCTTTTCAGGGGAAAATAGAAATTCCCTAATACCTGTGTTGGTGCTTCTAAATGTAGCGTAAGTTTCATTTTTAGACAATAGGTTGAGCTGTTCCTACTGTGTTATTTATAATTATGATTTATTTCATAGAACAGAGTTTATTTTCATTTAGAAACTAAGTGCATAAATAAAAATAGCCTTTGTTACAATTATCAAAGTATTTGTCAAGTGATGGTGATACAACATAGAAATAGACCCTTCAGCCCACCATGTCTCTGCCAATGAACAAACACCAAGCTACACTAATCCCATTTATGTACACTTGGTCTGTAGCCCAGTGTCCTGGCATTTTAAGTAACCATCCAGATACTTAGAATAATGCAGCGTAGAAACAGGCCTTTTGTCCAATTCCTGCAGCACCTGCCTACCTTTCTTGGCTGTCACCCATCTACCTGACTGTGTACCTGGGGTTTGAGCACCTCCCTGAACTTATTATCTGTCGTGCTCTTCAGTGCTTCCAACTGATCTCACAGTCTGAGACTAGCTGCAAGCAGACACTCAACTGCTCCCTGATCTCCCATATCTGACTGGAGGAACATACCACTCCACTGACCTGAAACTCTACCCCTTTAACGGCTAGCACACTTAAGGTAAGACCTTTTTGTCCCTCAACAAAGTCTGGTGTTCATCTTGGCACACTGTTGGATCTGACAAGCAGCACCATGCAAAAATGGCCAGGACAAGACTCGGCAATGCCTCCCTCCACCACTTCGCTCAACTCAATTAAATGTTGTGAAAGTACCTGTCTCCTCCACTCTTTCAGGCAGTATGTTTCTCATGTACAGTACCTTCTGAGTGAGGGGAAAAAAAAGTTATTTCCTCTGATCCTCACTAAATAACTTACCCTCACCTTAAAACCTATGCTCTCTGTTCTTATACAGGTCTGCCTTGGGGTACAAATTCTCAGGATCTACCCTTGCTATGCCTTTCATAATTCTTCATACCTTGTATAACAAAGTCTACCTGTATATTAATTTAATATCTTTCACTTCCCACAACTACCCACTCCCTAGGAGTGGAGTGCATTGTGAAAAGTCTTCATACACATTGATCTGCAATGGGCTTTCGACATTTTGAATATTTTGTTTCTTTCAGTGAGATCTTTAGTTGCAGAACATAGAACAATATAGTCCAGGATCAGGCCCTTCAGCCCACCATGTCTGCACCAACCACAATGCCATTCCAAATGATTGTCATCTGCCTGAACGTAGTCCATATACCCCTTTTCCCTGCCTGTTCAATTTTTCTAATTAATTGCCTCTTAAACTTTGCTAAGAGGTTACCATAGCGCCTGGCAGCGTTTCAGCACTTACTACCCTCTGTGCTTTTAAAAAAGGTTTTTCTACACATTTGCCTTAAACAGTTCCCATCTCACTTTAAACCTATGCCCTATGCATTTTACGTTTACACACTGGAAAAAGCCTCCAACTGTCCACACTATCCATGCCTCATGTAATTGCATATATTTCTCAGGTTGGTCCTTGGCCCCTGACGCTTTTGGGAGAACACAAATTTGTGCAACCTCTTCTTATGGCTAAAGCACTCTAATCCTGACATTCTGGTAAACTTCTTTTGCACTATCTCCAAAGACTCCACATTCTTCCTATAGTGTGGGGACCACACAGCACTCCAGATTTGGCCCATCTAAAGTCTTACACAGCTGCAACATGACTTGCCAACCTTTATACTCAGTGCCCCAACTGATGAATGCAAGCACGATGTACACATTCTTTACCACCTTATTCACTTGTGTTGCTACTTTCAGGCAGCAGTGGACTTGAATCCAAAGATTCCTTTATGTTTCAGTGCTAAGGGTCCTGCCTTTGACTGTATACTGTTCTCTTGCATTTGACCTCCCAAACTGCATCACACCACGCTTGTCTGGATTAAACTCCATTTGACATTCTTCTCCAACTCATCTATATCTTGCCGTAACCTTTGATAACCTTCCTTACTACCCACGACAACACCAATTTGTGTCAGCTGCAAACTTACTAATCAGACCACCAACATTTTCATCTAAATCATTTGAATATACAGATATAAAACAAACTAACTAACTAAGATCCCAGCACTAATCCTTGTGGACCCCGAGTATTTGACGTTTCCACCCTGGGAGAAAGACTCTGACTATTTGCTAGTCACAAACTTCAGTCAGGAAGACACCCCTCAAAAATTACTTTCTGCTTCCTATGACCAAGCCAATTTTGTATCCAATTTGACATGGATTCCATGCAACTTGATCTTCTGCACCCATATATCATTAGAGACCCTAACAAAGGCTTTCGTAAAGTCCGTAGACAACATTCACTGCCTTACTGTCAATCATCTTCATTACTTTGTCAAAAAGCTCCATCAAGTTTGTGAGTCAATACACCTGCTCCCCCCAACCCCTCGTGAAGCCGTACGGAACTATTCCTAATTACTCCTATGTCCATAAGAACTCTTAACAATTTTCATAGATTGCGTTCTACGGTGCATCTATCTAGATGTATCACAGCATGATGTGGCAACTGCTCTTCCCAAGACTGCAAGGAGCTACAGAGACTCATGAACACCGCCCAATCCATCGATTCCATCTGTGCTTTCCAGTGCCTCAGCAAAGCAACCAACATAATCAAAGGTCCCTCTCACCTTCGTTGTACTCTCTTCCACCCTCTTCTGTCAAGCGGAAGATTATAAAAGTGATAATGGGAACTGCAAATGCTGGAGAAACCAAGATAACAAAGTGTGGAGCTGGATGAACAAAGCAGGCCAAGCAGCATCTCAGGAGCACAAAAGCTGACGTTTCGGGCCGAGACTCTTCATCAGAGCTTCATCAAGATTATAAAAGTTTGAATACACATAAGAACAGATTTAAGAACAGTTTCTTACCCTCTGTTATAAGACTTCTGAATGGACGTCTGAAATGTTAATTCTGATCTCTCTGCACCTTCTCATAACTGTATTCTGTTACTGTTGTGCTACCCTGATGCACTTTGTATGGTATGATCTGCCTGTAAAGCATGCAAGACAGCACTTTTCACTGTATCTCAGTACAGAACAATAGTCTTCTCCAAATGTGAGCACATTCTGTCCTGAGGAATCTTCAGTAGAATCTTCAGTAATTTCCCTACCATTAATGTAAGACTCAGTGGCTGATAATTTTCTGAATTATCCGTGTTGTTGCTCTTAAACTAAGGAACACTATTGGCTGTTCTGTAATCTGCTGGTATCTCATCTGTGGCTAAAGAGGACATAACAATCTCTGCCAAGACTCCAGTCTCTTTCCTTGCCTCCTTCAGTATCTTGGGGTAAATCCCATCAGACCCTGTTGGCTTATCTGTCTTAATGTTTTTCACAACACTCAACACCACCACCACCTTTCTTAAAATTAAAATGCCCCAGAATATCAATATACCCCTCCCTAATCTTGCCATCATTCACGTCCTTCTTTTGTTTTGTGAATACCGATATCAAGTACCCCTTAAGGACCTCACCTGTTTCCTCTGGTTCCGTATACAAATTCCTCCATTGTTCTCGAGTGGATCTGTCCATGCCCTAGTTACCCTCTAGCACTTCATATATGTATAAAATGCCTTGGATTCACCTTAATCCTACATGCCAAGGATGAGTAATGGCCTCTTCTAGCCCTCTTTTCTGCTTCCTTTATTTATATTCTACAGGGGCCTTGGTTGATTTCAGTTTCCTGAACCCCACCCATGCTTCTCTTTTTTGTTTTTGGCTGAACTTTCACTCACTATCTCTCATCATCCATGGTACAGCCAACATGTTGGTTGTTGAGATCAGTCTGGAACAGTGTCAAGGTGGGCCAAAAGACCTGTTACTTTGCTGTAGGTCTATGTTCCTGAACTCTGATCAACTGGCCTTTAAAAGATTCCCAAATATCAGATGAATTTACCCTCAACAGCTGCCCCAATCTAATTTCTCCAGTTCCTGCCTAATTCTGTTGTAACACAATGTAGAGCTGGATGAACACAGGTCAAGCAGTATCAGAGGAGCAGGAACACTGATGTTTCAGGTCGAGACCCCTCTTCAGAAATGGGCGAGGGGAAGGGGATTCTGAATAAGTGGGGAGAGAGGGGGAGGCGGATAGCAGAGAAAATAGGTGGAGGAGGCAGACAAGTTAGAGGTGGGGTTGAAGCCAGTGAAGGCGAATGCATGTAGGGAGTTAGGGGATAGGTCGGGCCAGGGAGGATGGACAGATCAAGGAGGCGGGATGAGGTTAGTGGGCAGGAGATAGGGAGGTGGGGATGAGCTGGGTTGGTTTGGGATGCAGTCAGGGAAGGGGAGATTTTGAAGCTTGTGAAGTCTACATTGATAAACTTGGGCTGCAGGGTTCCCTAGCGAAATAGGAGATGCTGTTCCTGCGGCTTTCAGGTGGCACCATGGTGGCAGCGCAGGAGGCCTAGGATGGACATGTCATCCAAGGAGCGGGAGGGGGAATTGGAATGGTTCGCGACTGGGAGGTGCAGTTGTTTGTTTCGAACTGAGCATCGATGTTCTGCAAAGCAGTCCCCAAGTATCCACTTGGAGACCTGGGGACTGCTTTGCAGAACACCTATGCTCAGTTCGCAACACAAAGCTACAACCAAGCGGAGTCATGGGGACCGCTGTGCGGGACGCCTATGCTCAGTTTGCAACAAACAATTACACCCCTACTGAAACCCTGATCACATGACTAGGCTCAGTCCTCAGTACGAGGTCTAGTATGACGACTCCCAGTTTCGCTGTCTACATATTCTGTCAAGAAACTCTCCAAGATGCCACCCCATCAAAGCCCCTTGCACTAAGGGAGTCCTAATTAATGGTGGAAGTTAAAAAGATCCACGACAACAGCCCTGTTGTTACTGTATCTGCTTGCATATTTGTTCATTCTCTGCCACTGGCTTTTCATAGACCTACAATATTACCCCATTATAGCGATAGCACTTTTCTTGTTATTAAGATCTACTCATATGGCATCACTCATAAGCTTTTCAAGATGTTCCCTCTCAATACAGCTGTTCCATCCCTCTCCATCTCACTTGAAACATCTAACCTTGGAAAGTTAAGCTGCCGGTCTTGCCCTTATCTCAACCAAGTTTCTTTAATGGTGACCATATTGCAGTCCCATGTCATAGTCCACACTCTAAGCTCAACTGCTTGACCTGTTATACTTCTTGCAGCAAAGAAAATACATTGCAGACTGCCAGTCCTGCCATGTTTGTTAACCTGGCCCCACTTATTCTTCCGACCAGTCTTAATTGACTTAATGTCAACCACCTCTTTAATCAATTCACATACTGACCTAGTGCTCTGTTTCCCATTCCCCTGCCATGTTACTTAAAAACCTCCCAGGTGGCGGCACTAGCAAACCTGCAAGGTTATTGGTGCCCCTGCAGTTTAGGTGCAATCCGTCCTCCTTGTACAGCTTCCACCAGTGCTGCACGACATCTGAAAGATCTAGATATATGAAGGCCTCCCTCCTACACCAGCCATTTAGCCTTGCATTCATCTGTATTGCTATTCCTGGCCTCACTAGCACATGGCAAAGGGAGTCATCCAGAGATTACAACTGAAAAGTCCTCTTTTCAACTTCCTACCTAACTCCCTAAATTCCCTTTGCAGGACCTTGACACACTTCCTATCTATGTCATTAGTACCAATATGGACCACTGCCTCTAGTTGCTCACCCTCCCCCTTCAGAATATCCCCTGATGCTCAGAGATAGCCTTGACCTTGGCACCAGGGAGGTAACATACCATCCTGGAGTCTGTCTCAGCCTCAGAAATGCAATATGCTAGGGCTGTTTTCAGCAGGACATCTTTTTTAATGATAGATTTAAATGTTAAAAAGTTTCCATCGCAGCTTCCATTTATGTGTTACAAAGGCTACAGTTCTTATGATTGTTTAGGAAAATGTCTTAAAGCTTACATAACTTGATGTTTAACTTGACGTAAGGATACGCCCTTGTCCTTTTCTAAAATAAAGTGATATCATTACTTGTCTAGGTAATGCAGCTTGGGCAATGGCCACATCCAAACCAGACATCTTGATCACTTTACTCCAGAAACTAATGGAAGAAGGAAATCTACTATATAAGGTATATTCTGACCATGTCGAAATATCGTATGACTTAGAACAATGCACACCTTAAAACTTTCAGTACAGTTCAGAAGCTGCTGTTCTTTTCTGATATACTGTCTTGATAATCGAGCCCACTCTTTTGCAGAACCTCAGAACGGAGATATCTTTATGTTTTCCTTCTTTGCTACATGATAGAGTCCTGTAATTGTTTCCTAATTTACATGGTATTCTCTCTTATTATTGTTGACATTAGTGTCCTGAACTAACTATAATGGGCCTTCAGTTAAGATTCTCAGTCGAATACAAAAATGGAATCTAAAATGATCGTCTTTTTAAAAATTGCAATTTCCACATTTGAGTTTTTTTTAAAAAGAAGAGTTTGACCCCATACATTTAGGGGGAAATAGCTATATTTAACTTGTATTATAATTCTGTTGGCACCCTCTGAATAATACTGGGATGGAAACAAGCATTGCTAATGTCCAATGTTCATCCAGTTTTAATAAAGCTGAAATATATTAATCATATTCAATGTGGGTTAATTAAATTCCATCTCATTGTCATCTACACATCTTTTTCGCTATAATCCTATGTATAGGCTTAAATGTAAATTGAAAATCAGTCCTAATGTATTATTGTCATTACTGTTTTATCTTGTATACCATTTGAAAATGGGGATGTTAAGACTATACAATGCATTGGACAGACCACATCTGGAATACTATGAACAGTTTTGGGCCTTTTATCTCATCACAGATATACTGGCCTTGGGGGTAGTCCACAGAAGATTGACTAGATTGATTTTGCGTATTGAAAAAAACTTTCTTATGGTGAAGGTTTAATAGGTAGGGCTTGTACTCACAGGTATTTAGAGGAATGAGAGGAGACTTTGTGAAACAGGATAGATACAGAGGTTGGAGATAGTAGGAACTGCTGATGCTGGAGTCTGAGATAACAAGGTGTAGAGCTGGATGAACCAGCAGGCCAAGCTGCATCAGAGGACTCTAACTCCCTGTTCAGTTCTGGCACATTGAATCATAGAACATTAGAACAATACAGCGCAGAACAGGCCCTTCAGCCCTCTGTGCGCTGACCTGTGAACTAATCTAAGCCCCTCCCCCTACACTATCCCGTCATCATCCATATGCTTATCCAGGGACTGTTTAAATGCCCCTAATGTGGCTGAGTTAACTACATTGGCAGGCAGGGCATTCCACGCCCTTACCACTCTGAGTAAAGAACCTGCCTCTGACATCTGTCTTAAATCTATCACTCCTCAATTTGTAGCTACGCCCCCTTGTACAAGCTGAAGTCACCATCCTCGGTAAAAGACTCTCTCTGTCCACCCTATCTAATCCTCTGATCATCTTGTATGTCTCTATTAAATCCCCTCTTAGCTTCCTTCTCTCCAGTGAGAACAGACCCAAGTCCCTCAGCTTTTCTTCATAGGCCTGCGCTCCAGACCAGGCAACATCCTGGTAAATCTCCAATGCTTCCACATCCTTCCTGTAATGGGGCGACATGACTGCACGCTATATTCCAAATGAGGCCGCACTGGCGTTTTGTACAGTTGCAGCATTTCATCACTGCTCTGGAACTCAATCCCTCTACCAGTAAAACCTAACACACCGTGAGCCTTCTTAACAGCACTATCAACCTGGGTGGCAACTTTCAGGGATCTGTGTACATGGACACCAAGATCCCTCTGCACATCCACACTACCAAGAATCTTTCCATTGACCCAGTATTCTGCCTTCCTCTTCTTCCTCCCAAAGTGAATCACCTCATATTTAGCCATATTAAATTCCATTTGCCACGTTTCAGCCCAATTCTGCAGCTTATCCAAGTCTCCCTGCAACATTCTTCCACACTGCCCACCACTCTACTGACTTTAGTGTCATCTGCAAACTTACTAACCCATCCACCTATACCTGCGTCCAAGTCATTTATAAAAATGACAAACAGCAGTGGTCCCAAAACAGATCCTTGAGGCACACCACTAGTGACCTGACTCCAGGCTGAATATTTTCCATCAACCATCACTCGTTGCCTTCTTACAGAAAGCCAGTTTCTAATCCAAACTGCTAAATCTTCCTCAATCCCGTGCCTCTGTATTTTCTCCAATAGCCTACCATGTGGAACCTTATCAAAGGCTTTACTGAAGTCCATGTACACCACGTCAACTGCCCTTCCCTCATCCACATACTTGGTCACCTTCTCAAAAAACTCTGAGGTTTGTGAGACATGACCTGCCCTTGACGAATCCATGCTATCTCCAGTCAAATTGTTGCTTGCTAGATGATTATAAATCCTATCTCTTATAATCCTTTCCAAAATCCTTTCTAGAACAGACGTAAGGCTCACAGATCTACAATTACCCGTGCCATTCCTCCTGCCCTTCTTGAACAAGGGCACAACATTTGCAATCCTGTAGACAATGAGGACTCAAAGAAAGATCAAGGCCAAAGGCTCTGCCACCTCCTCCCTAGCTTCCCAGACAATCCTTGGAAAAATCCCATTGGGCCCAGGGGATTTATCTACCTTCACACCTTCTAGAATTGATAACACCACCTCCTTACTAACCTTAATCCTTTCAATTCTAGTAGCCCGTAACTCAGTCATCTCCTCTACAATATTCTCCTGTTCCTCAGTGAGAACAGATGAGAAATAATCATTTAGCACCTCTCTGATCTCCGCAGGGTCCACGCACAACTTCCCACTTCTGTCTTTGACTGGACCTATTCCTACCCTAGTCATCCTCTTATTCCACACATACCTATAGAAAGCTTTAGGATTCTCCTTTATTCTACCTGCTAATGTCTGCCACTGTCCCCTCCTTGCTCCTCTTAACTCTCTGTTTAAATCCTTCCTAGCTAATCTGTAACTCTCCATCGCTTCATCTGAACCATCTTGTCTCATCGTCACATAAGCCTCCCTCTTCTGCTTAGAGATACAATTCCTTTAGTAAACCACAGTTCCCATACCTTATCGCTTCCTCCCTGCCTGACAGCTGATGTCAATCTCATAGAACACTAAAAATGGGGATATTGATCTGGCTTGATGACGCTAACCCTGGAGAGAACCCAGGATTTGCATGTTCCAGCTTGTAAATATGATCTGCATGATATGGAGGCGTTTATGATGAAGGGTGCCTTGTTAACCAGTACCAAAAATACATCTGATCAGAAGTGGGAACAAAGATATCTTCCAAAACTGACTAATACCAAACTTGTTGTGGCTTAAACTATGGAAGATTTTGCTTTGGAAAATTTCAAGCTGGCGCTCTCAAATGTTGCTCACGCATAGATATATTTGAAAGTTGTTAATGGCATTTTCAATACTTGGTATTGATTTGCCAATAGCTCACTGGACAACCACCAAATTTCTCTCTACTATTTTAAGACTTGGTGGGAGCTCTCAAGTCTGTACTTGCAAGGAAAACCATCTACATGTTCCACCTTTTCTCGGTTTGCTATGTTAATAAATCAAAGCAGAAGAGTGAAGGTATTGCTGTCTCCATATTGCACTTTATGACAATCATGATTCTTGATTACTATATTATTTTTCTGTCTGATATTGATTCTTCGGTGTGTTCTATGAATTATAGTTCCCCTACATACTGTGCTTTGTAACTGTTGTTTGTGTATGATACACCATAATTAGAACTGATATCAATCTGGACCTTTTAAAAATGCTGGACAGCAGTGGGTGTAAAGGTGAAGGTGCTGGATTGGGGGATAAAAGCAAAGTTTAGCAAAATGGAAAAAATTTAAGTATTAAAATGAAGTGATTCCTTATGTCTTGTAAATCGTTCCATATATTCTTCTCCATATGCTTCCTTCATTCTTTACTGATAATATTGCCTTGAAAACTAAAAACTAATCTTACATTTGCTATTCATCTAGACCTCCATTCACTTTGTAAGCAGTTATTGAAATATATATCATCAAAAGCATCTGTGGAACTCCTGCAGCTAAACATTGTTAGGCCTAGAATTCTCCTCTTCCGAAACCATGGTATCGTTACTTTTTATCAAGACATTGAAGAGTACCTAATTCACAAGTTCTATTTCTCTGAGCTAACAACATCCTTCATATAGCGCATTCTTATTTCATTAATGCGTCAGGCCATTGCAGATTATAGGTAACTTGGATTTTATCCTGTTTTTTTTCCCTTTGATCCTTTGGATCTGATGTCTTAATGGAATAAATAAGCTTAACAACTAATAAAGATGTTGTCAGTAGCTGAATTATTATTTAATAATACTAAGTAATATTACTAATATAAATGCTAATAAGGTTTTGCTCTCAACTACTGCAGAAAGGAAAGATGAAGGAGGCAGCCCAGAGATATCAGTATGCCTTAAGAAAATTTCCACGTGATGGCTTTGGGGATGAAATTCTATCTTTCAGAGATCTGAGGGTTTCTCTCTACTTAAACCTATCCCGATGTCGGAGGAAAACTAATGTAAGTTACTCTGTTTAATTTCTAGTTTATTTACTCAAAGCCTGACTTAGTGAAAATCTTTTGTTTAACAGGTGCCGGGTCAAGAACTGTGATGAAATGCATTAACTGTTGATATTAAAACAAATTGCAGTGTTTAGCTTACCCACATTACATGGTTTGAAGAAGAGTGTACCAGTTTTTAAGGTAACCAACAAATGGTAGAAAAAGCCCAGTTGTTGCTGCTAATTGGAATTTCTGATGTTGTGTATGTTTTATATATGTGTAAAAGAAGTCAAACAACTAGTATTTATACAGCCTCCTTAACATATTGAAATAGCACAAGGAGCTTCACAAAGCATACAGCACAAACTATGACAGTGAGACATATGAGCAACTATCAGGTCAAGTAAGTATAGTTTGATCAATGAAGTAAGTTTCTTTAAAGGGAAGAAAGCAAGGTATAGAGATACAAGGAGGAACTCCAGTATGTTGGAGAATTGGGGGACTGGAGGAGATTACAGATGTAAGTAGGAATCAGCTCATGCACCTATTGTTTGGTGGGGGTGTGGTCAGGGTGTGGAATGGATGGGAATTTTAAAATCAAAGCATTACTTAATTGAGAGCAATGTAGATCAGCAAGCATAGGTTGATAGGAGAATAAAACCTCCACTCGTCTTCCCAATATTCATGCTTGACTACTGTACAGGACAAAAGCAATCCATGCCATTTTTCATCACTAACAGAAAATAACTACGATTGTTATACCATGTGATTAACAAATGACAGAAAAGCCAGAATTTCTGATTTACTGCTGGGCAACTTGAACTTTAAATCCCCAAAATACCTGCGCACACTTAGTCACAATTAAGACAGATTGGTTGACACACCTGATTGGGGAAAAAATAGAACTTTGAACATCAATAAACCAGATTTCAAGGATGGGTTAGATTATTTGACAGAGGGCAGCACGGTGGATCAGTGGTTAGCACTGCTGCCTCACAGCTCCAGGGACCCAGGTTTGATTCCACCCTCGGCTGGCTGACTGTGTGGAGTTTGCACATTCTCCCTGTGTCTGTGTGGGCTTCCTCCCATGCTCTGAAGATAGGTGGATTGGCCCAAGTGTTCAAGGGTGTGTTGATTAAGTGGGTTATAGGGGAATAGGTCTGGGTGGGATGCTCCAAGGGTTGGTATGGACTTGTTGGACCAAATGGTCCATTTCCCCACTGCAGGGATTCTATATAAATCTACATATGATCTCTTGATGACATGTTGCTATCTGTAAAGTAATGGTCTTTTGTCACTTTGACAAATGATCCAGCACAATAATCTAACACAAGTCTTGTTAGAATTTTATTTTCTTCTAAGCTTTCTTGATTTTACTTTTTTCATAAATGTGGGGGAAGAAAGGAGGGATGTGTTCAGTTTGCAGGCTGTGAACGTCTTTGGTTGTCCTTGCAGTTACAGCTTGGCAACAAACTGCTCAATTAATGAAAGAACTATTGCCAGGTAGAATTTCCTTGTCTGTCATTGCCGCTGTCTCAAAGTGTCTCCTTCAATGATTTAAATGTAACATGGTCTTGCATTTCTGAAGGGTCCTGACCTGAAACATCAGCTTTCCTGCTCCTCTAATGCTGCTTGGCCTAGAACATAGAACGTACAGCTCACTACAGGCCCTTCAGCCCATGGTGTTGTGCCGAACTGTTACCCTAATCCTAAGGTCTGTCTAACCTCCACTCCTGTCTTATACTATCATCCATATGCCCATCTAATAGCTGACTCCACTACCCTCTCCAGCAATGCATTCCACACCCTGCCCACTCAGTAAAGAACCTACATTTGATGTCTCCCCTATGATCTACCTCTCCTCACTTTAAAACTATGCCACCTTGTAATAGACTTTTCCCTAGGGTGGAGGTAGCTTTGGCTGTCCACTGTATCTATACCTCTGATTATGTTGTACACCTCTCATCTTTCGTTGTTCTAAAGAGAAAAGCCCTAGCGCTCTCAACTTTTTCTTGTAAGACCTTCCCTCCGTTCCAGGCAAATCTCCTCTGAATCTTTTCCATCACTTCCACATCTTCCCTGTAATGAGTTGACCAGAATTGGACACAATACTCCAGATGTGGCTGAACCAAGCTTTTGTATAGCTAGAGCACAAGTTGAACTCAATCCCTCTATTATAGAAAGCTAACACACCATATGCCTTAACAACAACTCTATCCACCTGGGTGGCTGTTTTCAGGGAATTGTGGACATGAACCCCGAGATCCCTCTGTTCCTCCACACTGCCAAGAATCTTTCTGTTAACCCTGTATTCTGCTTTCAAGTTTGTGCTTCCAAAATGAAGCACCTCAGACTTTGAGGGTTAAGCTCCACCCTATCATGTCCCTTTGTAACCTAGAACAGCCCACTGCACTGTCCACAACTCACTAACGTACCCTTCCACTCCTTTATCCATTGGCCTACTGTGCTCCTGCAACTCCACACTTTGTTATCTATTGTGTTGCATTACTTGATTTTTTTTTAACCAAGTTGCAAACCTCACCTGGTATTTCAGCTATCTGTTCAGCTTCTGATTGAGTTTATATTCTCAAGAAGGAAGTCTCATACAGGTGAAACTACACCTGGATAAAAGTGGGAGGGCTAAAGAAAGTTCTGTGGGGAGCACCAGAGGTTACAGTACAGGAGCAGGAAGAGAAGCCTTTACCAGTAATTCTTCTCTTCATAAAGAAGAGTGGAGGAAGTTGATGTAAAGGGCCAAAAGTTGCAAACAGATCAAGGACAAGGAGACAAAGTTTACCTTTGTCATGGTTCAAAAGGATCTTTTAACTTTAAGTATTTTAGTGCTGTGTGAGTAATGGAAAATGATTAAGAAAATTACATATTTAAAGGACATGAGAAAAGAACGAAAAGGGAGTTTTGAGATGAAATGACTGTTTCCAAGGACAACATGGTCAAGAATTTTTTGAAAGGGGTGATGACAATTGACTTAAATGAAAGAGGGGTAGTGGTTAGGGAGTACCAGTTTCGGCTAATGAGCCAGAGTGATCAGCTATTTTGTAGGAATAATCATGGAAACAACAGGTGGATCTCATGCAACTAAGATTAGCATTAGGGGAAGTATTACTAGGTGGGTCTCATGGACATGGTAATTCCAGTTTATTGGATGGTATCGGGTTTTGTGACAAGTTCAAGTTCCCCACTTTTGTTGAAGTGAAGGGCAAATGAAAGAGACAATTTGGAGTGAAGAAATCCAGGTTATTTCTGTCATCCAGTGGTGAACAGAACTTGTTCATGCTTTTCTGATCTTTTCAGATGTAGAAGATGGCTGAATCAGTTATGTCCTGTCAAGCTTGCATCCATTAAACTTACAGGAACAGAGGTGGGGGTTGTACCCAGGAGAAGATTTAGAACAGAGGGAGAAGTAATCCTTCTTTTGAGGATGAGATCATAAAGGTAGTAATGACAATACAGTTTAGTAAATTGATTATTGCAGCAAACAGAGCCAAATGCTTCATGGTTGAGATTTTGAATATACAGCTGTAAATAAATTGGGGATTCTCTCAGGTACAAAGGAAGGGGTGGTGGTAGCATACACATCCAGTATTAAAATGAAATAATGATTTTTGTTAATTGATTGGGCAAGGTCAAGAAGGTCATGAATATCAGTTGAGGTTGCCACACACAGGATGAGATTTAGGATTAAGCCATGCCCCCTTTAACAGGTGCATGCAAGAGATGGCTAGATTCCTCCCCTTTAGTTTTAGCCTGTCTTTCAATATATTATATACCCGCTTTAGACAATTGCAAACAAAATAAGATTAGCATGCATTTTTGAGAGCAATGAGTTAACATCTTTAATTATTGACAAAGTCAGATGTTTTATTTATGCTGCATTCCCGATTTGCCATAACTACTGTATAATAATGCTCAGATTAAATGGCTTAGCAAGGCTATTTACAGTTTGTATGTAATCTTAACATCTTTAAGTCTACAGGATTCACTGGGGTCAAATATATATGGTCCTTCAAGTTGACTGGATTTGTGGAATCCTCTGTTTAGCTTTTGAATGCTCATCATCACAAGAATCTTGTTTCTTCAGTTGTACTCTTACGTTTGAGCTAAACTGGTATATGTATGTTTCTCTAAATAAACCCCTTTCACTTACAGCCATATTATAAAATGCATCACTGTAGTACTTACGTTAGTTCTATTTTGACTTATGCCTCAATAGAATTTTGTGTTTTCTGAAAAATCATAGCACTATGCAAACTAAGAGGCTCTGTGTTCTTTGCTTCTCCTGATCTTGCTTTGATGTTCTGTAGTTGCCAGCTGTCAGAACTGGACTGAAAACGAGTTTGGAAATGGTTATCTTGATCACCAGAGTCTTTCCCAACTATAACCAAAACTTGTTAACTGTCTCTTAGAATCCGGAATGCTTATTTCAGAACTGGGAATCAGTTTGTTGGCCAACAGACCTATGACTCAATATCTACAAATCTAGTTTTCCAGCTTTTCAATAGCTTTAGTTTATATTGTAAGTAAATCACCGTAACTGTACCAGTGAAGCATTAATAGTTACATAATGTTGGATAACCAAATTTGTACAACCCATTTTATAAGATAGCTTGCCTGCTTAATCTGTAATTACTTAGCACGTTTCAAGCTATCTTCCCAAAAAGGACCCGAATTCTGAATTTGGTAGGTTTCCAGAGTTTTAACTCTTGTCGTGTTATTGAAAGTCCATATGTTGATCTGGATGTAAATAATTTCTCAAAGAGAATCCTGAAGTTCGCATTTTATTAGCTTGAGTTTATGCTCACTTGCTCTACTCCTCTTACCTATATTAACTCTTAATTTTTTTTTTCAGGGCTTTCCTTCATAACACAGTCTTATGGGTTTTGGTTTAGCACACATACGATTTTTATCATTTTGTTTTGCTTGATTTGCTATGCTGTTTTTCTCCGAGCACCTGTTTCATACGTTACTGCATTTTCTTCTCTTTTTCCAGGTAGCCACTTTACAAGTCCTGCAAGGAAAAAGAGATTTACTTTTCCTCAGAGTAAAGTTTATTTGCTTTAGCAATGCACTTATCCAACATTTTTATCCTTATACCTTTCCAAGGTTCTACAACATTGCTCTGGTTGTTCTCTCATTTGTTTGCATTTAGCTCTTTCCTAATCTCTAGAAGACAATGTCCTTCTACTGCTGATTTTGAATGATGGTCTCTGGTGTATGCCTAAAGTAAGACAGATACAACTTAATTTGCTTCTGCAGTGTCCCTGAATGCTATGTTGTATTAATTTTAATCTGCTGGCTTCAGCTGTTTCCACTTTATCATAAATTCCCTCTAGTCATCACTGTTTCCAGTTTTAGTGATTTGTTTCTAATACTTAATGCATTACTGTCCCTTATTGTCAATCTGTACATTCCAAAACACACTTCTGAATTTTTCCCTGCCTCTTTTCCAAGATCTTTCATGCTTCACATTTATCTTAAAAGTATAATGGCCAGGTGAGGGTATCAGATAATGATGCAACCTTGTTATTGTGTTTTTAAACAGCCTTCTGAACCCAATATATGTACATTTTAAAGTGATTCTGAAATGTCATTAATGTTTTTTATTCTTTCAGGAGGTTGAGGGAAAAGCCATTAAATGGCACTTCTGTCTGGTACAAATATTTGTCCTGATGGTTCTGCATAGGACTAGGTTACTTTAGTATTTGAGTGGTTTACTTCAGAATTTCATTTTGCCTTCTTGATGGTAATCCTCAAAGAATACTTACTTTCATTGTTCTCTCCTCTGGTTATGATGATATGGCCTATCAACATATTAGCTCTACCTTACATCTCCGTATCCTTTCGATTAGCTTTCTCAACCATTCCCTTTCCAACTCATTTGGTAGCAGGGGACTGAAATTAGTATCTTTAGTAAAAGACAAGAAGCATTGAATTGGATGGTGTAGTCAGTATTCTCAAATTATACCCACACTAAACTACTTGCCTCAGTTCATTTTGCAAAACCATATCTGGTGCTTGCTCCGTGGAGATAGAAACCCACTTGTTCACATTTCGGAAATTGCTTCTTCTGTATTCCCTTTTGTCTTTCAAATTTGTCCCTGCCTCCATCTCAGTCCTATTGTTTGGTTTGAATGAAAAATCTTTACTTGCCTTTTTTCCCCCCCACCCCGCCCCAATCTTCATGCTTTAGTAGTTTAGTTGTTCCATTATTCCTCCTCCTGAATAAGCTCTTGGAGTAACAACTTGTGTATGTACCTCAAACAAATTTGCCCAGCTCTTAATGCTAACTAGAATAGAAGTTAAATACGGAGAAGCTCGACAGACATGGCAAATGAAAAAAATCCATTTGTTTTTTGCCTGTCTCCACAGATGCTACCAGGTTTGCTGAGTTTCTCCAGTATTCTTTGATATTTGCCCTGTCTTTTCCCTCACTCAGATCAATATCCTTACAACTAAGAAAATAATTGACAAAGCTGGGTAAGATTTCACACTAAGTGGATACACTTTTTTTGCTTTTTTTTAAAAAATCTCCAGGACTTCGGAATGGCAGAGGAATTTGCTTCTAAGGCATTGGAATTAAAGCCTAAATCATATGAAGCTTACTATGCCAGAGGAAGGGCTAAAAGGAACAGCAGGTGAGAATGCCATACGTCTCCTAGAGTAGTCTTTCCACCCCATCTGAAGCAATTAGCCCTGCAAATGAACAGGGCTTGGAAATAAAGATTTGGGTGCTATTGTGTTCTTTGAAAAGTGAGCTCCTGTCTGCTTAAAAAATTGGAATAAAATTGATTACATAACAAATAGTACTACTTTTCTACAGGCAATTTTCTGCAGCCCTGTCAGATCTACAAGAGGCCGCTAAGCTTTGTCCTAACAACCGAGAAATAAAGCGGCTCCTGGCTCGAATAGAAGAGGAATGTAAACAACTACATCGCGCACAACAGAAACAGCAGTGTCCACAACCACAGCAAAACAATGAATCTGATAATGAAGAGGAATTACTACACCAACACATTGATAGCTCATTGTTTGGCATTGAAGGAGTTGATGAGGCTAGTGTTGGACTACCTAGTGAAATTCAACCTGCATCATCAAAGCTTCAGCATTATCCAAGCTCAGTTGTATTTAAGAAAGGACTTCAAGATGATGCAAGTTCTGAACAGAACCCAAGGGCTACCTCTCCACAGAATAAATCTAAACACAAATTACTTCGGGAACCACTTACACAAGGTCAAGTTACTCAGCCTCCCAGACAAGCTCAGATTGTGAAAACAAACCAGCATATGTCTTTTTTACAAACTGGAGGAAGAAATACAAGTTCTCACCATGATCAAAGAAATGTTCAACAAACAGAGCATGCAGTCAATACCCGAACGTTTTCTGGGACTTCTGGAGAAAGGGTGGCTTCAGCTTGGTCTGTGCAGCTGCAGCACAATGAACATACTACAACTGAGAATGTTATAAATGTGCTGCCAGCAGAAATTCCACTTGTACAGCCCCTCCTGACTATGGATTTCTCAGAAAATGTAGATCAAGGAGTACATGTGAAGTCTTCAGCTATTTCTGGTTCTACAAGCAGTCTAGCCTCCAAAAGCACCGTCTCTGACAACAGGCAAACTTCAAATGCTCACCTCAAAAACAGCTTGGAATGTAATATGGAGAAGTCCAACCAAAACTTGAGTGGAGCTGAATGCAGACCAAGAACTACACCATTTATGGGAATAATTGATAAAACAGTAAGATCCCAGCAACATCAGTCCAACAATCAACAGATTCGATTGTGGCATGATCAGTCGATAGATGGAGTAGTTACAAATGCTTCAATTCCTACTGGCCAAAATATTCATTGTGAGCCACAGTTTACCAAACCTGTTGGTGCTTATCATGATCATAAAAAACTTCCAACTCTAGGTTCTGCTGGAAATCTTCAAAATGGAATGCATTCCAAGACTTGTCCGACCACCACAAACTTGCAAGAATCTAATCCATCCTTGACGGTTCCACACAGTTCTAAGTCACAATCTCTCATAGCTAGAGATACACATCCAAGTAATAATACTCCATTAAAACCAAAGCGATCTTTTATAGAATCTAATGTGTAAACTAGACTGATGAACTCTATTGCTTACCAGTGGTCATTACCTTTTTGTCTAAGTTGTAATCTAGTAGTAGAATTTGTAGCTACTGCTATATAGGAGCAGGAATAGGTCATTCAACATGATCACCCATTTCAGCACTCTGTTCTCACTTTTTCCATAACCTTTAACCCTAAGAACAATACCTGAATGTTTTGGCCTCAACCACTTTCTGTGCTGGCGAATTACATGCTGTTATAAAAAGGTAAGCTTTAACCTAGCTGGCTCTTGCACTGATTCTTGTAATATTGCATTTAACACAAAAATGAATAACTGCACTTTATAAAACTGCTGTAGAGTGCTTTTGCTGTAATTTTAAAAACAAAATCTTGTATACAGAACATGCATTTTTAACATTTCAGTGAAAAGGAAGATATAGATTCAGTTAAGATACACACCAGTTATTTTTGCAAATCAGCCAGCTCTTGGGCAAACCTCTTGTAGAATGATTTATGTAGTCATGAAAAACTTAGCTAAATCAACAATTTGTTGCACTAATTAAATTGTGTAAAATAGTGGTTATATTACAAGTTTCCCAATACTAACTATTTATTTCCTTTATGTTTGCTATTTTTCCCACCCACAGATCATGTAATTAATTAAACTGCTAATAATTTATTCCTTACAGCATATTGTATTGCCAAGCAGAGGGGAAAAAAAAACTGATAAAGTATTGTACAATTTCTAATGTTTGATTTAATTCTCTTTTCTAGAACATACTCCAAAAAAAATAAAAGACAAGTATATTCTAATATTTATGGGTTGTGAATTGTCTTTTGTCAACTGCTTTTCATAAATGCACTTTCCAGGGATGTTCAATTTATTTATGCCAGATGAATAAAACTTGGGCTTTGAGAGGTTCTTTCATCCTTAGCTGTCTCTGAAGACTGCATGTTTTTCTACATCCATGCAAATGATGTTGACGATTTTCTTACTGCAGTATATTGATTCTTTGTATTTCCAGACAAGCTGTTAAATATTTTAATGGCTACTACCTAGTTTGTGTGCTTTAAAATAAATATTAGACAAAACATTTTTGTAGCAACTATATGTTAAAATTTGGATGCTAACGCTTAATTAGAAATGAATGAAACTCACTGATTTAAATATTTCTTTCTCTCGATAAAAACACCTACCTAAGATTTAATCGCATCCTTGGTTTGCTGGCATTCGTAGTATTTGTCGGGCTTCCATCCAGCGGTCAATAGCCATTTTCAGTGTTCTGTTGGGTGTTATTAAAGATGTTTCTAATGGCTTATTTGTCATAGGACTTGTACGTTTTTTAGTATTAATCCAGCTCTCAATTGCTTCTCTCTCATAAGAATAGCCATCTATCAAATGAATAACGTTTAATAAGCGTCAGTTGCACAATAAATATGAGAGCTCCATTGGTTAGTAGTTGAGTCAGTGAGAGCAAACAACACTAACAGTCTTCACTTCTCAACAATGGAATATATATTTCAACAGGGACCCTCAAAGTACTTTACCATCTTACTCTGCAAGAAGGTAACAATTGCTTTTGGCTTGACACAGGAGGAAGTTGGAGTACAGATCCCAGGTTGCACATCCAATTTAGACAAGTGGTCTAACTTTGCCATTTACATTTACACTAAATGTATACAAGTATCAATCTCACTACCTGAAGCAATCACTGGATCAGTCATGATCTCCCTTGATATTGGACAGAGGAATTCATCTGGTACCTCAACACACATTGGTTCCATTTTGGCTTTTAGTTCTTCAATTTTTCGCATTGCTTTGTTACGCAGTCCAAGTGACCCTGTTAAAAAAAAATTTAATAGTAGCAAGTTCTAATGCATTTTATGAATAAACAGCAAAAACTGAACCTTGGCAAAATATGGAAGAACATTAACATGAAACATTTTCAGTTGTGTATGAAGTGCTGTCTAAAAATATTACCTATGATGGCAGCTTTGAACTTATAAATGTGAGCTGCAAAGCAAGTTATACATCTGTCTTCACGTGTGCATTGCTGAGTTGAACCTATAGCTTCAAGTCTAATTCTTCTATCTGCTATCCTTATTCTCACTTACTTACAATATGATTTTAAACCCAGTTAGAGACAAAAAAACTCGCAGATGCTGGAATCCAAGGTAGGCATTCAGGAGGCTGCAAGCCAGGCACTATCGGAAGGAAAGGTGAAGCCAATGTTTCAGGTACCCGAAACCGTGACATGTCCTTTCCTCTAGCCTCCTGCTGATGTTTCTGAATGCATGTGATTGTACTAGTTTCTGATATACACCATTTATTGGCTCCCTGATTCCTAAATGAGAATCTACTCTGTTCATAGGCTAAAACTTGGCTAGTGGCAGGTGATGAACCATTTCATTAGTTACACACTCACCTAACAACAGACGGTCGAAGAACAATGGGTCCAATGCTGAGCAAACACGAAAGGGTTTACAGATGTTGTTCGATCTCTGGATCTTAATGAGAGGAGGCTACTGACCTGATTTTTTTAAAAAATTAATTTCTTATCCCTAGTCCACATAATTTAAGGCTTATAGCTACATTTTGCTCTTACGAGGTTCGTGTCTTATTTATGCCTATCCCAAAGCAACAGCCTCATTTCTTTAGTCCTAAGAGTCTTTAATTGCTGCCTGGTTCACAGCTCAAGACTATCAGAGATTAAAATTACTACTGACATTCATCCTCTGTAAATATAGTTCAACAACAATGCAACTTCTTCCAGTTTCCGTTTCTGCTGTGACCACCCTTGTGGTTCCACTCAAACTTCGCACTGCACCCAGCTATAGCAAACTACTCTAAACTTGCATCACTTATCTGGCCACCTTGCATCCTACACATCTACCGCCCTAACTTCATACTTGTCATTTTACAGCAGCTGATTAAATGGCTGTTTTTGGTTCTGGACCTTTTAATTTCAAAATACTCCAGCACATTGCTGCGAAGTAGTACTGGTTTACCTTAACATCTGTACTACATGAGAACTGTCAGGTTGGGAAATATAGCTCTGAAAAATCTATCCATTTATATAAATTCCTGATCCTTGTTGGTAAGATGCATTATGACGAAATACTACTTCTGCCCTATGAGAGATAATAGGAACTGCAGAAGCTGGAGAGTCCACGATAACAAAGTGTGAAGCTGGATGAACACAGCAGGCCAAGCAGCATCTCAGGAGCACAAATTAGCCAATTTAATAGTGGCCTCTCCCATCTATTGACTGTACAGTCCTTGCTCCAAGAACTAAGCCTTTGGCTGTTTTCCTGTTGGAATTCCTGTGCTTCTGGTTCTCTGGTTTATAGGAGAGTTTTAAAGGTGAATAATCATATCAAACTCCCCTCAAGACAATTTTGTGCATTAGTCATTAACATTGAAACTAGGAGCAGCAGGAGACCACTTAATATGATCTTGGCTGATGCTCAGTCTCAATGATATATTGCTTCTTTGTCATCTCCCCACCGCGCCCGCCCCATCCCTCACTGCCTTTAAAGCAGAGGTTAAAAAAAACTTTCTTGAACATTCAGCATGTTGGCCTCAACAGATTGAATGAAGAAATGCTTTTTCATCTCAACCCGAGATGGTCTACTTCATACCTGATTCTTGAAAGTAGCATAGGTTTTCTCCAATTTCGGGCTTAGCCCTGTTTAATAGCCAACTGCTAGTTGAAATATTTTGTGTATGCTTATTTCATAGATCTTACCAACTTTCAAATCATTCTGAAGGTTTTCTTTAGTAAGACTCAATAATTCCTGACCATCAATGTTGTTAGATTTGAAAAGAGCTATTAAATCCTGAAGCTCTTCTCCTGAAAGCCACGAACAGACCTCATCTTCTGACCAGTGCTGAACAGAATGTTTAAGTCTCCCCGATGATTCAATATCTTTAAAAAAAAACAAATGTATCTTACTTTATCCATGGATGGTGTGTATACATTTTTCATCTTTCCTATTACACATCTATATGTAAATGATTTCAACACGTTTGAGGTGAAATTCTGAAAATGAAATACGAACCAGAAATGTCCTTAAATCCCATTTTCCAAATATGCACAGTTTTATCCATAGACCCAGTTGCAATTAGGGGAAGATCACACGCAAATGCACAAGTTGTCACATACCTGAAAATGTTTTTAAAAAATTAATGCAGTAGTAAAATGTACAAAGTCAAAGACTATACAGCAGATTGTGTTAGGAGAATGTTCTCATGAGTTCAGTCATTCAAATAGTACTGAGTTGCCTTTAGTACTGCCAAACAACAATATTTTCCTGCTACCTTTATACTCAAATAGTAACTGAGTCTCAATGATGGTGGTAGAAAAATTGTGAAAACCTCAAGCTTGTTAAAAAATCTTTCATGACCAGTTACGCAGGAATAAAATGTCAATCCTTTCTCCCAAATGTAATATCTGCTAGTTCCACGCGACTACACATTTGAATCTGTGACTGACCATCCTGCCAGTGAAAATACTTCACAGGAAGGTCCAAGTCTGCAGATGCCCAGAACCAACCATACATTACATTAAAAATGGCTGAAACTTACTCTCCCAAGCAGACCAATTTTGGCCCAAAGATTTAGTGTCTTGAACAGTCATAACACCACAGGACACTGTGAAGCAAACTCGGCAAAGATCTCACCAGCCAGATATTTGATGACTTGCAAGTGATCACTGATTCTTAAGCCTGAGCAACTTTCTACTGATTACTGGAAACAGGACAATCACCTGCATTTCACCATTGTTTCCAAACATCAATGTGGAAAAAAGTGTCATTCATCCTGCAAAATACTCAATTCCCCAAACTCAACACAGAAATTTAAGTGATAGGAAATCTAAATTACTACAGGGAAGCACCGTAAAAGGAGTGAACTGTAACCTTGCAGCACCGGAATGTTATTAGTTAAGTAGCCTCTCTATTGCTATGGTCAGTTGGAGCATTTTCAGGGCAATTAATACCCTCCTGGATGAAGGGATGCAGGACCTAATCCAGTAGTACATTCAGCTGGCTAGCTCTGACTACAGATGACCTGCTAGGATCTCAACTCAGCCAGATGTAACTGAATGATTCTATAGAATATCTGAACTTTTTTTTAAACAGGGCTGTTAAGAAGGCATACAGTGTTTTAGCTTTTATTAATAGAGGGATCGAGTTCCGGAACCAAGAGGTTATGGTGAAGCTGTACAAAACTCTGGTACAGTTCTGGTCACCGCATTATAAGAGGATGTGGAAGCTTTGGAAAGGGTGCAGAGGAGATTTACTAGGATGTTGCCTGGCATGGAGGGAAGGTATTACGAGGAGAGGCTGTTTTCATTAGAGAGAAGAAGGTTGAGAGGTGACTTAATTGAAACATATAAAATAATCAGAGGGTTAGATAGGGTGGATAGGGAGAGCCTTTTTCCTGGGATTGTGACGGCGAGCACGAGGGGGCATAGCTTTAAATTGAGGGGTGAAAGATATAGGACAGATGTCAGAGATAGTTTCTTTACTCAGAGTAGTAAGGGAATGGAACGCTTTGCCTGCAACGGTAGTAGATTCGCCAACTTTAGGTACATTTAAGTCATCATTGGATAAGCATATGGACGTACATGGAATAGTGTAGGTTAGATGGGCTTGAGATCGGTACGACAGGTCGGCACAACATCGAGGGCCGAAGGGCCTGTACTGTACTGCAATGTTCTATGTTCTATGAATTTGAGTGTATCCTTAGAAAACGCCCTGAAACTACTAATCTGACAGACCATTACATTTCTAAATCCAAACTAACTGCTTAGCCTCCAAAAATAGTGAGCAGCACAAGAAGAAATACTCAACGAAAAACACCAAGAGATCTATGAATAAACACAACAAGCAATGGCCTCAATTCTTCTAAAACATCCGACTGCCACAAAAGAAACCTTTCAACAGACATGGGAGAAAGTCTATTAGGAAACTGTCAGTATTAAAGATTGCCATACTGTAAAGCTAAAGAATGACCCTGAAATGACTGGTTCATCACTTACATGGCCTATAAAATTCTAGAATATATCCTTTGGAGAATCACTGATTTTGTTGAGTCAGTGTTTTCAAAAGAAGTGGAATTCTGACCTAATTGCAATTGCTGTGCTCAATTTTTTGATCCTTTGATACATTTTTGGCGGGATTTCAGAAGTAAGCCAAGTGCGGCCTCTGTGGGCCCTGTATTTGCCCCATTCAACTAAGGAACCAAGACGGAATCTTGCAAGACTTCAGTAACACAATATCACACAAGCTGCCATTGATCTTGATGCAATCAGGCAGTGTCGCCTGAGTTGTGAAAAATGTTTGACTAACTTGCTGGAATTCTTTGAGGAAGTAACAACTGATGTAAACAAAGGGTAATCTTTATTACCATATTAGATTTTCAGAAGGCATTTGACAAGATGCCACTAAAGTTCCTACATAGAATAAGAACTCATGTTACAAGAGGTAAAACAAATCTGCATGAGGGTTGGTTAGTTAGGAAACAAAGTAAGCATAAATTACTCATTTTCATATTGACAAGATATGAAGAATGGAGTACCATAAGAATCATTGTGGGGGCCTCGTCTATATGAATTATTTACACAGAGACAGAATATACAGTTGTTATATTTACTGACAGCACAAAAATAATTTGGAAAGTAAGCTGTAACTAGGACACAAGGAATCTATCTATAATGCTATATCTATAATATTTAATAATAAAGAGAGAGTGGGCAAAAAATTTGGCATTTTGTTTTGCATTCAGGGGTTATGAACTTCACTGGCTGGGCCAGCATTCATCACCTATCCGCTAAAAGCCTTTAAGGTGGCGAGTTGCCTTCCTGAACCACTGTATTCCATTTTGCACTGATACATCCACAATGCTGTTAAACAGGCCGGGGGGAATTCTAGGATTTCACCAGCTACGTAGAAGCAATAGTGATATTTCTCTAACTTAGGTGACAACGATGAGTGGCTCGGAAGGGAACTTGCAGTGATAGTATTCCCAAATATTTGCCGTCCTTATCTTTCTAGAGGGTCACAGTCATGCATTTAGAAGGTACTGTCTAAGAACCCTTGGTCGACTTCTGTAGTGCTTCTTGTAAAGAAGGTTGTACAAATTGCTGGACATTACTCAATGTTCAGTGGAGGTACACGATCACACTTTCGACGTGTGCCTTCTAGATGGTGGATAGGCTGAGGGAATCAGGAAACTAGTTCCTTGCTACAGGATTCCCAGCCTCTGACATGCTCTTGTAGACATATCTTGTATTTAAACAGTTGATCCAGTTCAATTTCTGGTCAGTGGTAACCTCCAGGATGTTGACTGTCTTTGAGGATAATAAGTGGACAATTCACATTTCCCATTTGGCAGAAAGAGTGGAAAAGCATGATATTAATTGGAGATACATTGTTAGAAAGAAGGAGCTGGGCTTACTGCAAGTGGAATGGAATAAAGAAGTGGGATCAAAATCAGAAATTGTTGGAAATTCTCAGCAGGTCTGGCAGCATCCATGGAGAGAAATCACAATTAACATTTAGTGTCCAGTGACCCTTCAGAACAAAGAAGGTAGGATGTTTGTTTCAGTTGTTCAGGACTACATCTAGATGACGGTGTACAGTTTTAGTCTCCCTCTTTTAAAAAGAAATAATTACAATTGAAGCAGTTCATTTTGATCATTCCCAAGACACTGGTTGTTATGAGCAAAAGGTGGAGTTTAGAAGAATGAGATGATCATTTTGAAATGATAACAAAGGAAATAAAGTATGGGTATCAAATTGAAAGCTAATGCATACAAAGATTATTGAGAAACTAGAAGATGGGGAAATTTTTAAAAGATTAACAGCTTTCTTGGTGGCTAAGATAGACAATGGGAGTAAACTAGCTCAGAATATAAAAACAGCAAAAGTTTCTGCAAAATGGAAAAAAGTGTGGCTCAGGTAAACATAGGTCCTTTAGAGAATGAGAAATCAGATTTAATAATGAGAAATAGCTGGTGTTGAACAGGTATTTTGTGTCAGTCTTCAGTGGAAAACACCACTAACATGCCAAGAATTGATGTCAAGGAGGCTTTGGCAGGTGAGGACCTACAAACTATCATTATCACTAAAGGGGTAATGTGGGGCATGCTAACGGAGGTAAAGGTAGACAAGTCTCTGGGCCCTGACAGAATGCATCCCAGGATGGCAAGAGAAACAGCAAGCACACTTAGGGTAATTTACCAAAATTTGCTTGACTCTGTGGCAGTTCTGGCAGATTGCCAAACAGCAAATGTGACAACACTTTTTTTTTTAAAAAGTGAGGCAGACCAAAGCCAGGTAACCATAGCCCGTTAGCTTAATTTACGTAGTGGGGAAAAATGCATGAATCTATCAAGGAAGAAATAGCGAGACAACTGGATACAAATTGTCCTGTCAGGCAGATGCAGCATGGGTTCATGAAAGACTGGTCATGTTTAACTAACTTACAGAATTCTTTGAAGACATTACAAGTGTGGTTGAAAAGGGAATCTGGTGGATTTCCAAAAGACATTTGACAAGGAGCCACACAAAAGGGTGCACTGTGTTACGGGTAAAGGATTAGTACAGATAGCAAGGAGTGAGGATAAATGGGTGTTTTTCTGGTCAGTGATCTACAGGCTGGTGGTGTGCCTCGGGGATCAGTGTTGGAACTACAATTGTTCGTGATTTACATAGATGATTGAGAGTTGGGAACCGAGTGTAATGTGTCAAAAGGAAAAGATCACACTAAAATGAATGGTTGAACAAAGTATACAGAAGACACTACAAGTCTGCAGAGGGATATAGGTAGGTTATGAGAGTGGGCAAGGGTCTGGCAGATGCAGTACAATATTGGTAAACGTGAGGTCATCCATTTTGGTTGGAAATACTATTTAAATAGTGAAAAGTTACAGTATGCTGCTGTGCATGAATCACAAAAAGTTGGTTTGCAGGTAGTCATGAAGACAAATGGAATTTGTCCTTCATTGCTAAAGGGACGGTGTTTAAAAACAGGGAGGTTATGCTGCAGCTGTACTGGGTGCTGGTGAGGCCATACCTGGAATACTACGTATAGTTTTAGTCTCCTTACCTGAGAAAAGACGTACTGACACTGGAAGGAGCGCAGAGGAAGTTCACAAGGTTGATTCCGGACTTGAGGGTTAGCTTATGAGGAGAGATTGAGTATAGTCCCAGTCGATTCATTGTAATTTAGAAGAATGAGGTGAGAATCTTATAGAAACAAAATTATGAAGGGAACAGATAAGATAGAAGCAGGAAGGTTGTCTCCATGGCTGGGTGGAATTAGAACTAGTGGCCATAGCTTCAAAATAAAGAGGAGCAGCTATGTGACTAAATTGGGAAGGAACTTCACATGAAGGTTGTGAGTCTGAAGCACTTCAGGCTACCACCTCAAATGTTTCGAAGGCAACAAAGAGTTCAAGTGAACGGGTGCGTAAGTGGAGCTGAGTCCTTGAAAAAAAATCAGCCATTATGTTATTGAATGGCACAGCAGGCTCAATGGGCTACTCCTGCTCCTACTTCTTGTATTCTTACAAAATGAACATGAATCTATGCAAACTTGACAGGGTATATGCTGAAAGAATGTTTCCTTTTGTGGGAGAAACGAGAACTAGGGTACACAATTTAAAAATAAATAGTCTGCTACATATGGCTCAAGGTCATATTGTCTGTGGAACTCTCTTGCCCAAAAGTGGAGGAGGCAGTGTCACTAGCTTTTTTTTAGAAAAAAGGCAGAAGCAGATAATGATATCTGGGTAGGCAGGAAAGAGGAGCTGAGGTTAGAATCAGTAGACCATCAGATGTAGGAACAGAATTAGGCCATTTGACCCATTAAGTCAGCTGTGAAAATCATCAAATCAATTCTCTTAATGACCCTGCCTCTGCATCTGTCTTACATGGGCAACCCTTGATTTCCTTTATGCGCAATGGTCCTAGACTCTCCCACAAGGGGGAAATAACCACTGCTTCCACATTTTCTGGTTCCCTAAGAATCTTGCAAGTTTCAGTAAGACAATCTCTCACTCTAAGCTCCAATGAGTACATATCCAACGTACCGAACCTCTCCTCAATAAGAAATCCCCTCCATATCCAGGATCAACATAGTGAACTTTCCCAGAAATATCTCCAATGTCAGTATATCGTTATTGTTGATCTACCAAGTTTATGTCTCTACACTCTTCAGGTCATCCTCAGTATGTGTCCATTCACCTATATTTGAGTCGCTATATTAGTGACCGCTAGTGCAATCTCAGCTGAATGACCTATTCTTTCCTGTTCCTAATCAAATGCATACTGGACGACAGGATGCTCCAGGGCATCATCAGTACTTTAAGTATGATTGATTGTACAAAATACTCTGTAGTTAAATTCTGTGTACTGGCATGGACCAAATTTAGCTATATTCAATTTCTTGATGATCAAACGAGTATTGCAAAACAGCATATCACCAACTTCCTCAACTGACCAACAACTTGGCTGCTCATCTGTAAAAGCTGTCTGAAACTGTCTGATCTGCTGTGATTTTCCATCATCCCATCACCAGTCCTTGTTGTCTCCAACTTGGCTGCTTATACTGTCATAAAATCATCCTCAAAGTACATTCGCTGTGATACCATAAACGTTCAGAAATCCCACAAGTGGAGGAAGGAGAAGTAACTCCATCCAGCAGAACTTGAAGCGAGCCTTTTGGATTAATGCAACTTAAACCCTGAAGTTTGCAAAGTTGAACAGAATTAATGAGAAGTCACAAATACTTGTGAAAGTCCGGATGCAGTAGATCCATGACTCTGACCTTCTGCAAACTATAGCTAACTATAACCATTGTACTTGAAGGTGGCAACGCAGATCGAGAGTGGTCAAGGACACATATGGCATGTTTTCATTCATCAGATGGGGTATTGAGTACAAGAGCTGGCAGGTCATGTTACAGTTACATCGGACTTTGGTTTGACCACATTTGGAATCCTGCGTACAGTTCTGGTCGCCACATTACCAAAAAGATGTGGATGCTTTCCAGAGGGTACAGGGAAGGTTCGCCAGGATGTTGCCTGGTATGGAGATCACTAGCAATGTCCCGTAATTTTCTTTGCTCTTTGCGCAGCAAATATCTGTATTACAATCAGAAAATTAAAAACACTTGCATGCGATTTTGGTCATCCAGAACACATGACAACTCATGCCTGATTCACAAATATAAAAGAGCTGTCATAGTTACGTGCATCAGGACCAGTGAATATATCTGACTTAAACTACTCGAAGTGTAAATAGTTGCTGGTTGTTGATAAACAGATTGTAGTTGCTGCTGTACATCCACACAAACCATAAAGAACAAAGAGATAATGCCCACTATCAAAATGAGTGCCTTGAGGGACAACTTTATAGTGCATGTAGTGCGGAACCAATCAGAGATCAGGCAAAATTAACAATTAATTATTCAATAGTTAATCACAATGTTCAGCATAACCGAAGACTGTATGAAAAAGCTCTATGTCCGTGTTTACAATTTGATTGAAAATGGAATTTTTTTAAGCTTTTCAGCTACAAAAATTATAAAGTATTATCAGAGGGTGATTGAATTTAATTAGGATTAGGCAGTGAAGACAAGTCCTAACTGATGTCATCAGCGAGACATCCATGATTTTAACTGTCAGTTACATACCGTTCATGCTGTGTCAGTGTATAAAGCGGTGCTCCACTGCTCTACATAATAAAAGAGCAACATTAACTATGAATTTGTTTGATTTTAATGTTTCAAACAATCATATAAATAAAATGCATAATAAAATCATGAGTAGGCAGCCATTTGGCCATTTGAGCCTGTTTCAAAATTCATCATTATCATGGTTGATCATCTAATTCAAATACCAGTTCCCACCATTCCCCCATATCCTTTGATCCCTTAAGCACAAGTGCTACATCTGCTTCATCCTTGAAATCATACAATGTTTTGGCTTTGACTACTTTTTGTAGCAGCAAATTCCACAGACTCACCATTGTCCGGGGGAAGAAACTTCTCTTCATCTCAGTCCTAAAGGATTTACTCTGTACTCTTAGACCGAGACCTCTGGGTCTGGATATCCCGGCCATCCAGAATATCCTTCCTATATGTACCCTCCCTCGTCCTATTAGATTTTAAGTTTTTATGACCTCTAGCAAACATAATCCTAACTGATTCATCCTCTCCCAAAAATAAAGTCCCACCATCCCAGGAATCAGTCTGGTAAAACTTTGCTGCACTCCCTCCACAGCCAAAATACCCTTCCTCAGATAAAGAAACCAAAACCGTTGTCTCACCAAAGCCCTATGTAACTGCAGCAAGTCATTAATGTTCTTGTACTCTAATCCTCCTGCTATGAAAGCCAATAGACTTATTTGCCTTCTTCACAGCTTGTTGCAGCTACATGAATACCTTCAATGACTGGTGTATGAGGGCACCCAGGTCTCACTGCATATTCCCTCTCAATTTATAGCCAGAGAACAACCTGTCTCCTGGTTTCTGCTCCCAAATGATAGCCTCATATTTATCCAAATTATACTGCATCTGAAATAAATTTGCACATTTTCAGCATGTCAAAATTACAAGAAGCATCTCTGCATCCTCCTCATGGTTTGCCCTCCCACGCAGCTGTGCGTTGTCTCCAAGTTTGGAGCAATTACATTTAGTTCCTTATTTCAAATTTTAATATATTTTGAGACCAGCTGGAGTGCTAGCTCTGATCCCTATAGTACCCTGCTAGTCACTGCCTGTCATTTGGAAAATGTCCCATTTATTCCTACTCTTTGTTTCCTGTCTGCCAACCAGTTTTCTATCCATCTCAAAACACTACCTGAAATCGCATGCACTTTAATTTTGCACACTTATCTCACATTCATTGGCTCCCAGTCATCAACTCTACTAGTCATTTGTTTGAACAATTCCAATATATTTGTAAAGCATGATCTTACTTTCATAAATCTATGATAACTGACTGATCCTACCATTGTTTTCAAATGCTCAGCTCTTCATTATTTTCCGATGGATGCTCTAGCATTTTCCCCACTACTGACAAGATGACACATCTGTAATTCCCAGTTTACTGTCTCCCTTCTTAGACAATAGCTACGTTCTAAATCTGTAGGAATCTGCCATTGATCAACTGAATTTAAAATACCCTAGCTTTTGTTTACACTTTTAACATGAGGCAAAAGATAATACTGCATTGTAAGAAAAATATACAGCCAGGGTCAAATAAAGCAAACCTAATTACCAGTAGCTATCAGACCAGAATTAAAGAAAAACTATATTAATGGTATAAGCCTAACATTAATTTTAAATCTCTATCGTTTCAAATGAAAATAGTACTTAGTTATAGACAGTTGCATCGTTTTGAATACATACTCCATTGTGACATTCTCAATTTGCCCAAAGCAACATCAAGGTAGACTTACCGAATTCCAAATGATTATAGATTTGTCAACAGACCTTTAAAGAGGAAACAGAAGTTTTCAACTACAAAATTGCACTAATTCTCCTTCTATAATTTAGGTTTTAACAGAATTTTAGGTGAGTGTGTATTCAGAATATATTTTCTAGGCTAAGGCACCAAAATTCAAGACTGGATTTGATAGGTGGATAAATAAGGGTCTTGAAGACTAACAAAGCAGGAGGATGTGATACCAATACAAGGCAGCTATTTGGATACAAAAACAAGAGCAGGACTTAGTATTCAAGCACAGAAAAACAGCTGTAAATGGATCAAAAGAGAATAAAGTGCTAAGAAAGCAAAATTAATGACTCTATTTGAATGCGCATAATGTTCGGAATATAACTGAGTTAATAGCCCAAGTACAAGCTAAGGGGCTATGATCTTATAGCCATTAAGGAGAAACACTTACAAGGCAATCAAAGGTGGGAACTAAATTTTCAGGCATGTGACTTTTTGAAAGGATTGACAGTAAGGAATTTGTCGGTATGGGGTCGAACAAGTTTGGCAATAAATTATCCTTGCTTGGAAGATGTGGAGTCCATACTGGTGGAAGTAAGAAATGAGATGGGAAAGAAAAACACTGATAGAGATAGCACAGTAGCTATTTTGTGGGACAGAGAATAAATCGGGAGATTGAGTCAATTCCACTGTTATGTTCTGCATGATTGTCTAATCTTCTGCATTATCTGGAAATAGCAATGAAACATTTCAGAGGTGCCAATAAATAAGCAGTTAAGCTATTTGACTTAGGATTCGTGAAATGGGACACACTGCTAACGTGAAACAGCCAACTTACTTTGAAGACGCAGAGCATACATATACAACCTAAATGTGATACAAAGTGAAGCTTATTTGCAAAATATTTCCAAAATCTGAGGAACCTAAGTTTCAATTTAATTTCTCAAATTTTATCAAGACTTAACAGGTGCACAACTCTTGATTTTTTAAAGATAAAAACTGGGGCAAGTACAACAATTTCAGAACATGAGAATTCGCAGGTATCAGGAAAAAAATCTTCACTTACCCAGAGACTAAGATCTGCCCATCTGGTGAAAAACAACATGACAAAACAGGAGCTGTGTGCCGGTTTAATGAACATTTCATTCTAAGGTCACAGCCTACAAGCATAAAAGGATTATCATATGAAAATGTGAAAGTTAGCAATGCAGAAAGCATTTCTACATGTTTGTATCAATGGATGATGATCATTCCACTTTTTTTCCAACCAAAAAAACTTATGAACTATCACCAGAAATGATGGTTAACAACACACAATTCACAAAATAGAATCAGACCATTCAATCCAAGTAGTCTATATTGTGTTCGAGCCCTTGCTGATTTTCATTTTTTTTTTCCAAAGCAATTTTGATATAGAGCTGTAAATAGGGAACTGAGAGTTAAAGATGACTTTTGGACTGTAGGTAAAAGTTTGTACTAAAAGGAAAACAGACCAAACAAGCTTTTGCTTTTTCATGGGGAAAGGCCTGGAAGTCAATTGCAGATCATCTCCTGGTCAAAAGATTCTGCAGATGCTTCATCACCAGGAAAGAGCATTATGTTTAAAGAAATATCAGAAGCTGGTGATTAACGAGGTCAGTACCTGAGAATTAGTTCTAAGTCTGGAAAAGCAGATGATAAATGTTGTATGGTAACTGAGATCTCATTGAGATGACACTCAGTCTGTCAGGGAATGGTCAGAGATTGAATTGGGTTTTGGACTATATTTTGAATGAAAAGAAGAATCTGGCTGTTGATGCTACAGCATGAAAGCTCCCTGCCTAACCTTCCTTATCAGCTCATGGAAGCTTATACAATAGGAAGCTAAACTGTGAACTGCTGCTTTTATTCGATTAAAATGAAAAGGTGACTTTAGTCGACATCTTCAGAAAATCTACCAAGAAGCCACTATCTATGTCTGTGGAACAATGTCTTGTGAAAATCACACAAGGCCAGTTTTGTTATTTCCTTTTTTCTTAAGTGTTTAGTTGTAAATCTTTTGTATAAAGGGGGCTGAAAATAAAGGTTTTTAGGTTTTAGCATAAGCCAATTAGATTAATTTGTTTATAATTTTGCTCCATTGAAGTTACTGCAATTAATAGCTAAGTCTATTGTTAAAGCTACAAACTGGTGTCAAGAATTGATTATTCAAAAAGTCTGATCAGGAACCATGGGTGACAATTTTGAGGCTTTTTGCAAGTTTCAATTTTTACTGTGTTGTGAATAGAGATAAAAAGGCTGATTTGGTTTGGCTGTCTGTCTCCATGTCTGAAGAATAGGTGTTTTAACCTCCTCTAAAACATATTGACTTAAGTATCAACATAATCATCTACTCCTTTCTGCTTTCCACATATCTAGCTATCCCTTAAATGCATCATTCTACTGCCATAACGGCAGAGACCTCAAAGTCTTACAACCAACAGATCGTACCAACAAATATATTACCTTAATTTTTACTAATATTCTCTCACTTACAGGTTTTCAGCTTTTTGATGGGAAATATTTTAAAATCAATGTATTTCTGAAGCGCAGCCATTTGTTTAACATGGACAATATAGGAAGTTCGAAAAAATTGTTACGTCACAGACTGTTTATGTGATGTTGTTTGAGCTATAGATGTCAGTCAGGAAACTGGGACAATGCTCATATTCTTCAACATAATGCCTGTTAATCTTTAACATCCACCTAAGAGGTGAGATGAAACTTTGATTTAAAATCTTAGTCAAGAGTTTTGACCTGGAAAAGCAAATGAACCAACGATGTTCTGACAGAGATAAGTGCATTACTGCTACTAACTGAACCACAGCTGACAATGCTGACCAACTAACTAACAGTAATGTTTTCTCTTTTGTCTTTTCGTGAAATGTGGGCACTACTGTCAAAAGTCAAAATTTGTTGCTCATGCCCAATTGCCCCTGAGCTGAATAGCTTCTTAAGCTACTTCACAAGGCTGGTAAGGAAAAGCTAAATTGCTGTGGGTCTGGAGTGACATGTAGACCAGCAGAGGATAGCATATTTTCTCCCTAAAGGACACCACTGAGGCAAATGGGATTTCATGGCTAGCAATAATGATTTCACCTTACAAAGACTAACTTTCAGTGTCAGATTTATTCACTAAATTTAAAGTTTCACCAGCTGCTTTGATAGGATTTGAACCCAGAGCATTAGCCTAGGCTGGTTAAATTTTCACTATATCATAGTCATGCTGCATGGACTAACCTATCCACGTCGACCAGATATCCTAAACTGATCCAAAAGTTGCATTTGCTAGCTTTTGGCCCATATCCCTCTAAACCTTTCATATTCACACACCCATTCAGATGCCTTTTAAATGTTGTACCACTTCCTTTGGAAGCTTGTTCAATACACATACCACTCTGTGTGAAATAGTTGCTGCTCAGATCCCTTTTAAATCTTTCCCCCTCTCACCTTAAATCTACGGCCTCTAGTTTTAGATTCCGAGATTCCACTTCCCTGGGAAAAGACCTTGTCTATTCACCCCATCCATATCCCTCATCATCTTATAAACCTCTATAAGGTCACCCCTCAGGCTGTGATACTCCAGGGATAATAGCCACAGCCTATTCAGCCTCTCCCTGCAGCTCTAGCCTCCAAAAAAGTTTAACAACATCTTTCCTGCAGAAAGGAGACCAGAACTGAACGCACTATTCTAAAAGTGGCCTGCAATACAGCTGCAACATGACATCCCAACTCCTATATAAATACACTGACCAATGAAGGTAAGTGTACCAAATGCCTTCTTCACCACCCTGTTCACCTGCGACTCCACTCTCAGGGAATTATGAGTCCGTTTGCCCAGCAACAATCCCCAGGGCTTTACCATTAACCAATAAGGACCCTGATTTTTCTTAACAAAACATAACACCTTACGTTTATCTAAAACTAAATTCCGTCTTTTACTCCTTGGTCCATTGGCCTACCTGATCATGGTCCCACTGCGGTCAGAAATAACCTTCTTCACTGTCCACTATACCACCTATTTTGGTGTCATCTGCAAATTTACTAACCAGATCTCCCATATTCATATCCAGATAATTTACATAAATGATGAAAAGCAGTGAACCCAACCCCAATCCTTGCAGCATACCACTGGTAACAGGCCTCCACCACAACCCTTGGTCTCCTACCTTCAAGCCAACTTTGTATCCAAGCTCAGAGATAGCAAGAACTGCAGATGCTGGAGTCAGAGATAACAAAGTATGGAGCTAGAGGAACACAGCAGGCCAGGCAGCATTAGAGGAAGAGGAAAGCTGATGTTTCAGGTTGGGACCCTTCTTCAGAAATGGAGAGGGGTGGTGGGGAGCTCAGAAATAAAATGAGAGGGGTGGTGTAGGGCTAATGAAGGTAGGTAAGATGGTGATAGGTAAGTGCATGTAGGCATGGTCGGGATTAGTCAGTGAGACACAAGTGGCGGATAGGTGGGAGAGAAGATGGACAGGTTGTGTCAGGGCAAGGAGGGGGAGATGAGAGGGAGGGTTGGTCTTGGATTAAGTCAGGCCTGGGGAGATTTTGAAACTGGCAAAATCCACGTTCAGGCCATCGGGACGTAGGCTCCTGAGGCGGAATATGAGGTGCTATTCCTCCAGTTTGCAGGTGGCGTCATTGTGACACTGGAGGCGGCCCAGTGACATGTCACCCAGGGAGGGGGAGTTTATATGTTTTGCGACTGGAAGGTGTTGTTGTTTGTCGCAAACAAAGTGCAGATGTTCTACAAAATGGTCTCCGAGTCTCTACTTGGTCTCACCGATGTAGAGGAGGCCCCATCAGGTGCAGCAGATGCAGCAGACCAAGTTGACAGATGTGCAGGTGAACCCATGTCTGATGTCGAAGGTTTGTTTTTTGCCTTGAATGGAGAAGAGGGGGCAAGTGTAGTGACAGGTGTAGCACTTCCTGCTGTTGCAGGGAAAGATACCAGGGGTGGTGGGTTAGTGGGGGATGTGGAGAAGAAGAGGGAGTCTCAGAGAGCGCGGTCCCTATGGAAGGCAGATAGGGGTGGGGAGAGAAATATATCTGCGGTCGCAGGGTCAGATTGTAGGTGGCGGAGAATGATACGCTGGACGCAGAGGTTGATGCGGTAATATGTGGGGACAAAGGGGATTCAGTCTTTATTTTTGTGGGGGAGGTGATAATGAGGGCAGAGGTTTGGGGGACACAAGAGATGCTTTTGAGGGCATTTTCAATCACCGGGGCTGGAGGTACAGTTATGGTCCTTGAAATAGGAGGACATTTGGGATGTGCAGGAAGCGGATGCAGCAGGGGTGGAGGAATTGGGAGTAGGGAGTTTGTATCCAAGTTCCCCTGGATTCCATGTGATCTAACCTTGCTAACCAGTTTACCATCCAGAACCTCGTCAAACAACTTGAAGTCCACCAATAAACATCTTCACTTCTTCAAAAATCTCAATCAAATTAATGACATTATTTCCCATGCAGAAAGCCATGCTGACTCTCCCTAATCACTCCTTACCTTTCCAAATGTATGTAAATCCTGTCCCTTTGAGTCCCCTCCAACAACTTACCTACCACTGAAGTCTGGCTCACTTGTCTATTGTTACCTGACTTTTCCTTACCACCTTTCTAGAATAATGGCATCACATTAACCAACCTCCAGGTCTTCTGGCAGTTCAACTGCAGCTATCAATGATAATTATATGAGCCAGGGGCCCAGCAATCTCTTCGCCAGCTTCCCACAAAGTTCTGGTACGCACCTGATCAGGTCATGGGAATTTATCCACCTTTATGCATTTTAAGATGTCCAGCACTTTCCACCTTCTGTAATATGGACACTTTTTGCAAGACATCACTGTTTATTTCCCCAAGTTCTCTAGCTTCCATATCCTTCCCCACAGTATATACTAACGCAAAAAACTCAATTAGTACTCACCCGTCTCCTGTGGTTCCACAGGGACAACCTTGTTGATCTTTCAGGGGCCCCATTCTCTCCCTAGTTGCTCTTCCGTTCTTAATTTATTTGTAGAATTTCTTGGATTCTCCTTCATCCTATTTGCCAAAGACATTTCACATCCTCCAGATTTCCCTCGTAAGCATACTTCTACTGTTCGTATACTCCTCTAGGGATTCCTCTAATATGCAACACACAGAAGCAGTTGTGGGCCAGGCAGCCCTTTTATTATCAGTACCATGACAAATCCACCAAGTCAACTCCATTTGCTTTGTTGATCCATTCGGCCGGTCAGAAGTAACAGCCATCAAACTGAAATCCTGAGCCTGTCTTTTAAAATAATCCCCTATCCATACTAACATATTGCCACCCGAACCCTAAGAAACCTTATCTTGTGCAATAACCTTTTGTGTCACTTCAAATATCTTTTGGAAATCCAAATATAATGAATCCACTGGCTTCTCTTTTATCTATCCTGTAAGTGACATCAATAAAACTAATAAACATTTCTTTTATTCACTTGTGGGACATGGACATCACTGGCTAGCCAGCAATTATTGCCTATTCCGAGCCACCCTTGAATCAAGTAGCTTATAAAGCCGTTGCAGAGGGCAGTTGACAGTTATCATATTTCTGAGGATCTAGAGCCACATGTATAGTTAGTATATACTGTGGGGAAGGATATGGAAGCCAGACCAAGTGACAGTGGTAGATTCGCTTTCCTGAAGGACATTAGTGAGCGAGATAAGTTTTTCTTGGTTATCAGTACATTCTTAATTCTAGATTGCTTTTTAATTGAATTCAAATGCTACTATCTTCTGTGGCAAGATTTGAACTCATGCCTGCAGAATATTAGCTGAGCTTCTGGATTCTTAGTTTAGATAATACCTCGAGGCAATCGCCTCCCCTTACAAAATCTTATTTTGTCTTTCATAAGAAATTATGACTCTACATAATCATATAATGATTTCTAAGTCCCCTATTACCAATTTTACCATTTCCAGAACAATGGATTCCAGCATTTGCCTGATGACTGATGACAGGCTAAGCTGACAAAGATCACTATCTTAAAGAATGGCATTCAACTGGCGATAGAGTAACCTGTAAGGATCATTGCAGAATACGGTGAATTTGGAAGATTAGAACTATTGCACATGCTATCATCACTGCGACCTCTTTTAGAAGCTGTGGATGCAGGTCATCGAATCCAGGGGAAATTTTAATCTTCAGTTCATTGAACTCTCTGGAAACTTTTCTTTATGAAGATCCAAGATTCTTACTTGAGCCTTAGACATGCCTGTTTTCAGCATGCTTTTGTGCCTTGTACTCTGAAGACAGAGACTAACATATTTGCTTAATATCTCTTTCATTACCTGATTGCCTTTTCTAATTTCTCCTACCTCAATCAACAAGGAGTCAGCTTTTCTTTTGCTACTCTCCTCCTTTTTACTTAATTGCAGAAGATCTTACAATCTGTTTTGGATTTCTGAAAAAATTACTTTCATTCCATATTCTTGTTCCCGATTTTTTTTTCTTGGTCATCCTTGGTCTCCCAATCTTCAGATTTACTGCTATTCTAGATGATGCAACAATCTTTATTCTTTAGCTCTTTAGTTAGTCAGTGATGAACTTCTTTTCCTGAGTTAATAATTTCTCAAGAATTGTGAAGTGTTTCTTTATCATTTTTTTAAATGTACTGCCATACCGTTAAATCGAACTTTCCAAACAATCTTAGCCTTCTTGCCCTCATACCCAACTAATTGACTTTTAGCTCAATACTCAGTTTCAAACTTAGGTACATCACTTCCAAACTCAATTTTACCATATTATGATCACTCTTACAAAAAGGATACTTTTTCACTTCAGACTTATACTAAGGATGAAAGGAAGGAGCAACAGCATAAGTTGGGAAAGGAAACCAGCAAGTGGAAGTAAATATAAAGAATAAAAACTAAAGATTTTTGGGCCAGTTAGGTTCAACACAGCAACAGCGAAGTAATATAGAAATTAGACATCAGAAACATAGAACAACCTTATTACATGTTTTTTCCTGGAAAGTAAATTTTGTTTACCATACTGACTGGAGCATGTCTTTTAAGCTAAATCAGGATAGCTGCATCTTCCCTTTATAGATTTCTAATTGATGTGAAACATGTAGGGAATCACTGCCCATCGAGATGCCAGAATCTCCACCGCAAATATTTGGATTTTAATATGTTCTACATTAACTTAAATTGTAACAAGGAGAAGATAAAATCCATGATAATGCAATATCAAATATAGACCCTACAATCTCCACAATGATAACAACAGAACTATGACTAAGATTGTCAATTATCAGAAGATATAAGGAGAAGCCAATAAAATTTTCATGGATACCAGCAGTCAACCATAATTAATACAGTGTCTCTCTTCCTAATTGACCCAAAATGGCATGGACAGGCTGAGGCAATGTTTGGCCTACAACTTGAAGCATACAACATACCTGCTGGCTCTTGACAAGACATAATCCAGAAATTAATTTTGTTGTCCTGACCACAAGAAGCCATCAGAAAGCAATTTGATCCTGAATGCTTCATGTCACCTGACAAGGCAAAAAGGTTACAATGTAGCAGTGTGTACAAAATACTTAGAAACTGATGAATTACATAACCTATGAACAACATAAGACAAGAATATAATTATGCTTACAAGCACCAGAATTCAGCCTTGCAAGACAATGGTTTGCATGGTCCTTGTCACCGTAGATAACCATCACCTGGTATGACTTTGGAGTTCCATTCTTGCATGGCAGCCTCTGCCACATTTGATGGAAAGACAATAGGGCTGTTTGTACATATGCTAATTGCAAACCCACTTATGCTAACCAAATTAGCATGCCAAGTGAAGCCAAAGATTCATTTGAGACAGTGAATGTGAAAACTGTTCAGCTTTTCTTCCTGCTATCAGTATCAGCTCTCATCTTTTCTAGATGCACCAAATGGTTCCTAGAACTTCCGAAGTCCTAAATGCATTAAACTACCCAACTATTCTTGGGCTTTTCACCGACTGTGGCAAATCGACGTATCTAGTTGCCTTCTCAACAGTCCAACCAAACAGCAACACTGCTCAACACGGAACATGACTCTGACAAACTACATGGGAAAACATTTTTTCCTGGACTAACGCAGTTCATCTTCTTTTCCACTCAATCCTGAACTTTGCACATAAAATGTGCAATGATCCCAGTTTCTGCTGTTTCCATTCATTATTTCACACTTCTGTTAAGACAGTGGTGGCCAATAAGTTTGTTTAAATCCCCAGTCAGAGCGTACGTGTGGAGTAGGGTGGAGTGGCTGAATCAGAGCCCTATTTTACAAACAACTTCAAAATAAGAGACCAATGTGTTTCCAGTACAGTTCATATTTTTAAAAACGTGTTTACTTCCTGTTTAAACATTTTATTTGTTCTGCCTTTGTTTTTTTAAAAAAAATCAGTAAGTTTACAGCTGAATTTATTTTAGCTTAGTCCTCAAATTTGTCATTTGCTCTCAATATGCTCTTAACGATACCTTTGATACTTACTTCAAAAGATCCAATATAAGACATGTGATGCACAGACAATTTTCTCAAAGTACTATTTCATAAGTTTTCAAATACTTAATGTATATGGAAATATTCAAGATAAAACATACCATTGATTGGCTGAGGTGAAAATACACAACAGGTGACTCCCAAGTCATGAGCTGTTTTCATGTTTAGAAGGCACTTCATTTGGCAATCCCAGACAGTCAGCTCCCCAGATGTTGAACCAGTTACAAAGTAGTTTCCACCAGGAGAAAAATCACAAGCAATTATCGACCCATCCTCAACAGCACTTGTCCTGAAGTTATGTAACAAATCACAAGTTACAAATGTCACAGTGTAGGGCTTTCTCCATAACCTCTTTCTAAATAATACATGCCAAAAAGCTGGACAGAAAACATATAACACAAATTTTGCACTCAAATAGAACAATGTGAAAACATTCAAGGTGAGGTTGTGGCATCGTTGGAGACTGGAGGAAGAGAAAGCTGTGCCAGGGATTTAAGTGTTTAGATTGGTGATGGGTTGAAAGATAGAATAATAATGTGAATAGTAAAAAGGACAAAGGAACTTAGATGCCCTTGAGGGGCAGTGGATGGAAACAGAAACTGCTGGAAGGTAGCAGCCGTACTATTGCAGCCATTGGCACCCATTTGTTAAACTCCAATAGATTAGGGTTGGGGGACTGGGGAAAGAGAAGTGAATTAGGAAATTTTTTAAAAAATTATTCATTGCTGCAATGTGGGCATCACTAGATGGCCAGCCTTTAACGCCTGTTCCTTGTTGCCCTCAAGAAGTTGATGGTGAGCTGCCTTCTTGAATTGCTGCAGTCTACCTGCTGTGGGTTGACCCACAATGCTGTTAGGGGAAGAATTCCAGGATTTTGATGCAGTGACAGTGAAAGAACAGCAATACATTTCCAAGTCAGGATGAAGAATGGCTTGGAGGGGAACTGGAAAGTGGTGGTGTTCTCATATATCTGCTGCCTTTGTCCTTCTAGATGGAAGTGGTCATGGGTTTGGAAGGTGCTGTCTGAGGATCTTTGCTGAATTTCTACAGGGCATTTGTAGATAGTACACAGTACTGTGACTGAGCATTGGTGTTGAAAGGAGTGGATGCTTGTGGATGTAGTGTCAATCAAGCGGATATGAAAGATGTGATGATTCAGAAACATGAAACGAAAATGGAAATCCAGCTGCAAGGAACAGTCCAGAAATTTAACTCAAACTAGCTCACGGCCGAATGATGGAATTCTAAGCAGTTGCGACATTCACTGTCATTATTTAACAGTAATTTAAGTCAAAGTGTTGATTCAAAAATGTTATAAATAGAAGTGTGATTATCAAGCAGGATGTGCATGCCCTGAGAAGCTTTTTAATAAGGTAGTCATTTTTATTAGAAGCATTGTGTATGGGAGTTAAAAGCATGTAAATCTTAGATGAACAAAAAGTTAATCGTCAAGGATCACTGAACAGGACTTGCACGTTGATCTAATTTAGTTCTCATTTTAATGATATATAATTATGTAATATTAGATTTTATCAATTTTAAAAACTTGCATCATTTTGTCCAAGTTCTATACAACACTCAAAGGGAAGAAGGCTTTTCATGAACATTTCAATTAGAAATTTGTATACGGACATTCACAATACATTTTCACCGACCAGAGGATGTAATTGCCATCTATCAACATTTCAGTATAGATACATCCATTAAAAAATGAGAACAGATAAAGTAGACAGCAAGTTAAGTAATATTGGCATATTGGTAAGAAATGAGAATGATGCAGTGTGACAGAATACATGAAATTTACATCAGAAATATCATATCTCCCAATAGGTTTATGCAGATATTTAAGGCCCACATAGATCTTCGCCAATCAACACAGCTTTCTACCCCTTTCTCCCTATTTTAAACTAGCTTTCCCATAAATGTACTTGTTACTTAGTTAAACAATAATATCTGCTCCACATTTTTACCACGAGCTAAGATGTATCTCTGGAATTCTGGCTGGATCAATTATAATAATCTAATACGCAAGACCGTGTTCCAGGCTCATAGACAGCAAAAACATTATCTTTGCCTCCCTTATCAAACTTCATCAGTTTGAAGACTTCCACCAGGTCATCGTCTCAGTTCTTCCTTCTGGAGAGGACCAACTCAGTTTGTTCAGCCTTGCCTGATAATTATGCGCTCCTAGTTTATAGGTATCAGTCTTGTAAATCTGTTTCAATAACTTCAATAGCTTTTTTGTAATTACAGAGGCCAGAATTATGTAAATAATTTAAAGTGGGGTCTAATTAAATTCAAGAATTTCTGAAGAAGGGTCCAGGCCCGAAACGTCAGCCTTCCTGCTCCTCTGATGCTCCTTGGCCTGCTGTGTTTATCCAGCTCTACACCTTGTTATCTCGGATTCTCCAGCATCTGGAGTTCCTACTATCTCTAATTAAATTCAATTCTATTCAAATTTAAAACATCTCTGCTTTTCAATCCTAGTCCTTCAGGCATGAATTCTTCTATTCTGATTTCATTTTTTATGATTATATTAATTCACAATCCTGTGAACCTGTAATCCTAAATCTTTGTCCACATCTCTCTCTTTAGACTCATGTCACCCATACAGCAAACTCGCTTTCTTAAGCCTCATGTCAATTTACACCATCCCACACTTATCTGTGCTGATATCTATGTACTTAGGAGAACAAAATGAATAATTCCTTTGAAAATTATTGAACCAACATGCAAAATCATTGTATCTCAGATCAAAATTCATTATTTACAAAAGAAAGTTTCATATCACCTCCAACTTACACACAAATTACCTTGTGCTAGTTTCTGCTTATTTACTCTTCAAACTGTTTATAATTTTGAACACGTCTACCAAATGTCCAAGAACAATTTTACCTCCTTTCATCATGCAACAGAAGCTTTTCATACCCCATTATTAGTCCAGTGAATCTCCTTTGGATTCCAATCCATTGACATGCTTCCTAAGCTACTGTGGCCAGAATTTGTTGCAAAGCTCTAACTGACTGCACATGCAGTCATTTTTAAATAAAGTTTAACTATAACTTTCTTGTTTTAGTGTACTGTGCCTCTACTTCTAAGACAAAGAATCCTTTCCAGCAACATTCTCAACTTGTCTCCAGATTTTCAAAATTTTCAAAATTTTGTAATATTTTACCTCCAGGTTACTCCTTTTCTCCATCCAATAATATGGTATGTCTTTACAGAGGCCAGAATTGTGCAAATAATTCAAAGTGGGATAAAATTAAATTCCTTGCCTTATCTCCCTACAAATGTAGAACACTACATAGTTAATGGTGAGAAATTATATCGTTCACAACCCTATTACTATCCTCCTGACTGCTGACATCATTTGAGTTTGGGATCATCTGCAAACTTTGAAATTATGGCCTACATATGCAAATGTAAAAATGACCTGAAAGCAGATCCTCAGTTTATTTCTCAAGGCAAAATTAATAGTTACTGGTGAAACATTGGTTAATTTAGAAGGACCAGCATGGATTTGTTAAACAAATCCTAATTTGATGTTTATTGATGAGTTAATGGATGAGGTTGAAGAGGGAACACTGTTTATGTGGTGAACTTGGACATAAAAAAAAATCACTTGATAAGCTGCTGCACACCAGACAGCAATTTGAAAAAATGTTTGAATTCATAGAATAAAAGGGGCAATAGCAACATGGATATGAAATTAGCTGTGAGATAGAACTGCAGAGCAGTAGTGAACAGTTGCTTTTTGAAGTGCAGACATTTTATATTGGAGCTCCCTAGGTATTGGTGTTAGGATCTTTATTTTTCTTGATAGTACACCTATGATCTTGACCTTAGTGTAAAGAATGCCATTTCAAAATTCACAAAACAATACAAAAGTTGGAAGTGTTGTGAACAGCAAAACAGATTATGTAGAACTTCAAAAGACAGTTTGGTGGAATGGGCAGGTAAGATTAAACCTAATGCACAGACATAGTATGAAATGATTAATTTTGTTTTGAAGAATGGACAGTATTTTAAATTAGATTAGATTCCCTACAGTGTGGAAAGAGGCCCTTCGGCCCAACAAATCCACACCGCCCCTTGAAGCATCCCACCCAGACCCATCGTCCTATAACCCACACACCCCTGAACATTTAGTATGGTCGATCCACCCAGCCTGCACATCTTTGGACTGTGGGAGGAAACCGGAGCACCCGGAGGCAACCCAAGCAGACACGGTGGGAATGTGGAAACTCCACACAGTCACCTGAGGCTGGAATCAAACCCGGGTCCCTGGCACTGTGAGGCTGCAGTGCTAACCACTGAGCCACTGTGCCAATTTTTCTTGTATTTAATCTACAATGCAAGGTGCGTGACTTTTATATACATTTTAAACATCAATTGTTTTAGAGTTTCGATTTTGAATAAGTAATGTGGGTTTCTGTCATTGTGTAGGAGCAGGTTTACTGATTAACCTGCCAATATTTATGGAACCAGGGTTTTCAAAACTATTATGAGAGAGCTAGTTCTTAAAGTGCTAGTGGGGGTTTCTTTGCATTGAGAGTTTTATGAAGAGACAAAGTAAACACTGAAGAACATTAGGCTTCTGTTAGAAGGATCAGGGATTGATTTTGTTCTGATTGGGGGACACTTGGAAACCTTTTGCTTTTAGTTTACAGACATCCTGATTAAAAGCTGGATGTATGGAAAGTTCTCCTGGAAAAAAAAGTTGGTTCAGGACAGTTAGAAGTAGGTTACCTCAGTTTTAGGATTTAGTTTGAAAGTTCCAGACCAACAGGTTGTTTGGTTAGAACCCTGAAAGGGTTCTATGAAGTTGAGAAAGTCCAATCAAGGAAGAGCCTATCGAATTCTCAAGATTGGGAATTGAAACAAACAGCTAAGTTAAATGTAGAGGGGATTCTTTCTGGTGTCCAAGTATTGTTAAGGTTTACTGTTGCATAGATGGAATATTGTACTTTGCTATATGCTTCCAAATTGTTTTGTATAAAACACAGCCTGGTTTATTCTATTTTGCATAATAAACTTCTGATTTTCTGTAAAATCCAAACCTGCAGCATGCATGTGCTTCAGTGTAAGAACAACTTTAATTAAAACAAACTTCAAAGCCAGATTTCAGGGTGGGATCGGACTTGTCCGGTAACGTCAGCTGGGATCACAATAATTCTTTCATTAAAGTTGCTAGCATGCTTTGCCATTCGTATTTGATGGTGAACCGAGATTGTTGCACTCCAGTGGCTTTGTATGCCCTGTGAGACAGGATAAATGCTGGGATGGTATTGATAATCATAGGTTCACCAAATAATTCTTTATATTGTCAGCTGGTGGACCAGTTCGAAGGACATTTAATAATCAATTGTGCTGCCACTGCCCTAGACTCACCTGTAGGCCAGACCAGGTAAGGATGGCAAGTTTTCTTTCCTAAAGGACACGAGTCAACCAGATGAGTTTTTACATCAATAAATAATAGTTTCATGGTCACTATCAATAAAACTAGCTTTCAATTCCAAATTTTATTAATTCAATTTAAATTTCTCCAGCTATTCAAGAGACTTGAATTGGACAGCCACATTGACAATGAAATTTAATTGCAGTTTAGTGCTATGTTTTGGTAGGAAGGGTGTGCAAGGTAATGAACTACAAAGTACAATTTTAATGGTATGAACAGAACAGCCTGGGGGACAGGAGTGCACAAATTTTTGAAACGTTGGGACTATGTTAAAATGTCGATAAAAAGGTAAATGGCATTCTCAATCTCATAAGTAGTGTGCTCCCAGAGCTTCGGCCTCTAACTTAAGAGCCCAGCGACATTAACACTATGCCACCATCATTGTCTAAAGAGAGATGTATAAAAGATACACTGTAAAATGAGTACAGGGATAGAAGGGCGGTGATAATATATGCATGTGAAACAACTATCCATTCTTGTGAAATCCGACCTGTAATTAATATTCTTTCAGGAAAGAAATCTGCCATCCTTAATCTGGCCTATGTGTAATTTCAGATACACAAAAAAATGTAGTTGACTCTTAAATGCCTCTGAAATAGCCCAACCAGCTAGTTTTATCAAACTGCTGCAAAAGGAATTAAGCTGGATGAATCACTTGGCAATGAGCTGGGCACCAGAAATTACGATGCCAAAACCAGTCATGTTGACTCTGCAATGGCCTCAAAACAAACGTCTGGGGCTGATGCCTCAAATTAGGACATTAGTCAAGTCTAGTCAAGAAACGGCCTGACAAGAGAATAAATTATTTGGTGAATCCATGACTATGTTCCAGTCAGGATGTATCGTATCTCGCAAGACACACAAAGCCACTGAACTGCAACAATCTCACTCCCTTTTGTATGCGATTATGCTACTCGCAGATTCACTTGCCTGTGTGGTTAGCCCCAGACCTGATCCAATCTCCTGCCATTGACAGGATTGTGTAGTCCTTGGTGGTAGATGGTGTATTTTCACTATCAGGGTATCTACTTTTTTTTAAATCTCTGCAGGAGATCATTCTCCATGGATAATGAGAATTTGGCATACAATCAAAAGGAGTTGCCCTGGGAGTCCAGACCTAGCAATGTGGAACTAGGAATGTAATAGGTGCTACTGGCCATCCGTCGTAACAGAATCGTGTTCAATCACATTCTAGAACCTCATAGCCCAGCTCATCCCCCATTCAGTGCTATAATGCCAAAGGACCAACCCTGATTCAATGAAGATTTTAGGAAGGCATTGCAAGAATTGTGCCAGGCATACCTAAAAATGATGTATCAACCTGATAAATCTACAACACAAGACTACTGATCTGTAAATAGTAGCAGTAGCATGCAGTTGGCAGAGCTAACCAATCCCACAATCAACAGATCAGGTCTAAATTCTGCAATCCTGCCACATCTCGGGTGAATGGTGGAGGACAATTAAACAACTAACAGGAGGAGAACAGACTCCACAAATATCCCCATCCTCATTGATGGGGAAGTTCCTCACATTGTTGCAAAAGATAATGTTGAAGCGTGCCAGGTATGGAAGGTTTGAGTTATAAAGAAAGTCTAGATAAGCTGGGATTTTTCTCACTGGAGCATAGGAGGTTGAGAGGTGAGATTTTTTTTTTAAGAATTTGTTCGTGGGACTTGGGCATCACTGACATGGCCAGCATTTATTGCCCATCCCTAATTTCCCAGAGGGCAGTTGAGGGTCAAATACATTATTGTGGGTCTGGAGTCACATGTAGGCCAGACCAGGTAGGGATAGCAGATTTCCCTCCCTAAAGGACATGAGTGAATCAGACGGGTTTTTCTAACAGTCAGTAATGATTTCATGGTCATCATTAGAATATTACCTGGGTCTCTGGATTAATAGTCCACTGATAATACCACTACGCCATCATAATACCAATAGGCCTACTCCCTATAAACCTCTAGAGGTTTATAAAATCATGAGGGGTATAGATAGGGCTAATAGTAGGTGTCTTTTCCGTAAGACGGAGGAATATCACGAGTATGGGGCATATTTTTAAGGTGAGAGAGATTTTAAAAAGATGCAAGGAGAAAATTAATTACATAGAGGGTGGTTTGCATGTGGAATGAACTTCCTAAGGAAGTGGTGGATGGTGGCACAGTTATGGCAATTTAAAGACACTTGGAGAAGTGCATGAATCGGAAATGTTTAGAGGGATACGGCCAGGGTCAGGCAGGTGAGGCTAGTTTAGCTTGAGATTACGTCTGGCACGGACTGGTTGGACCAAAGGATCTGTTTCCGTTTAGTACGACTAAGACTCTATTGCAACTAACAACAGCCAGAACTGCCAAGTGCTAAATCCATCCCAGCCTCTTCAAGTCTCCAAAATCACAGATGCCACACATAGGTCAATGATAACGTTTCGACAACAGTGCCAAAAGACTTTTTTTTTTAACATTACAGCACAGTACAGGCCCTTCGGCCCTCGATGTTGTGCCGACCTGTCATACCGATCTGAAGCCCATCTAACCTACACTATTCCATGTACGTCCATATGCTTATCCACCTTCTCAAAGAACTCAATAAGGTTTGTGAGGCACGACCTACCCTTGACAAAACCGTGTTGACTATCCCTAATCAAATTATTCCTTTCTAGGTGATTATAAATCCTATCTCTTATAATCCTTTCCAACACTTTACCCACAACTGAAGTAAGGCTCACTGGTCTATAATTACCAGGATTGTCCCTCCTCCCCTTCTTGAACAAGGGGACAACAGTTGCTATCCTTCAGTCTTCTGGCACTATTCCTGAGCACAATGACGACATAAAGATCAAAGCCAAAGGCTCTGCAATCTCTTCCCTAGCTTCCCAGAAATCCTAGGATACATACCTTTTGGCCCAGGGGACTTATCTATTTTCACACCTTCAAGAATTACTAACACCTCCTCTTATGAACCTCAATCCCATTTAGTCTAATAGTCTGTATCTCAGTATTCTCCTCGACAACACTTGTCTATTTCCTGTGTGAATACCGAGGAAAAATATTCATTTAGCGCCTCTCCTATCTCTTCAGACTCCACGCACAATTTCCTACCACCGTCCCTGACTGGCCCTAATCCCACCCTAATCATTCTCCCGTTCCTGACATACCTTTAGAAAGCTTTAGGGTTTTCCTTGATCCTACCTGCAAAAGACTTCTCAAGTCCTCTCCTGGCTCTTCTTAGCTCTCTTTAGGTCCTTCCTGGCTAACTTGTAATTCTCAAGCGCCCTAACTGAGCCTTCACTCCTCATCTTTACAGAAGCCTCCCTCTTCCTCTTCATTTTGTCAGGTTTGACTTGATCAACTGAATTCACTGTTTCCCTGGCCAAGCTGTTCTAATGGAACTGCAACAGTGATATTACCCGGCAATGCAAAAAAAAAGTCATATCTCTCCTCTTCACAAAAAGGACAGATCCAAAACAGCCGATTACTGCCCCAATAGTTGGCACTGTCTTATTAGCAAAGTGACAGAAGATACTGTCGACAACCCCGTCAAGTTCCTCTTGCTCAGCAATAACCTGTTTATTGATACTCAGCTTGGGTACAGTCAGGGTCAGTCAACTCCTGAGCTTATTAGTGTTGGTGCAAATATGGACAAAGGAACCTAATTCCATAGATGGGGTGAAAGAGATTATACTTGACATCGAAGCAACATTCAACTGAGTACAATATAAAGGAGATCTAGGAAAACTGGAGTCAACAGGAATTGGTGAATGGAGATCTTGGTTATTGGAGTTCAATCATTTCAATCAGGAGTCACTGCAGGAGTTCTGCAAGGTAGTATCCTGGGTCCAGCCATCTTCAGTTGTTTCACTGATGACCTTCCCTCAAAACGACCAGGAGTGGGGATATTTACGGATGACGGCATAATGTTCAACATTATTTTTGACTCCTCAGATATAGAAGCAGTCAGTATCCATTTGGAACAATGCCTGAACAATATTTAGGGGTGATAAGCAACAAGGAACATTCAACGCTGTACGAACAAGGCAATGATGATCCAGAAACAAGGAAGAATTTAATCATCACTCTCTGGTATTCAACTGCAGAGTCCATGCTTAATACAACCACTATACTACCTTTATCTGCTCTGTTAATTCCTCAAAAACTCAGAGGTCAGTCAGCTCATTTGGCTGGACAAGGCAGCATGACACTAAGCACAGGTTCAACTCCTGCACCAAGGTTACCCTGAAGGTCCTCCCTTCTCAGCCTGTACCGCATCTGAGGAGTGTGGTCCTCAGATTAAACCATCACCAGTCATCTGTCTCTAATGAAAGATTAGCTCTATAAAAGGCCATTGGTTAGCTCAGTTGGCTGGATGGCTGGTTTGAAATATCAAAACAGGTTCAATTCTCACACTGGTTGAGGTTACCACGAAGGACTCTTTTTCCCAACCATTCCCCTCATCGGAAGTATAGTGATCCCCAAATTAAACCATCACCTGTCGTCTCTCTGTAATGAGAGCAGCCCCACGATGACTGTACCTTTAATTCCTCAAACTGGTCAATAAGGATGGTCAAGTATGACCTTTTGAAAATTATGACGACTACTATGTTATGTTTTTGGTTTCTAGATGACTTTCCATTACATCTTTGTTAACGATTCCCCTGCATTTATTCTTCCCCCTCTAGATTTGTGATCTTCCAGTCCAGTCGTCTAACACTTATTGGAATTACATGCCAAATGTGTCTCATCAATCAATTCTGTTCCTCCTACACATCTTAAATGCCTTGGTTTTCTAATGTTTTTTTTTCGCAAGATGTCACCCGCTTTGCTTTAGCTTTTACTAGGGAGAATACCAAAGCAGCTTTTGAATATTTCTGCCATTCCACTGCTAATATCAGAGCGTTATTCTGCATAATCCACAAGTGACCCTATCTAAATTCCCTTTTGTCATTTGTGCATCCAAGAAGAGTTTTTTTATTATTGTCATAATTCCTCTCTGCTTTCCTAACTTGCCATTTAAATTGCACTGTTTGATATCCTTTCCTTTACAATTCTAATTTTAATAGTATACTGATATCACTGCTACAAATTAGTGTGTCAGCACAACTAAGTCAAAAATTCATTTAGTTTATGAATTTTTAACTATGCAATATAAAAAAGTGATCATTGTAATTTTCATACTGATCCAAATTTTACACAAATTGAGATTTTATAGGCTTGAGAACAATTTTGTTTGATAACACAAACAGTAAAAGAACACAGACTTAATACAAAAACAAGTATGTCTATAGTACCTTTAATGTAATTAGGTATCCTAAAGCACTTCACAGAGGCATCTTAAAGTAAATTTGACAGCAACCTGTCATGTCTGCTTGAATGTTTTTATTGCTGTGCACTGACTATTCATTTAGGCACATGGAACTAAAGTTTCAGCGTGGCCATGTATAGTAACTTAAAGGAGACAGGAACATTTTAGCCACTACTCATTTGCAATGTATTGAGGAAGTATGTAAGCAACCTAAGAAGACATGTGAACAGATGTTCAAAAGCTTGATCAAACAGTGTTATAAAGGAGGAAGGGGAAGCAGAGAGGGTAGAGAGAGATTTAGGGAGGGAAATTCAGAGGTATTAATCCTTGCAGTAAAGGAACTAGCCATGGTAGAGTGATTTAAATCAAGGATGTTCAAGAGGGCAGAATTATAGTAGCAGATGTCTTGAAGGATTTTGAGCTAGAAGAGACCACAGAGGTAGAGATACGCAAGACCATAAAGAAGGGTGAAAATTTTAAAACTGAGTTCATCAGGAGCCAGGATAATAAAATGTGAGGCTGGATGAACACAGCAGGCCAAGCAGCATCTCAGGAGCACAAAAGCTGACGTTTCGGGCCTAGACCCTTCATCAGAGAGGGGGATGGGGGGAGGGAACTGAAATAAATAGGGAGAGAGGGGGAGGCGGACCGAAGATGGAGAGTAAAGAAGATAGGTGGAGAGGGTGTAGGTGGGGAGGTAGGGAGGGGATAGGTCAGTCCAGGGAAGACGGACAGGTCAAGGAGGTGGGATGAGGTTAGTAGGTAGCGGGGGGTGCGGCTTGGGGTGGGAGGAAGGGATGGGTGAGAGGAAGAACCGGTTAGGGAGGCAGAGACAGGTTGGACTGGTTTTGGGATGCAGTGGGTGGGGGGGGGAAGAGCTGGGCTGGTTGTGTGGTGCAGTGGGGGGAGGGGATGAACTGGGCTGGTTTAGGGATGCAGTAGGGGAAGGGGAGATTTTGAAACTGGTGAAGTCCACATTGATACCATATGGCTGCAGGGTTCCCAGGCGGAATATGAGTTGCTGTTCCTGCAACCTTCGGGTGGCATCATTGTGGCAGTGCAGGAGGCCCATGATGGACATGTCATCTAGAGAATGGGAGGGGGAGTGGAAATGGTTTGCGACTGGGAGGTGCAGTTGTTTTTTGCGAACTGAGCTGAGGTGTTCTGCAAAGCGGTCCCCAAGCCTCCGCTTGGTTTCCCCAATGTGGAGGAAGCCGCACCGGGTACAGTGGATGCAGTATACCACATTGGCAGATGTGCAGGTGAACCTCTGCTTGATGTGGAATGTCATCTTGGGGCCTGGGATTGGGGTGAGGGAGGAGGTGTGGGGACAAGTGTAGCATTTCCTGCGGTTGCAGGGGAAGGTGCCGGGTGTGGTGGGGTTGGAGGGCAGTGTGGAGCGAACAAGGGAGTCACGGAGAGAGTGGTCTCTCCGGAAAGCAGACAGGGGAGGGGATGGAAAAATGTCTTGGGTGGTGGGGTCGGATTGTAAATGGCGGAAGTGTCGGAGGATAATGCGTTGTATCCGGAGGTTGGTAGGGTGGTGTGTGAGAACGAGGGGGATCCTCTTGGGGCGGTTGTGGCGGGGGCGGGGTGTGAGGGATGTGTCGCGGGAAATGCGGGAGACGCGGTCAAGGGCGTTCTCGATCACCGTGGGGGGAAAGTTGCGGTCCTTAAAGAACTTGGACATCTGGGATGTGCGGGAGTGGAATGTCTTGTCGTGGGAGCAGATGCGGCGGAGGCGGAGGAGGAGGAATTGGGAATAGGGGATGGAATTTTTGCAGGAGGGTGGGTGGGAGGAGGTGTATTCTAGCTTCTCTCTCCGCATAGATAATGTTGACTCCTTTCTCTCTGGTGGTCATAAAACACAAGTCAGCAAAATACCTATCAATTGTTTCCCCATGTGACTTGCTTGTCATTTAGCTGAAATCACACAACTTAATTGAAACATATAAAATAATCAGAGGGTTAGATAGGGTGGACAGGGAGAGCCTTTTTCCTGGGATCGTGACGGCGAGCACGAGGGGGCATAGCTTTAAATTGAGGGATGAAAGATATAGGACAGATGTCAGAGGTAGTTTCTTTACTCAGAGAGTAGTAAGGGAATGGAACGCTTTGCCTGCAACGGTAGTAGATTCGCCAACTTTAGGTACATTTAAGTCGTCACTGGATAAGCATATGGACGTACATGGAATAGTGTAGGTTAGATAGGCTTCAGATCGGTATGACAGGTCGGCACAACATCGAGGGCCGAAGTGCCTGTACTGTGCTGAAATGTTCTATGCTCTATGTTCTTGTAAATGCTGTGTTAAGCACAATGTCCAAAATGGCTGAGTTTTAAAACAAGAACGGTCAGCATCTGGACAGAATTGAAAAATTCAAATCCACTTTAGAACCCAAGTCTGAAATAATGTAAAAATAAATATTATGAACCTTCAAAACAAGGGAAGGAGAAACCACAGGGTCATGAAGTGATATATTTTGATACATTGGGCAGAGCAGAAAATGGGAGGTGACACAAAATGGACAAAGAAAATATCAATGATACGCAATGCCCCAGAGCAACACAGAAACGCAAGGAGGGAGAACGTTATAGCCACAGTTACGCTGATGTGTTGATGAGTAACCAGATGAATGCAAAGATGAAATGGTGAACTTGAAGCAATAGCATATTGAGCGCCTTGAAGTCAAAAGCAATATTGGAGGTGAATCTTCAGTCCAAAGAGACATATAATTGACAGTAGATAATAAAATGTGAGGCTGGATGAACACAGCAGGCCCAGCAGCATCTCAAGAGCACAAAAGCTGACGTTTCGGGCCTAGACCCTTCATCAGAGAGGGGGATGGGGTGAGGGTTCAGGAATAAATAGGGAGAGATGGGGAGGCGGACCGAAGATGGAGAGAAAAGAAGATAGGTGGAGAGGAGAGTATAGGTGGGGAGTTAGGGAGGGGATAGGTCACTCCAGGGAAGACAGACAGGTCAAGGGGGTGGGATGAGGTTAGTAGGTAGGAGATGGAGGTGCGGCTTGGGGTGGGAGGAAGAACAGGTTAGGGAGGCAGAGACAGGTTGGACTGGTTTTGGGATGCAGTGGGTGGAGGGGAAGAGCTGGGCTGGTTGTGTGGTGCTGTGGGGGGGGGGACGAACTGGGCTGGTTTTGGGATGCGGTGGGGGAAGGGGAGATTTTGAAGCTGGTGAAGTCCACATTGATACCATTGGGCTGCAGGGTTCCCAAGCGGAATATGAGTTGCTGTTCCTGCAACCTTCGGGTGGCATCATTGTGGCACTGCAGGAGGCCCATGATGGACATGTCATCTAAAGAATGGGAGGGGGAGTGGAAATGGTTTGCGACTGGGAGGTGCAGTTGTTTATTGTGAACCGAGCAGAGGTGTTCTGCAAAGCGGTCCCCAAATCTCCGCTTGGTTTCCCCAATGTGGAGGATGCCACACCGGGTACAGTGGATGCAGTATACCACATTGGCAGATGTGCAGGTGAACCTCTGCTTAATGTGGGAAGTCATCTTGGGGCCTGGGATCACCCCATCATCCAAGACATTTTACCATCCCCACCCCTGTCTGCTTTCTAGAGAGACCACTCTCTCCGTGACTCCCTTGTTCGCTCCATACTGCCCTCCAACCCCACCACACCCGGCACCTTCCCCTGCAACCGCAGGAAATGCTACACTTGCCCCCACACCTCCTCCCTCACCCCTATCCCAGGCCCCAAGATGACTTTCCACATTAAGCAGAGGTTCACCTGCACATCTGCCAATGTGGTATACTGCATCCACTGTACCCGGTGTGGCTTCCTCTACATTGGGGAAACCAAGCGGAGGCTTGGGGACCGCTTTGCAGAACACCTCCGCTCGGTTCGCAATAAACAACTGCATCTCCCAGTCGCAAACCATTTCCACTCCCCCTCCCATTCTTTAGATGACATGTCCATCATGGGCCTCCTGCACTGCCACAATGATGCCACCCGAAGTTTGCAGGAACAGCAACTCATATTCCGCTTGGGAACCCTGCAGCCCAATGGTATCAACGTGGACTTCACCAGCTTCAAAACCTCCCCTTCCCCCACCGCATCCCTAAACCAGCCCAGTTCGTCCCCTCCCCCCACTGCACCACACAACCAGCCCAGCTCTTCCCCTCCACCCACTGCATCCCAAAACCAGTCCAGCCTGTCTCTGCCTCCCTAACCTGTTCTTCCTCTCACCCATCCCTTCCTCCCACCCCAAGCCGCACCTCCATCTCCTACCTACTAACCTCATCCCACCTCCTTGACCTGTCTGTCTTCCCTGGACTGACCTATCCCCTCCCTCCCTCCCCACCTATACTCTCCTCTCCACCTATCTTCTTTTCTCTCCATCTTCGGTCCGCCTCCCCCTCTCTCCCTATTTATTCCAGAATCCTCACCCCATCCCCCTCTCTGATGAAGGGTCTAGGCCCGAAACGTCAGCTTTTGTGCTCTTGAGATGCTGCTGGGCCTGCTGTGTTCATCCAGCCTCACATTTTATTATCTTGGATTCTCCAGCATCTGCAGTTCCCATTATCACTGACATAATTGACAGTAACTTATTTTTAAGTCAGGTTATTTGCTATTCTTGGTTGAAATTACAGTAATTCAGTTTTGCAGAGATTCGAACGATAAACAATACTACTGAACAAATAGAGAGCTTCAATTCAATCTCATATTTACAACTGCTTCAGAGGCCCAGATTTAAATGAAACAGATGTATTCCACATAAAATCATGAACAAAAATCTTAAATCAAAATATAAGTAGAAAAACTGCATGCAATTATTAATGAAAAAGTTGCAAGCTCTTTAACTAACCTGCGAAGTTTCTTCCTGTGAACATCCCATAATGCCACAGTACCATCAGCTGCACCAGATATCAAATAATTGGAATTATCAGAGAATTTGCAAACCCGAACTGGACTTTCACTCGGCTGTTTCAATGTTGCCAACTTCTCCCCTGAACTGGGATTCCACAGAACAGTGTTCCCATCAGTTGAACTGGAAGCTAGAAACTTCCCACAGGAACTAAAGCAACATGAATGTACACCATAACTGTGACCTTTTAGTGGTGAGAAAGACAGCTCTGAGAAATCCTTCAATAAATAAAGGCGTATTGTTCTATCCAGTGAACAGGAAGCCAGGTAAGTAGAAGAGAAAGCACAACAGTTAACATCATCAGTATGGTCTGTGAAAGTCTGGACGAGCGTTACCATGGTCAATAGTTTTGAATATTGCTTCTGCAAAGAACTTTGGTTTTCTTTCTCTTTTGAAATGGTGAAACCTGTAACAAAATCCAGGTTAAAAAAAAGCGTTAATATCAATGTGTTATCTGCAAAAATGATTATGCAATTGTCAGAAAAGTTAGTTTGTTGTAATCAGAAATGAAATATAAAGGAAATTTCAAACAATTTTGACTCAAAAGTATATTCTGTGACTTGCTAATTTAACTGCCAGTATGAAATCATAAAAAGTCCTCCCTGAAGTCTAAGAGATGTCAAGTTCTAATAAAAATGTTTTTCAAAATGAATGAGAGGATCATAGAAATGTACTGCACAGGAGTGGTGTTCCAGCCCATTGTTGTATATGTTGGTTCTGTGGAACAGCAATCATATTTAGTCCTATTTTTGGCCCATAAACTTGCAAGTTCCGAAGTTTTACATCCATACATACTGTCCAACTTCTTTTTAAAATTATTTATGAGATTATTTGCATCACTTTTGCATGCAGACTGCTCCAGAAGTGAACAACTCTAAAAGCTGTCACTCATTTTTGAACTTCAACCATTGATTCAAAAACCACAACTTCTGATTATTGAGCAACTCAGCAGAGGAAAAGTATCAAAACCCCTCATCATATTGAAAATCTCAATTAGGTCACCTAATAAACTTCTCTATTCTGGATGCTATTGCTATAGCACCCTAGAATGGTTACAGCACAGGAGGCCATTCAGCCAGTTGCATCCATGACAGCTTTCTGCAAAAGGTAGAACTCCATCTTTTGCTTTTAGCACTGCAAGTTTTTGCTTCAAAACAAAAGGGCTCAAAAATTTTTTGAAGGCCTGGATCAAATCTACCTTGAACACACTCAGGTAGTTGCAAGTGTCGGAAGATGATGCATTGGATCTGGAGGTTGGTAGGGTTCAGAGGATGATGCGTTGGATCCGGAGGTTGGTGAGGTTCGGAGGATGATGCATCATCCTCCCCATACCTCCTCCCTCACCCCCGTCCCAGGCCCCAAGACGACTTTCCACATCAAGCAGATGTTCACCTACAATTCTGCCAATATGGTATACAGCATCTGCTGTACCCATTGTGGCCTCCTCTTCATTGGGGAAACCAGGCGGAGGCTTGGGGACCGCTTTGCAGAACACCTACGCTCGGTTCGCAATAAATAACTGCACCTCCCAGTCGCGAACCATTTCAACTCCCTCCCCCATTCCTTAGACATGTCCATCCTGGGCCTCCTGCAGTGCCACAATGATGCCACCCGAAAGTTGCAGGAACAGCAACTCATATTCCGCTTGGGAATCCTGCAGCCCAATGGTATCAATGTGGATTTCACAAGCTTCAAAATCTCCCCTGCCCCTACTGCATCCCAAAACCAGCCCTAACCACCTCCCTAACCTGTTCTTCCTCTCACCTATCCCCTCCTCCCACCTCAAGCTGCGCCCCTATTTCCTACCTACTAACCTCATCCCACCCCCTTATCCTGTCTGTCCTCCCTGCACTGACCTATCCCCTTCCTACCTCCCCACCTACACTCACCTCGACTGGCTCCATCTCTGCCTTTTTAAACTTGTCTGTCTCCTCTCCACTTATCTTCTCCTCTCACCATCTTCAATCCGCCTCCCCCTCTCTCCCTATTTATTTCAGAACCCTCTCCCCCTCCCCTTTTTCTGATGAAGCATCTAAACCCAAAACATCAGATTCTGTAGTTCTCAAACTGGTTGCTATCAGGAATAATTTATCCAATTCACTTTCTCCAGTTTTGAATACTTTTAGCCTTTAAATCTCTAAAATGTCTCTTAGAAGGCCATGTGCACCGCAGTCAAGCATACTACCTTCCTTGACACTGTTACCTCACTAAAATTGCAAACAGATTATTCTGTTTTGCCTTAAACACATCTATGCTGCTTCCGTAATTTGTCCATACTTGTTCAAGTAATTGTTAATTTGTCCAAACTGTCATTTCTAAAAGCTTTTGCACCAAGTTAAACTAACTCACATGTAGCGCTGAACTCCTCCTCACACCCTTTTTGAACAAGGAATAACATTTATAGTTCTTCAATCCTCTGACATACCACTGTCTCTGAAATGCTAAAATGAGAATGGCCAAAGACAAAGGTCTGAAAAAAATTTGTGGAATATAGATAGGGTGAAGAAATCATTTGGCATGCTTGCCTTCATTGTTCATAACATTTTCCTGCAGAAGATGAAGCATGTATGGAATAAGCTGCCATAGCAAGTGCCAAGGGAAGTGCCCAGGAAATTGATGATTCTGCGGGTCAACTGCTGTATACCTGGAACCCTCAAAGTCTCAGACTGCAGACTTCAGAAGTTTTCTGATGAAATGAAATAAATAGTCCAACTAAAAAGTAACTATTTAAGAGACCCCATATTTAACTCCCACTTTCTCAATCACATCTTCCCGCGACCAGATAGACCTCCTAGACCCTGACCCAATTCTCCTTGACTATACAGGGCAGCACCTTCATTCCCCTTCTTTGGGCCCTTCCTGGTCCAACTGATCTGACCATCTCAGCTACAGGACCAAACTGATACCAACATCACTCCTGCTGAGAGACCTGACCAGATTCTCTCTTCCAACCAACCCAACCTACTGTTAGGTTTGTTTTTCAGAGACCCTCATGGACTTGATGCATTAGCAAGACATTGACCTGGCTACAAAAACACAAGCCTTTATTATTAGGTAAGTACAAGCTGCGGAGGATCGCTGTACACTACCCGTCACAGAGTGCTGAGTTCCATAAGCGATTGTCTTCAAACAGTGGACAGTCCCCGCTTTTTACACTCAATGAATTGGCTGATAAATAATGATTATTTGGAACATAAAGAGAACAGGATACAGCATTGATTGTTCATTAAGTGACTGATAGTGACAGGATGTGATTTCAAGCCGAAGTGCCTGGCTTGAACAAAGGTCACTGGCCTGGCCATTTCAATAGGAACAGAAGTTTCGTACCTTTACAAAAGTTTTACCCCTTTACAGAATTACAGATGCTTCACACCCTTACAAATGTTTCCCACCCGATCCTATTCAGGCAGGAAGTTTAAGTAGTTTCCACATGCTCCTGTGTAAGAAGATAAGAGCATAACAATTAATGAGATATTATCCCAGTAACATCTCACGACCCCAAATATCGCATCTTACCCCAAGCCAGCTGGCACCCTACCATCAAAAAAGAACTGCGGAAGCTGTAAATCATGAATAAAAACAAAGTTTCTGGAACAGCTCAGCAGTTTTGGCAGCATCTGTGAAGGGGAAAACAGAGGTCATGTTTTGGGTCTAGTGACCCTTCCTCAGAACTGAGTTTTTAGGAAGGGTGACTGGACCAGAAATGTTAACTCTGTATTCTCCTTCACAGATACTGCCAGACCTGCTGAGCTCTTCCAGAAATTTCTATACCCTTATTTACTTACTGTTTATTAGCAGCTGACAAAGTTTCAGAACATGACAGCTTGTTGCTGTAAAAAGGGGGCCACGTTTACCTTTCTCCAACAGTTCTGCACTATGAAAGAAGTGTCAGAATGAAATGTGGGTCCTCATTCCTGAGGGAGCCTGAATGGAATCTCATCACAGAAGTGCAGAGCTCCCTCTCACAAAAAAAAGGGCTCTGTGCAAGACTGTCACTCCTCAAGAAATCAGCCCATTACTTTTAATCTACGTTTACCTATTATTATCCTCAAAACTTGGATCAATGCATTTTGTTAAAAAATCAAAGCAACCTTAGTATTTTAGCATTTGTTGCAGTTAGTACATTTGATACAGCATGAGTTCACATCAACTCGATTATGTAAATATGAAGCAAAGCAAAGGAACTACTGCAGTGCTTCGAAAAATTACTTTACAATGTGACCCCATTTTAACTCATTGCCACTTCAAGGGGAATGAAAGATGACCAAAAGGCACTGCCTTTGTTCCATGAATATATAAAAAAAAAACTTGAAAAATAATGTAGCCCCAGACATCAAAAACAAATCTGCAATAAAGCAGCATAGCACAATTCAGTGTACATGTAAAATTTGCCTATGATATATCAACATAAGATTGCCACCAAGCTCTCCAAATCCCTGATGACTGAAGACTCATTGAATAACTTCACTCTAACACATTATGAACAAAGAGAACAAAGAACAAAGAATATTACAGCACAGGAACAGGCCCTTCGGCCTTCCAAACCTGCGCCGATCCAGATCCTCTATCTAAACCGGTTGCCTATTTTCCAAGGATCTGTATCCCTCTGCTACCTGGCCATTTATGTATCTGTCTAGATACATCTTAAATGACACCAACATGCCCGCCTCTACCATCTCTACTGGCAACACGTTCCAGGCACCCACTACCCTCTGCGTAAAGAACTTTCCACGCATATCTCCCTTAAACTTTTCCCCTCCCACCTAGTCGTAGATTCCCCCACTCTGGAGAAAAAGCTTCTTGCTATCCACCCTGTCTATACCTCTCATGATTCTGCAGACCTCAAACAGGTCCCCCCTCAATCTCCATCTTTCTAATCTAAATAATCCTAATCTACACAACGTCTCTTCATGGCTAGCGCCCTCCATACTAGGCAACATTCTGGTCAATCTCCTCTGCACGTTCTCGAAAGCGTCCACATCCTTTTGGTAATGTGGCGACCAGAACTGTACGCAGTATTCTAAATGTGGTTGAACCAAAGTCCGATACAACTGTAACATGACCTGCCAACTCTTGTACTCAATACCTTGTCGGATGAATGGCAGGATGCCATATGCTTTCTTGACCACTATCAACCAGCGTTGCAACCTTCAGGGTACAATGGACCCGAACACCCAGATCTCTCTTTGCATCAGTTTTCCCCAGGGCTTTTCCACTTACCGTATTGTGGTCAGCCTCCAACCCTCACACTCACCTTCATTTAACAGCCTCCTTTCTGAAGCTCTCCATCCCACTCACTGAATAACCTCACTTAACACCACACAAAAAAAACTGAAAAAAACTGTAGATGTTAGAAATCCAAAACAAAAACAAATTTCTGGGAAAAATCAGCAGGTCAGGCAGCAAAGCTAATGCTTCAGTTCAGGCAACCCTTCTTCCACTCCACTCACCTGCAAAACCCGACAGTCTGGCTCCTCCAACAGTCTTAAGACAACACTAAACTGCCTTCATGGCCCGCTGCCACTTTCAAAACCATGCTATTACAACTGATACGCTGCACAGCATTAAATATAATATCTTCGATCAAATTATCTTCCTTGAAAAGGAAGCTGATTAGATGGAATAGTCTGACTCTAACTGGTCCTCACCCTCTGCTTTCTCAACTTGTCAAACACTGTCGGCTATAGGTGCTAATTTGCCATTTGCTACATCTCTTGCTCCAAAACTCTCTAACGTGTCCCATTCAAAATGGCTTCACCTGAAAACACAACAGCATTCAGATTTTGTCCATTGTGCAGAAACACAGCAAACCTACATGACACCAACGCCAGCAAGAGGAGAAGGCACACTCCTACTATGTGGACAGGTCCCTTCTTGCCTTTGTAACAATACTATAATACTGCACAACACAGATCCCAGAGTGAAACATGTTTAATTTATCACTGGCTTTATTTTTGCAGTTTGGTTACCAAGGTGGTTAGTCGCTGAGTATATTCACAGAAGGTTGATAATGTTCTTTAAAGAAAAGTGAACAAACTTGTTACACAAACAAACAGGACACATAACACGCAATTTAGAGAGCTCATAACATAAAACAGCAAAATGCAAGACTCAACAATTTTCCCAGCAATAACCTTTACAGAGACAGAATTCAATTGAAGTAATGTTTCTATCCCAACTTTAACAAGTTTTACAGAATTGACTCTTTCCAGTTTGATTCCCTTTAGTTTCTTTTCAGCCCTGAGACTTGGAAATTTCTTTCCAGTTTTGACAGCATGGTTCTCTTTTCAGTTGTCATAAGTGAGAGATTTCTACCAACTCTCTCAGCCTGGAGATACCTATAAAACATTTCTCCACCTGGAGACTGCCAAACTAAGCTGCCCCTCTGCCAATATGAAATGATTTTCCCTGAAGTAAATTTACTGGTGACATGTTTTAAAAAAAACTACAGATCCTGGAAATCTGCAGTAAGAGTTGGAAGAGCTGGAGAAATTCAGCAGATCTAGTATCATCTATGGAGAGAGAAACAGAATCAAGTCCAATATGATTTTTTTCAGAAATTAAAGGAGCTATGTTTTTTAAAGCTAGTATCAAAGCAGGAACAAGTGGAACAGACAGTGAGCATAGCCAGAAGAAAAAACAAAGGCAGTGATAGTTGTGTCACAGGAGAGCTATTCAAGTAAAACGGGTGTACATGTTAGCTGTGAAAAGAAAAAAAATGTATCCACTATGGTGAAAGCAAAGCCAACAAGACATGCTCAGGGGGAGGCGTGCATCAAGGGATGTTTAAAAAAAAAGTACAGAGACCACACTCTGACTTTGTGTAACTTGGCATTAATTCCTTGAGGCTGTAAAGCACCTTAGTAGAAATTTCCAGTCTTGTGTGTGCAATATAACATTTTTTGGAACTGAAACTAAGCAGCACCAAGAATCTTTCAAGTTAAGGATTGTGCCTTACAACAGCCTGCTGATTAGTTAAGCTGCAGACTGTGGAAAAGTTGCAAGTGTCAAGAGTAGCAAGGAATGGAAACCATCCGAAGCCTGCGCAGAGAAAGCATCTCTCTCGGTATGGGAAAAAGACCGACAAAAACGTTAAAAGATAGAATTCAAACAAGAAATAACCTAAGTACACCTGATCTACCACTGAGTTGAAGAATGACCATCATTCTGCAGGCAATAGCATGTCATCATTGCCATATTAGAAGGGCTGAGAGAAAACAACTCTCCCTCTACCTAGAATACACCTCCTCCCACCCACCCTCCTGCAAAAATTCCATCCCCTATTCCCAATTCCTCCACCTCCGCCGCATCTGCTCCCACGATGAGGCATTCCACTCCCGCACATCCCAGATGTCCAAGTTCTTCAAGGACCGCAACTTTCCCGCCACAGTTGTGGAGAACGCCCTTGACCGCGTCTCCCGCATTTCCCGCAACACATCCCTCACACCCCGCCCCCGCCACAACCGCCCAAAGAGGATCCCCCTCGTTCTCACACACCACCCCACCAACCTCCGGATACAATGCATCATCCTCCGACACTTCCGCCATCTACAATCCGACCCCACTACCCAAAACATTTTACCATCCCCACCCCTGTCTGCTTTCCAGAGAGACCACTCTCTCCGTGACTCCCTTGTTCGCTCCACACTGCCCTCCAACCCCACCACACCCGGCACCTTCCCCTGCAACCGCAGGAAATGCTACACTTGCCCCCACACCTCCTCCCTCACCCCTATCCCAGGCCCCAAGATGACTTTCCATATTAAGCAGAGGTTCACCTGCACATCTGCCAATGTGGTATACTGCATCCACTGTACCCGGTGTGGCTTCCTCTACATTGGGGAAACCAAGCGGAGGCTGGGGGACCGCTTTGCAGAACACCTCTGCCCGGTTCGCAATAAACAACTGCACCTCCCAGTCGCAAACCATTTCCACTCCCCCTCCCATTCTTTAGATGACATGTCCATCATGGGACTCCTGCAGTGCCACAATGATGCCACCCGAAGGTTGCAGGAACAGCAACTCATATTCCGCTTGGGAACCCTGCAGCCCAATGGTATCAAGGTGGACTTCACCAGCTTCAAAATCTCCCCTTCCCCCACCGCATCCCAAAACCAGCCCAGTTCGTCCCCTACCCCCACTGCACCACACAACCAGCCCAGCTCTTCCCCTCCACCCACTGCATCCCAAAACCAGTCCAACCTGTCTCTGCCTCCCTAACCTGTTCTTCCTCTCACCCATCCCTTCCTCCCACCCCAAGCCGCACCTCCATCTCCTACCTACTAACCTCATCCCACCTCCTTGACCTGTCCGTCTTCCCTGGACTGACCTATCCCCTCCCTACCTCCCCACCTATACTCTTCACTCCATCTTCGGTCTGCCTCCCCCTCTCTCCCTATTTATCCCAGAACCACCACCCCATCCCCCTCTCTGATGAAGGATCTAGGCCCGAAACATCAGCTTTTGTGCTCCTGAGATGCTGCTGGGCCTGCTGTGTTCATCCAGCCTCACATTTCATTATCTCCCTCTTGTGGTTTGGATTTCAGATCTTCGGGGTTTTGTTGACCTTATACGTTTTTTTTCATATGTAGTATGTGTAATTGTTTTTCTTTTGTCTGTGTTAATCCCAAATGCATACATATTCGCTGACTTTGACGAGGTAAAGCAATAAGATGCACAGTAAATTAGAAATCCTTTTATCACTGCATGTTAAAAATAATAATAAAGAGTTTTTATTTATTACTGTGAACTGCTTTTGACCTCATTCTTTCAAGGAGGATTTGAAGGCTATGGCCACAATCTTCCATCTTTTATGCATTTCATCCATCAAATTCTAATATCTAATTTCTGAACCATCTTCTTTCATTATGTCTTGGTCAACATTTTCTTCATTGGTAAAGTCCGTTGCAAAGTACTCATTTAGCACTTCAGATATTCTCTCATGCATTAATCCAATCAGCCTCAGGCCTTCTTTTACCACATATATATATCTGCAATACCACAAATTGACCTCTATAATGCCACTATCCTCTCAATTAACATGACCAATTCGACCACGTTCATCAGACTGAAGCAGAAGTCCAGCAGCTTTTCTGGATCTTGGATCTTCGCCACTAGTCATGCTTGGACTAACTTCTTCAATTCTTTATCCCTTAGATTTAAACCTTGTGGTCCCTGTTGTCTCTGCTCTTGGAGCAGTTTCTCAGATCAGAAAAAGTGGGAGAAATGCTTCAAAACGGTCAGCACTAGGGCCAGTGTTCGCTATTGTGGGGTACAACATTCCCCTTAAGCTGCACAGACTTTGGAGGAATGAGGTGTGCGGAATGGCTGGAGAAATTAAAGGGAGCATGTCCTAGAATTCAGAAGTCCAATGCCAAAATTTGAGAGTGAAAACACATTTGTTGGGGCAGGGCATACTGCACTTAGTATAGACAGGGGATGAAACAAATACAGCAAATCATTAATAAACTTCCAGTATGCATGTAGATGGCAATGTGAGAGATAGTAAATTTCAGTAGAAAGAATAATGAGGCCATATAACAATTAGAAAATAAATGTCTAAATGCAAATCATTATCCCTGAATAGGTCCACAAACTTATTCTCAGAAACTGTCCTGAATACATTATGAATCCTCTTTAATATTATTCCTTTGCCAATTTGAACTTCTACATCTATATGAAGATTAAAGTCACCCATGATTACTGTCTTCTACACTTATTTCTAACTTTGACCTACACGTTAGCAAGAAATGATCGAGGATTGGATGATTCCACATCATCCAATCCTCGAACATTTCTTGCTATCATACTAACCTTCCATTTCATACTAACATAGCTGCCACCCCATCCTTCCCTCCCTATGTGTCCTTAAAAAATGTCATATATCTCTGAATACTAAGTTCCCAGCTTTGAGCTTCTTGTAAGCATAATGACAATAAGATTATACCCATTAACACATTTACTTGCACCATTAATTCCTTACCCTTGTTCTGAATACTAATATACACAATATGCATTATCTACATAACATGCCATCAGGTAAACAGCCATTGATTTTGCCTTTTTCCAAACTTTCTCCCTTTAACCCAATTTGCTGCTGTTTTTGTCTATTCATAGATTCCATAACTTCTTGCCCCACTCCGGGTATTGTTATCCAAATCGGTGACCTGCAATCCTGCTATAACCCTCCTGCTTTGCAAACCTACAGCTCCCTTCTTCCACTGTCTAATCCCTGAATCAAATTAGTTTAAATCCATCCTTACAATCCTAGTAGCTCAATTTTCCAGAAGCCCCCGGTCCCAGCACATTTCAAGTGAAGTTCATTTCACTGGAATAGCTCCCTTTTACTCCTGTTCTGTTCTGATGAATTGAAACCCATTCCACCTGCCACATTCCCTTAGCCTTAACTTCTTAGCTTCATTTACCCTATTCTAGTTTTCCCAAGGTGCAGGCAAAAATACCAAGATCATGATTTTACAAGTCCTGCTTTTAGTTTATTCCCTAGCTGTTCAAATTCTTTCAGTGGAACGTCTTTTCTAGTCCTTTCAAAGCAATCTAGACCTGAACGATGAGAATTCGATTCCTCTCCCCCACTACTCTAAGTTCCTCTCCAGGCCCAAGGAGATGTCTGCAATCCTGTCACGGAAGGCAACATGCCTTTCTGGACTCATGCTCACGGCTACACAGAACAATATCAACCCACTAATTATACCATTCCCCCACCCAGGTGCTTATTTCCTCCTCCTACTTGAAGGGATCCCACGACCATAGTCAGTTCGCTCATTCTCCCCAGAGTCTCCACTCTCAACCTCATCGGTTGCACAAACCCTCTAACTGTTGGATAATCACAGGGGAACATGGTCTTTGGCAACAAAAGAGTCAAAAATTAAGAGGCAAAGATTATTTTAAGTTTGACAGGTAGGAAAAACCAGTTCTGAAGAAAAGTCAAGGGACCCAAAATGTTAACTTTGTTTCTCTCTCCACAAATGCTGGCAGACCTGTTGAGTTTCTCCAGTCTTTTTCTACTTATATTTGAATAAAGATTGTGCCTGTGCAGCTGCTTTTATTCAAAAGAGAAAATGATATTTTCCTCAGTAGTAAACTAAAAATTGCATGCTCACAGCACTTCATCTTTTCTTTGTAAAATTATTTGAATACAAATGTAACCACAAATTTAAAGTTTGCTTATTAGATTTGAAAAATGTAATTTACTTAAGAAATTGTCTCCAACTGAAAGGGAGAAAATTTGTTTACAGCTCTGTGTGTGAAGACATATTTACTGTTAAAAGTTGAATGGAAAAATGTGACATATGGAAACAAAATGATACCGGGCTAAACAATGTGATATTTTAATGCATAAATATTAGTACCTTCTATCTAAGGTAAATTATACCTTTGAAGTAATCTAATTAAGAGAAATATTAACCCTTTATGTGGATTACTGGTTGGATCAGTCATCCACTGTCTCTGGAGTCAGAGACAACACAGCGAGGAGCTGGCAGAACACCGCAGGCCAGGCAGCATCAGAGGAGCAGGAAAGTTGATGTTTCAGGTTGGAACCCTTCTTTGGAAATGGGGAGGGGGAAGGGAGCTGGGAAACAGAGAGAGGAGGGGTGGGGCTGGGGAAGGTCAGTGGGATGGTGATAGGTGAGTGCAGGTAGAGAGTGGTGGGCATCAGTCAGTGGGATGCATAGGGTAGATAGGTGGGAAAGGTTGTGTCAGGTCAAGGAGGCAGGATTAAGAGGGAGGGTTGGACATAGAATGAGGCTGGGGAGATTTTAAAACTAGCGAATTTCATGTTTGGGCCATCGAGCTGTAGACTCCCACGGCAGAATGAGGTGCTGTTCCTCCAGTTTGCGGGTAGTGTCACCATGACACTGGAGGCAGGATGGACATGTCATATGGGGAGGGGGGTCATTTGGTACATACAGAGCACAGATGCTCTACAAAATGGTTTCAGAGTCTATGTTTGATCTTACTGATTTAGATGCCACGTTGGGAGCAACAGACACAGTAGACCAACCTGGTGGATGTACAAGTGAGCCCCTGTCTAATACGAAAGGTTTGCTTAGAGCCCTGAATGAAGGTGGTGATGGGGGCTGGGGAAAGTGTAGCACTTCCTGCAGCTGCAGGGAAAGGTGCCAGGTGTGGTGGGGGTAATGGGGAGTGGGGAGCAGACGAGGGACTCGCGAAGCGAGCAGTCCTTATGAAAGGGTGATGGGGTGGAGAGGGAAACATCTCTTTGCTCATGGGGTAGGATTGTAGGTGGTGGATATGGAGGATAATTCGCTGGATGTGGAGGTTGGTGGGGTGATATGTGAGGACAAGGGGGAATTATGTCTCTTTTTAATATTTTTATTAATTCTATTTTCTAATTTATTTTTTATGAGACCGCAACACCTCCCTCGAGTGATGAAAAATGCCCTCAACCATATCTAGTGCATTTCTCACACTTCTGTCCTCTAGCCCGCTCCTCCAACAAAAATGGATAATAAATACTGGCCTAGTCAGTGATGTTTACATCCTTTGTACAAATTTAAAAAGGCAACACTATCTCATTTTTGGTCTTACAAAACATTTAATGCTAAATACTTAGATTATTTACCACACCTTCTTTTAATCAGAGGAGATCAAGATGTCAATCTTTGATACGTATACCAATACATGTCCATTATGTTCCTTTTAATTCTTGTGTGCACTCGCTCCAGTGCCACTCTTTGTTCTGTCTAGGAAGTTCCCACTGAATGTCAGGAATGCATTCATGAAAACCACAATTTTTAAGTTCAGCATTGTTTCCTGTGAAAATCAATCTTAAAAAAACGAAGATCCCCAACACAGGAAAGAAATATTATACCTCTCCTCTAGGTAGGAGCAAATTACTGCAGATGCTGGAATCTGAACTGAAAACAAAAATGCTGGAAATCACAGCAGGTTGGGCAGCATCCGGACAGAAAGCAAGCTAATGGTTTGTGTCTGGATGACTCTTCAGAGTTGATGTGGTCTGGAGGGGGGAGCATTCACACTACAGGGGGGATTTGGAGCGCTGGGGGAGAAAGGATGTCAATACGTGGCTACAGGGCTGGTGGGTGTGGGGGGGGGGGGGGGAGAGACTTCCATTATGTGGATAGTTGGAGCACATTCTGGGGAAGGTGGGACTTGTACAGTAAGGACAGGTTGCACCTGAACCGGAAGGGCACAAATATCCTGGGAGGGAGGTGTGCTTGAGCTATATGGGATGGTTTAAACTAGACTGGCAGGGGGTGGGAAACTGGATTTCTAATTCAGAAGATGAGGTATTCAGCCTTCCAAAAGACACAACAGGGAGTGAGGTTGTTAATAAAGATATGTGGTCGATGGAACATAATTATGGACACAGAGATGGTTTGAGGTGTGTATACTTCAATGCTAGAACTATCAGAAATAAGGCAGATGAACTTACGGCATGGGTCAGTACCTAGAACTATAATGTTGTGGCCATTACAGAAACTTAGGTATCTCAGGGACAGGAACGGTTGTTGGAAGTTCTGGGATTTAGATGCTTTAAAAGAAATAGGGAAGGTGGAAAGAGAGGCAGGGGAGTGGCACTGCTATACAGGGCTAGTATAGCAGCTACTGAAAGGCAGTTCGAGGATGATATGTCTACAGAGTCAGTTTGGGTTGAGGTCCGGAACGTAAAAGGAACAGTCACTTTGCTGGGGGTTTTTACAGACCCCCTAATAGTTTCAGAGAAGTGGAGGAGTGGCTTGGGAGGCAGATACTGGAAAGGTGCAGAAGTCACAGGGCTGTAGTCATGGGTGATTTCAACTTCCCAAATATTGATTGGAAACATTCTGGTTCTAATCATTTAGATGGAGCGGACTTTGCCCAGTGCATTCAAGAAGGATTCCTGACACAGTATATAGATAGACCAACACACAGAGGCGCCATTTTGGACTTGGTGTTTGGCAATGAACCGGGCCAAGTATTAGACCTGTTGGTAGGAGAGCATTTTGGCGGTAGCGATCATAACTTACTTTTACAAAAATCATGGAAAAGCACATGTACATACAGCAGGGTAAGGTTTATCATTGAGGGAAGGGCAATTACAATTCTGTTAGGCAAGAACTGGATAACATAAAATGGGAACAGATGCTGTCAGGGAAGAGCACTATTGAAATGTGGAGATTGTTTAAGGAATGCATACTGCGTGTGCTCGATATGTTTGTCACCAGCAGGCAGGGAAGATGCTGTCGAGTGAGGGAGTCTTGGTTCTCAAGAGAGGTTGAACGGCTGGTTAAGAAGAAGAAGAATGCTTGGGTAAGGTTTAGGAAACAAGGAACGGAAAAGTCTCTAGAGGGATACAAGTTATCCAGTAAGGAGCTATAGAAAGGGCTTAGGAGCGCTATAAAGGGGTATCAGAAAACATTGATGGAGAGGATCAAGGAAAACTCCAAGGCTTTTTAGATGTACGTGAGGAATAAGAGAATGACCAGAGAAAGGGTAGGGCTGATCAAGGATTGTAAAGGGAATTTGTGCACAGAGTTTAAAGAGATAGGAGAGGTCCTTAATGAACACTTTTCTTCGGAATTCACAACTGAGGGGGACCTGGTTGTAGAGGAGGACAGTGAGTAACAGGCTGGTAGGCTAGAGGAGGTCGCTGTTATTAAGGAAGGTGTGCAAGGAATTTTGAGGAAGTTGAAGGTAGGTAAGTCCCCTGGGCCTAATGGGATTTATCCAAGGGTTCCGTGGGAAGCAAGGGAAGAGACTGCAGGGCCTCTGGCAATGATCTTTTCGTCCTCGTTGTCCATGGGTATAGTGCCAGAAGATTAAAGAGCGCAAACATCATTCCCTTCTTCAGAAATTACAGGCCAGTTAGTCTTACGTCAGTGGTGGGCAAATTACTGGAAAGGGCTCTGAGAGATAGGATTTATGATCACTTGGAAAGACACAGTTTGATTCATGATAGTCAGCGTGGATTTGAGAGGTAGATCATGCCACGCAAACCTTATTGAATTCTTTGAAGAGGCGACCAAACATGTGGATGAAGGTAGAGCAGTGGATATGGTATACATGGATTTAAGTAAGGCATTTGGGAAGGTTCCCCATGGTGGGCTCATGCAGGAGGTAAGGAGGCATAGGATAGGGGGAAATGTGGCAGATTGGATTCAGAATCGGCTGACCCTTAGAAGACAAAGGGTGGTAGTGGATGAATAATATTCAACATGGTGCTCAAGTATGAGTGGTGTACCACAAGGATCTGTTCAGGGTCCTGTTCTATTTGTGACTTTTGTAAATGATTTGGATGAAGGAGTGGAAGGGGGGTTAGTAAGTTCGCAGACTATATGAAGTTGGGTCGCATTGTGGACAGTGCGGAGGGCTGTTCTAGGTTACGAAGGGACATCGATAGGATGCAGAGCTGGGCTGAGAAGTGGCAGATGGAGTTTAACCCTGAAAAGTGAGGTGATTCATTTTGGAAGGACAAACTTGAAAGCAGAATACAGGGTTAACGGAAAGATTCTTGGCAGTGTGCAGGGGCAAAGGGATCTTGGGATTCATGTCCACAGTTCCTTGAAAGTTGCCACCCACGTGATACCATTGTTAAGAAGGCATATGGTATGTTAGCTTTTATTAATAGAGGGATTGAGTCCAAGAGCCATGAAATTATGCTCCAGCTATACAAAAGCCCGATTCGGCCACATCTGGAGTATTGTGTCCAGTTCTGGTCACCTCATTACAGGAAAGGTGTTGAAGCATTGGAAAAAGTACAGAGGAGATTTACCAGGATATTGCCCGGAATGGAAGGAAGGTCTTTGGAGAAAAGGTTGGGAGTGTTAGGGCTTTTCTCATTAGAACAACAAACGATGAGAAGTGACTTGATAGAGGTGTACAAAATGATCAGAGGTATAGATAGAGTGGACAGCTGGAGATTTTTTCCTAGGGTAGAGGTAGCTATCACGAGGGGGCATAGATTTAAAGTGAGTGGAGGTAGATATAGGGGAGACGTTAGAGGTAGGTTCTTTACTCAGAGTGGTCGGGGCGTAAAATGCACTGCCGGAGAGGGCAGTGGAGTTGGCCTCATTAGGGGCATCGAAATGGCGATTAGATAGACATATGGATGATGGTATAAGGTAGGGGTGCAGGTTTGATAGACCTTAGGATTAGGGTAAAAGTTTGGCACAACATCATGGGCTGAAGAGCCTGTACTGTGCTATACTGTTCTATATTCTATGTTAATAGTTCAGAATAAGTGTTTGGAATGTGAGAATGGCAGAACAATGGTATTATTTCCAGCTCTAATACGACGTTAAAACCAGAAGACAAAGAAAAAGGAGTACAGCATTCAGCCCATCAAGCCCACCATTCAATAAGATCATGGCTAAACTGATGACCTCAACTCCACCTTCCTGCCTTTCCCCCATAACCTCTGACGTACTTATTGATTAAAAAGCAGTTTATCTCAATCTTGAATATACTTAAGGGCCATCCACCATAACCCCTTGTATAAAATTCCACAGATTCACTATCCTCAGAAGAATTTTCTCATGTCTCTCTTGAATGGGCAATTCCATATTCTGAGGCCCTCTGGTCACAGACTCTCCCACAAGGGGAAACAAGCTTTCTACAACTACCTTGTCAAGTCCACAAAGAATGAATCTGCATTTTCAAATAATGTTGCCTCTCATTAAAATGGAAAAATAAATAAAGATAAACTATTTCCACTGGTTGGATCTTCCAGAACTAAGGGGCAAAGGCTGAAAATTAGGGCCAGACTGTCAGGCAGATATTAGGAAGTACTTATACATACAAAGGGTGGTATAGGTTTGGAACTCTTTTCCACAAATGGCAGTTAATGCTAGATCAGTTGTTAAATTTTAAATCTGATTAAATACATTTTGTTACAGGCCAAACACAGTTTACTTTGACAACACAGCTGGCATGGACCAGTTGGGCCAAAGGGTCTGTGTCATGCTTACGACTATGACTATAAGCAAAGTATTAAGAAAAAGTGGCCAAAGGCAGCCACATGGAGTTAGGCCACAGATTAGCTATTGCCTCTGAATGTTTGCACAGACTCGAAGCAATGAATGGCCACTCCCGTCTGAATGTTCTAAACTTTAATGAATAGAGGCCCAATAAATCATTATTCCCTGACAGGCAGGCAAACATGGCCACAGCAGTGAAAGCAACTAATCCTAATCACTAGATCACCAAGCAACTCATGAGGTGTTAAACGGTAGTCTATCAGGACCATTGATTTATAATAGCAATAAGTGTTTAAGATAGCAACACAAACCCAATCAACACCAGTATAACCTGCTCTGTCTTTCAATTTATGACTCAGTCAACATGCACGCTCATGTCCACTTTCCTGTCCTTTCCCCACAACCGTCGATACCCCATCTGATTTAGAATGTATCTGAGCCTTAAAATATACGAAAGGATTCTGCCCCCACAGCTAACTGTGGCAAGGAGTTCCAGAAACTCTCCACGCTCAGAAAACAAATGCCTCTTGATCTCGGTCTTAAATTTGCATACCTTAATTCTGAGAATATATACTCCAGTCCTAGGATCTCCCAAATGGAAAGTGCTGAGAGGATATTTTCCCTTCTCAATTCCCTTAAGGATCCTATTTGTTTCAAAGAGATCACTTTTCATTATTTTAAATTCCAATGAGGTAGACTGGTTAGCAAGGTTAGATCACATGGAATACAGGGAGAACCAGCCATGTGGATGGAGAACTGGTTTGAAGGTAGGAGACAGAGGGTGGTGGTGGAGAGTTGCTTTTCAGACTGGAGGCCTCTGACAAGGATCAGTGCTTGGTCCACTTTTTTTCATCATTTATATGAATGATTTGGATGTGAACATAGGACAGATGGTTAGTAAATCTGTAGGTGACACCAAAACTGGAAATGTAGCGGACAGCCACGAAAGTTACCTCAAAATACAACAGGACCATGATCAGATAGGCCAGCAGACCAAGAAGTGGCAGATGGAATTTAATTTAGAGAAATGTGAGGTGCTGTATTTTGGAAAGGCAAATCACGGTAGGACTTATATGCTTAGTGGTAAGGTCCTGGGGAGTGCTGCAGGTTTATAGCTCCATGAAAGCAGAGTCACAGGTAGACAAGAGAGTGGAGAAGGCATTTGGTATGGTTGCCTTGGTCAGTGCATTCAGTATAGCAGTTGGGAAGTCATGTTGTACAGGACATTAGTTAGGCCATATCTGGAATTGTGCATTCAATTCTGGTCTCCTTGCCACAGGAAGGATATTTGAAACTTGAGAGGGTTCAGAAAAGATTTACAAGAATGTTGCCGGCGTTGGAGGGTTAGGGCTATCGGGAAATACTGAAACAGCTGCGGCTATTTTCCCTGGAGCTTCAGAGACTGAGGTATAGAAGTTTATAAAATCTTGAGGGGCTGAAATAGGCCAAAAACTTTTTCCCCAGGATAGGGGAGTCCAAAATAGAGGGCATAGGTTTAAGGCAAGAGGGGAAAGATGTAAAAGGGACGTAAGGGACAACTTTTTCATGCAGAGGGTGTGCGTATATGGAATGAGTTGCTAAGGAAGTGGTGGAGGCTTGTACAATTACAACATTTAAAAGGCATCTGAATGGGTCTATGTATAGGAAGGGTTGAAGAAGGCCAAATACAGGTAAATGGGACGAGATTAATTTAGGATATTGGTCAGCATGGACAAGTTGGACAGAAGGGTCTATTTCCATGCTGTGCAGCTATATGACTCGGAGTCTCAACCTGTTCGACCGCTGCTCATAAGAAAATCCTACTGAACCTTTTCTAAACTACTTCCAATGAAATAATATTTTTTCTTACATAAGGGGGCCAAAACTTTACACAGTACTTTAGACATGGTCTCACCAGCACCATGCACAGCTGTAGCAAGACTTATGTCTGTTATACTCTAACTCCCTTGAAATAACGGCCAACATTCCATTAACCTTTCTGATTGCCTGCTGCATTCGTGTGCTAGCTTTCTGTGCTGTACGTAGAGTACCCTGAAGGGCTTTTTTCTGTTTATTGACCCATTCCCTCTGCTGCAGACCTCTATGACGCAACATTAAGTCATATAACCAGTAAAATATCATGTGAACCAATGACATTTTCAAACTGCCACATCATATGTTTCTTCTCGACACCCTTCTTGAACGTCACTAAAGTGCAAGTATAAGCTTAAGTAATGTCTCCAATAGATCTAATGAGAAAGAAAACAACTGGCAGTTTTTGCAAGTCTGATGGAACTGCAGTACTCACAACTTGGGAATTTAGAATAATGGGAATGGAAGTCAGGGCAGTTGAATGTTCCTCCTGCAAAATGTGGGAGGTAAGGGTCACTAGTGTCCCTGCTGACTACATCTGCAGGAAGTGCACCCAACTCCAGCTCCTTGAAAATCACGTTAGGGAACTGGAGCTGGAGCTGGATGAACTTCGGATCATTCGGGAGGCAGAGGGGGTTATTGAGAGGAGTTACAGGGAGGTAGTCACTCCTCAGGTACAAGAAAAAGACAAATGGGTTACGGTCAGGGAACCGGCAGGCAGTGCAGGGATCCCCTGTGGCCATTCCTCTCAACAATAAGTATACCGTTTTGGATACTGTTGGGGGGACGACTTACCAGGGGAAAGCAGTGGGGCACAGGTCTTTGGCACAGAGTCTGTCCCTGCTGCTCAGAAGGGAAGGGGGAAGAGGAGCAGAGCAGTGGTCATTGGGGACTCCATAGTTAGGGGGACAGATAGGAGGTTCTGTGGGGACGAGACAGACTCACGGTTGCTGTGTGTTGCCTCCCAGGTGCCAGGGTGCGTGATGTCTCTGATTGTGTTTTTGGGATCCTTAAGGGGGAGGGGGAGCAGCCCCAAGTCGTGGTTTACATTGGCACCAACGACATAGGTAGGGGGAGAGATGGGGATTTAAGGCAGAAATTCAGGGAGCTAGCATGGAAGCTGAGAGCTAGGACGAATAGAGTTGTTGTCTCTGGTTTGTTGCCCGTGCCACGTGCTAGTGAGGCGAGGAATAGGGAGTGAGAGGAGTTGAACACGTGGCTACAGGGATGGTGCAGGAGGGAGGGTTTTGGATTCTTGGATAATTGGGGCTCTTTCTAGGGTAGGTGGGACCTCTACAAGCAAGATGGTCTTCACCTGAACCAGAGGGGTACTGATATCCTGGGAGGCATAATTTGCTAAGGCTATTCAAGTGGGTTTAAACTAATTCAGCAGGGAGATGGGAACCAAAATTGTAGTTCGAGTATAGAAAAGGTTGAGAGTAGGGTGGTCCGAAATAAAGTTTCAGGGACGCAAGATGGCACCGGCAAGCAAGAAGTTGGTTTGACATGCGTCTACTTCAATGCCAGGGGCGTCCGGAATAAGGTGGGTGAACTTGCAGCATGGGTTAGTACCTGGGACTTTGATGTTGTGGCCATTTCGGAGACATGGATAGAGCAGGGACGGGAACGGTTGTTGCAGGTTCCGGGATTTAGATGTTTCATTAAGAACAGAGAAGATGGTAAAAGGTGGGGAGGTGTGGCATTGTTGGTCAAGAACAGTATTACAGTTACAGAAAGGATGTTTGGGGACTCGTCAACTGAAGTAGTATGGGCTGAGGTTAGAAACAGGAAAGGAGAGGTCACCCTGTCGGGAGTTTTCTATAGACTTCCGAATAGTTCCAGATATGTAGTGGAAAGGACAACAAAGATGATTCTCGATAGGTGTGAGAGAGACAGGGTAGTTGTCATGGGGAACTTCAACTTTCCAAATATTGACTGGGAACACGATAGTTTGAGTACGAAAGATGGGTCAGTTTTTGTCCAGTGTGTGCAGGAAGGCTTTCTGACACAGTATGTAGATAGGCCAACAAGGGGCGAAGCCACATTAGATTTGGTACTGAGTAATGAGCCCGGCCAGGTGTTAGATTTGGAAGTAGGTGAGCACTTTGGTGATAGCGATCACAATTCTGTTATGTTTACTTTAGTGATGGAAAGGGATAGGTGTATACCACTGGGCAAGAGTTATAGCTGGGGGAAACACAATTACAATGAGATTAGGCAAGATTTAGGGAGCATAGGATGGGGAAGGAAACTGCAGGGGATGGGCACATTAGAAATGTGGAGCTTATTCAAGGAAAAGCTCCTGTGTGTCCTAGAGAAGTATGTACTTGTCAGGCAGGGAGGAAGCTGTAGAGAGCGCGGGAGCTGTGGTTTACGAAGGAGGTGGAATCTCTGGTCAAGAGGAAGAAGAAGGCTTATGTTAGGATGAGATGTGAAGTCTTAGTTAGGGCGCTTGAGGGCTATGAGGTAGCCAGGAAAGTCCTAAAGAGAGAGTTCAGAGGAGCTAGGAGGAGACATGAGAATTTGTTGGCGGATAGGATCAGGGTAAACCCTAAGGCTTTCTATAGGTATTTAAGGAATAAAAGAATGACGAAAGTAAGATTAAGGCCAATCAAGGATAGTAGTGGTAAGTTGTGTGTGGAGTCAGAGGAGATAGGGGAAGCACTAAATGAATATCTTTCAACAGCATTCACTCTAGAAAACGACAATGTTGTCGAGGAGAATACTGAGATACAGGCTACTAGACTAGGTGGGATTGAGGTTCACAAGGAAGAGGTATTAGAAATCCTACAGAGGGTGAAGATAGATAAGTCTCCTGCGCCGGATGGGATTTATCCTAGGATCCTCTGGGAAGCCAGGGAGGAGATTGCCGAGCCTTTGGCATTGATCTTTAACTCGTCATTGTCTACAGGAATAGTGCCAGACGACTGGAGGATAGCAAATGTGGTTCCCCTGTTCAAGAAGGGGAGTAGAGACAACCCTGGTAATTACAGACCAGTGAGCCTTAACTTAGTTGTTGGTAAAGTGTTGGAAAAGGTTATAAGGGATAGGATTTATAATCATCTAGAAAATAATAAATTGATTAGGGATAGTCAGCACGGTTTTGTGAAGGGAAGGTCGTGCCTCACCATCCTTATTGAGTTCTTTGAGAAGGTAACCAAACAGGTAGATGAGAGAAAACCGGCTGATGTGGTGAATATGGATTTCAGCAAGGCATTCGATAAGGTTCCCCACAGTAGGCTATTGTACAAAATGCGGAGGAATAGAATTGTGGGAGATATAGCAGTTTGGATCGGAAATTGGCTTGCTGAAAGAAGACAGAGGGTGTAGTTGATGGGAAATGTTCATCCTGGAGACCAGTTACTAGTGGTGTACCGCAAGGGTCGGTATTGGGTCCACTGCTGTTTGTCATTTTTATAAATGACCTGGATGAGGGCGTAGAAGGATGGGTTAGTAAATTTGCAGACGGCACTAAGGTCGGTGGAGTTGTGGATAGTGACGAAAGATGCTGTAGGTTGTAGAGAGACATAGGTAAGCTGCAGAACTGAGCTGAGAGGTGGCAAATGGAGTTTAATGCAGACAAGTGTGAGGTGATGCACTTTGGTAGGAGTAGCCGGAAGGCAAAGTACTGGGCTAATGGTAAGATTCTTAGTCATGTAGATGAGCAGAGAGATCTCAGTGCCCATGTACACAGATCCTTGAAAGTTGCCACCCAGGTTGACAGGGCTGTTAAGAAGACATACAGTGTTTTAGCTTTTATTAATAGAGGGATCGAGTTCCGGAACCAAGAGGTTATGCTGCAGCTGTACAAAACTCTGGTGCGGCCGCACTTGCAGTGCTGCGTACAGTTCTGGTCACCACATTATAACAAGGATGTGGAAGCTTTGGAAAGGGAGCAGAGGAGATTTACTAGGATGTTGCCTGGTATGGGGGGGAAGGTATTACGAGGAAAGGCTGAGGGACTTGAGGCTGTTTTCATTCGAGAGAAGGTTGAGAGGTGACTTAATTGAGACAAATAAAATTATCAGAGGGTTAGATAGGGTGGATAGGAAGAGGCTTTTTCCTGGCATCGTGACGGTGAGCACGAGGGGGCATAGCTTTAAATTGAGGGGTGAAAGATATAGGACAGATGTCAGAGGTAGTTTCTTTACTCAGAGTAGTTAAGGGAATGGAACGCTTTGCCTGCAACGGTAGTAGATTCGCCAACTTTAGGTACATTTAAGTCATCACTGGATAAGCATATGGGCGTACATGGAATACTGTAGTTTAGATGGGCTTCAGATCGGTATGACAGGTCGGCACAACATTAAGGGCCGAAGGGCCTGTACTGTGCTGTAATGTTCTATGTAACTTATACATGTGTTACTGGTGACAGCCAAAGTAGGGGTATTTTGAGTATGAGCAAAGAACATTTCACAAATACAGGGAGAAGACAGGAGAATGGCATTAAGAAATACGTGATTGAATGAAATTGATAAAAATCCTGATCAGTCAAACAATGAAAGGTTACAGGAAAAGGGCAAGAAATAGAATGTCAGATCAGCCACAAAACCAATGAATAATGGAGCAGGCTCAAGGGGCTGAACGGCCTTCACTCATTCCTATTTCTTATTGAATTGCAGAGCAGACTTGATAGACTGAATGTCATAATTCTGCTGTATTTCTTACAGTCTTGTAACAGCTTCATTATTGTCACAGCTTTATACTAAATAAACTCAATAACAGCCATTATGGTGATGCAGAAGGCACGAATATTCAACATCATTGAAAATTGTATATCTGAATCCCAAAGTTACAAGTTTTAAGTGCATATTTTCCAGACCTGCAAATTTGAAAAATCTGGCCACGCTGAAAGACAGGGTGGGCAGCAAGGTAATAATCTTCACCTCTAATTTGTTCCCTTTCAACTGACTTGTCATTAGAGGCACCTGGTGGAAAATAACAATCCTCTCACCTGTAATTCGAAGCGTGCGACGAGGACTAAAACTGCATTCTACTATGATTTAATTAAGATTAAGAATATTTTATGTGTCGTTTTACCACTGTACCCTATGTTGTCCAGTGTCACGTTTTCGGAGTTTCCATAAATATAAGTTGGCTCTCAAGATAGCCCAAGGTTCAGTCACCAATAAATTCCCTCTGGAAATGCTCCGATCAGAAGGAAACCAGGAACTAGAAAGTTCGCGCTGGAGAAAAAAAAAAGTTTCCTTTTGCTTTTGCAACACATTAATTTTCCCCATCTCTAAGACAAGAAAAAGGCTCTTGGCCCATTAACTGTGACGCAAATAAATAATGAATGCAAAATGCGCTCGATGCTGAACAAAAACAAACCGATCCCAGCTCGAAGGCCTCACTCAGTGACAGCGCTGCACCTGCTATCACCAGAGCCGAGGAGGTTGAAAAAGGACGGCCTAGAAATATACAGGATCACCGCTTTTACGTAAACTTCATAAACCGACCAACATTTTATTCGATCCCTCATTAAATCAAATGATTTCTATTAAAACTAACAAAGTCACAGAAACTAAACTAAAGCGACTTACGTCACGTCGGTATTTAACAACACAACGGTACAAAGTTCCCTTCACGCAGACAAAACGTCCCCTCCTACTGCGCCTCCAAACCATCACCTGGCCACCCCAGCCCTTCGCGTCATCAGCCAGCCGGCCCGGCCCCGCCCCTCCACGCCGTCATCCCGACCGCTCCGCCCTGCGTTACATCATCCAGCCTTCCCGCGGCCCCCCACTTTACTCCCAACCTACACTCACCTTTACAGGTTCCATCCCTGCCTCTTTAACTTGTCTGTCTCCTCCACCTATTTTCTCCCCTATCCATCTTCTATCCGCATCCCCCCTCTCCCTAACTATTTCAGAATCCCGTTCCCCTCCCCCATTTCTGAAGAAGGGTCCAGGCCATAAACGTCAGCCTTCCTGCTCCTCTGATGTTGCTTGTGTTCATCCAGCTCTACACCTTGTTATTTCTGCCAGACTTTCCTGCGTTTATCCAGTAATTACATTTGTGTTTGATTTTTCAGCATCCATCATGCTTTGTTTTATTTAAGGCAGGTTTAGCTTGTTAAAAGGAATCAAAATACTATCATTAGATGAAGCACATTAAGAAAACAGCAACCTCCCCTTTCAATTTGAGGGAAAGATCCTCACCTTTCCAAGATGCAAAAACCCCAAAATCAAAGGCAGAAGAATCATAGGCCCTTTGCCCCAAAGTGTCCATGTCATTCAGGTTTCCTAAACTGCACTAGTTTCATTTGTCTGCATCTAGCCCATATCTCTCTCAAACCTTTCCTGTCCAAATATCTTTTAAATGTTGCCATTGTATCCACCTCTAACATTTCCTTCAGCAGTCGATTTGATATCTGCACCTCAGCTCTCTTTTAAATCTTTCCCCATTCACCTTAAACCCATGCCCTCTAGTTTTTGACTCCTGTACCCAAGGGAAGACCTTTGCTATTCATCTTCTCTCTACCCCTCATTTTAAACATCTATGAAGGTCACTCCCCACCATCCTTGGCTCCATGGAAACAAAAAAGTCCCAGCCTATACCTATAACCCAAAGTTTCAAGTCTCAATAAGGACATAAATAATAGGAGCTGGAGTAGGCCATCTGGCATGTTGAGCCTGCTATGTTATTCTGTAAGATCATGGCTGATTTCTTCGTGGATTCCGGTCCACTTATCCACCCATTCACCAAAACCCTTAATTCCTTTACTTTTTAAGTCTGTCTTTACCTTAAAAACATTCAACAAGGTAGCCTCAACTCCTCAATTAGACAGACAATTCTACAGATACACAATCCTTCAGGTGAAGGTGTTCCTCCTTAACTCAGTCCTAAATCCGCTCCCCTTATTTTGAGGAAATGTTGCCCCAATTCTAGTTTCACCAGCTGGTGGAAATAACCTCCCTGCATCTATCTTATTAACTTGCTTCATAATTGTATATGTTTCTATAAGATTTATTCATTGTTCTTCTAAATTCCAGAGTATAATCCCTTGTTCTTGTAAATCTTTTTTGCACTCTTTCCAGTTTAACAACATCCTTCCTATAGCAGGGCAGCAGAATTGTAATCAGTATTCCAAATATGGCCTTGCCGATGTCTAGTGCAAATGTAACATGATGTCCCAATTCTTTAACTCAATGCTCTGACCAATGAAAGCAAACACGCCAAATACCTTCTTCACCAGCAAGTTTTGAGAAGATTTGTAGCTCAGGTTGAGGTTCTGGATGTGAGTTTGCTCGCTGAGCTGGAAGGTTAGTTTTCAGACGTTTCGTCACCATTCTAGGTAACATCATCAGTGAGCCTCCGTCGAAGCGCTGGTGTTATGTCCCGCTTTCTATTTATAAATAGAAAGCGGGACATAACACCAGCGCTTCGTCGGAGGCTCACTGATGATGTTACCTAGAATGATGACGAAACGTCTGAAAACTAGCCTTCCAGCGCAGCGAGTAAACTCACATCCAGAACCTTCTTCACCACCCTGTCTACCTATCTTGCCAAAGCCAAGGAACTATGTATTCCACTTGATGGGATTTCTGGTCAATAAGCAGCAAAAGTCCCACTCTGAGATCATTTAGCGTGGCTCCAGCACTTTATGGCTGTGGTGTAGCTTCTAACTGGCCAGCCACCAGAAGTTTTCTTCCTAGAGGTGCAGCCCTATCTGCAGTCCCCACCCAATCATTTTCTGCACATAATTTCTTGTTTTCTGTTCCCTTTGAATACTGGAAGCATGGTATGTTGATATATAGACATTGTACTTTGCAGACAGAAAGAACACATATACACATTTCCTGTTTCAACACAACAAAATAGATGACATCCATTCTCCAGTTCATTTGTCAGGGCAATGCCTTGACCAGAGTCACTGCTTTGTGTAAAATTTAAACAACATTGAGCATTCAACTGCCAGTCATCATTAACCATTGCTTTCCCCATGTCACACCCTCTCACAATCAGAGTCCACTTCCTAACCATTCAGCAGTCTCGTCTCATATACTATGTTAAATTTCTTAATTGTTATGACTTGTCCTGATTAGTGTGAAATCAAAAGCTTAAAAAAGTTCTCTCAGCAATTTTAAAGGATTTTAGATATGTTTTATGGAACATTTAGAATGAGCTCTGTCATTTGGGATGATAGTTATTCATTGCGAAGTGACTCCACATGCTGTTAGCATATGCATGATTGTTAATTGATGCCACCTTCTATTGAAGATTTATGGAGTGGTGAGCTAAAACGAAAAGTCTTTCACAAAATAAATGATCTTAAAAAGTGATTGTCAGTAACAGCAGTGTGTACAATTTACAAGATGCACTTGCAGAAATCTGCTACAGATCCTCGTATAGCGTCTTCCAAGTCCTAGACCACTTCATCTATAGAAGGACAAGGGCAGCAGATATATGGGAACACCACATGTTCCCCTCCAAGACATTTGTCTTCCTGGTCCGGAAATATATTGGCGTTCCTTCACTGTTGCTTGGTCAAAATCTCTGAATTTCTACCTTAACATTTCCTACAGCAAGTGGGCTGCACCAGTTTAAGAAGGCAGCTCACCACCATTTTTTTCCCCAAGGACAACTCGGAATGGACGGTAAATGTTGGCCCAACCAGAAATGTTCACATTCCAAGGGTGAGTTTAGGAAAAAAGTTCAGCCAATCCAAGATTACTGCAGAAACAGAATTAGATCAAAGAGTCAATTAGAGTTCACCACATTTCTGATCGTATACTTGTGGTCATGGCTAGCAAGGGTTTAAAAAGTGATGGTTCTTAGTGGTTTGGTGCATTAGAATACTTAACATTGAAGAACTTCAGTCTACAGAATAAATGACCTATGCCCAGTCTACTCGTGTTGTGAACAGCCGTCCCTCCAATAGGACACTTAATTAATATTATTTCTTTTGTACTTATGTGATAAATTCCATAAAACTTGTGAAAACACATTTGTACCTGGAGTGGTGTATTTAGTGAGACTGGGATACTTTAGATTGATTCTCTCAAACTTAGTCTTTAATTGTAACTGACTTAAATCTCACAAATAAAGTTAAACTAAAATTGAAGGCGTTGCATTTTGCTACTTTGTCCATCCCTGGCCTTAGAATATCATAGGTGGTTGACTGATATTTTTAAATGTTGCAGTAAGATGCACAAATAGCGATGCATATAAGCCATCATTCCCACGTTTAAACTAATTTCGCTTATGGGTTTTTCCTAACAAAGTACTGATCACAATTTGAATGCTCTCAGTATTTACTCCAAACTTTACTGATTCTTTTCTAATGTAAAAAAAATTAACTTGGCCACATTCAATGTAGCTAGTTTAAAAACTGGTATAAAATGGTACAATTTTACTTCAGTGAGTTAGCAATCAGTTAATCCATGAAACAGTTCATCAGCAGCTGAAATAGACAAAATATTTTCATATTAAATATTATATACGCTTTTATGGATCCTCAAATTTATAAAATTTTTCATAAACAGAGTACTAAAAGATACTGTATTAATTATAGAAATCAAAACAAATAGAAAACAGAATTGGAAAACACCCTTTTATTATGTCCGTGCCACACATACTAGTGAAAAATAATGCTCCTAAGAAAGAAACTACCCTTTTTCACAACATATTTAAATAAAATAACTTCAAGTACTTTGACTCAGGTACAAAAAATTTCTGATCTGAGCTGCCTCCAACAGGCCACTGCAAAGCACAGTGGTTACAAAGAGCCATTGTGTACCAGGTTTCGTGGCAAGGCAGATGGAGGGAAATGCATTATGAAAAATACTGTGTATAGGAAATTGGAATTTATTGTATGGATACAAATGATTACATTGGAATTTGAGACCACAGTGGCTCAAAATTATATAACAAAAATAGAAAATGGAAAACCTAATATCCCCTACACCCTGTTTTAAAGGCAGGCACTACCCAACATTAGGAGACTCCACAGTGTTTGTAGAGGATATGTACAAGCCATATATGTATAATCATTTTAACACTAAAATAAAATGCTACGGTTATTCTAAGGCAGAACAATATTCAATGCCCGCAAACAATATGTACACATCATACATATTTGAACAAGACTTAATTAATATTAACATTAATGAACAATTATATACAGATGTTTCTTTGTTGATCCACTGTTCTCGAATTTACTTTGAGACTAAGTAGGTGGTGCATTGATAAGCAGATCTGTAAATTTACGTCTACAGTAACAACAGGTTCTCCAGTGTCCTTCCTGGACAGAACAGTGTAAACAATTATCAATTGGCTTGGTTTTATTATTCAAAAACATTCGTTTTTTTATTTCCTTGAAGATTTAAAGCAATTTTGCTGCCTCTTCCTTTTCATAGAAAATGAAGACTTGACATTTTACTCATAAATTAACAAAAATTAAATACATTCACTAAAATATAAGCTACGAAAAAAATTCAAGATTTTTTCCATTTACTTCCACTTTGTTTTTACATAAAGGGGAGAGGAATTCCAGACCCCTTTTACAGCTCTGGTGGTTGTATATTATTTCAGTGCGTTTTGGAAATATTGTTTGCTATTGCACTAGAACCACCCCATGCCACTGAACTCTTTGGGTGTGCTTCCCTGTTCTACCGAAGCTGTCCGTAAAACATTTCCATAGTTCAAGAGCTATGATCGCCAAAGGAGCAAACCTTCTTTTCCAGAATAATCCTTGGCTGATACTTCCCTATTGTAAGCAGTGATGTGAAGTATCTGTTTGCTTTTGTGCAAATTATCCTGCACTTCCCCATAAATATGAAGATACCAGTATTTCAGGCTGCTGGTCCCAATGTTGTATATTTTAATTCATATTGTGATTGGATTAGCTTCCCTTAAAAAGCTCAGCCCATCGCTTCTCGAAAAATCGCCTCATGTTGTGTCCAGCTCTGCCTATATCTGAATCATCTTCATTAAATGTTTCACAGTTGTCAAATACTAGTCTTGCATCCACAGCAAAAACTTCGGTATTAGGATATCTAGAAAAGAATGTGGTTTAGCAATCAGTTATTAACAAATGAAAGATAATTCTACCTTATTTTGATTACTTTAAATATGATGGATGAAAAATATTCAGATGCTTACAATCCATTGCTGAGTTTTTCTCTAATTGTAGAAAAGTCCATGGGTTTCTTTATAACCTTTCTATATCCTGGTACCAGTTTGGAGTTCACAGGGAGTAAGAAGGGCCAAGCATCCTCATGGGTTTCCAGCTCCGATAACATAATGCTGATTTTTAAAAAAAAAAGTTACTCAATTTCAATGAGATATTGACACAAGCATGTCTCAAATTGTGTCAAACTGACAGAAACAGAACATCTCAACTGATAAATGTAGTACATGTTGAGAATTCATAAAGAATAGTTTTCTACAACAATATGATTACAATCAAGGGGAAATTGAAGATTACAATGTTTTTAATGATGAGAAATAAAAACAAAATTAGTTAACAAATCTTACTGTAAGGCAGCATCTTCAAACAAGAACATAAAATATTTGAACTTGATATTAAGTTTGCAAGCCAGGAGGGAAAATTATAAACCAAGGTTTTTAATTTAAGTCTGGTAAAGTTAGAGAACATTGGAAGTATAGTGACAGCAGCAAACTGCATTTAATTGCCCATGGACAAATTTACAAAACAGTGGGGAAATGTTCAGTACAATGCCAAACCCTGTTCCCACAAGTCAAACATACCATTTGTGCAGTTAAATAAACCAATAAGCAAATAAGTTAAAGTTCAGAATCACATTAAGAGAAAGGCCTCACACAATGAAAGAAAAAGTGGAAAGTCTGGAAAAAGCTTTTAATTTCAAAGAACAAAAGTACAAGTTGTTGTTTGAGAAGTAATTTCCAGAACAAAAGAAAAAAAAAACTTTAAATTTAAGCAAGTCATTTTGGATTGGAATCAATAAATAATTTATCACTCTATAAGATAGAACATAGAACATAGAACATAGAAAAGTACAGCACAGTACAGGCCCTTCGGGCCACGATGTTGTGCCGTGGAATAATCCTAATCCAAAAATAAAATAACCTACCCTAAATTTCCCTTAATTCACTGCTGTCCATGTGCATGTCCAGCAGTCACTTATATGTCACTAATGGCTCTGTGGAACACTGTAGAGTAATCCCCCAAAACTCGTTCAGAACTAAGGTGTGGAATATCCTGCTTAAACATCTTTGACATACAGTTCACAATCATTTCTGCTACCTCTAACACTATTCTTTTGAACAGATCTTCACTCTTCCCGCCCTTTCATTATTCATTTTTGTTGCAATGCTCCAGTGCTCCGTAAAGTCGAAATCCGACTCTCTGTACCCAGCATATTTCACTCCATGCTGAGGTGCTGACAAGTCAGCCACTCCCATGCTTCAATACCACTGGACAGGATTCAGATAATCATACAATGTAGAGTCTTTCCTTGTCTAAACCAGCAGATCTATATTTGTTGTTTATTGCTGAGGTCCAGTGTAGATTGGTAAGAACAAATGCTAACTAGGTAATTCTTATTTGAACAGCTTCATTCCTTTTACAGACATGACTGAACTTCAGGTTGCTGACCAATTCCCTCTCTAATCTCAGCCTTCCATATCAACAGGTAAATTTCAATATGTTGAAGAATAACACTCCCTAGTTTCATTGGTTTTCTGGCCCTAACAATGACTTTAACAAATTCTGATATTAACTATCTTTCCCCACCGACAGCAGAGTACTGATAATACAGGATAAGAACCTGAATAAGACTCCCAAAAAATCTGTTCATCATCTGCAACGCACCAGACAGGACTGACAGAATATTCCCTACTTGCCTAGATGAATGCATGTCCAACAAAACTCAAGCAGCTTGACACCATCCAAGTCAAAGCAGCTCTCTTGATTGCCACCACATCCACAAACATTCCTTCCACCAAGATGCACTGCACAAATTCACTAAAACTTCTTAGACAGCACCTTCCAAACCCATGACCACTACGATCAGAAAGGATAGGGCAGCAAATACATGGGAACACCACCACCTGCAGAATGTTCCATTCCAAGCTAAGCACCAACCTGACTTGGAAATATATCACCATTCCCTCAGTGTCACTGGATCAAAATCCTAGATCTCCCTTCCTAACAACAACATGGGTGTACCATACCAAACGAACTGCAGTGATTCCAGAAGATAGTTCATTACTTTCTCAAGGGTAACTTGCAACACCCACACCCCATTTAATGATTTCTTTTCAAGAATTATGGTTTAAATTGGATCCAAGTTAATTATTTATATTAAACGTATCTATGTATTTGAATATCCAGTTCATACCTGCACAAAGCCAAATCCTTGCTATTATCTTTTATAGCTTTCCACTTCTTGGTGGGTGATGGACCATCCAGCCTAGGTGAATTCAAAGATGAGCTGTCATCCACCTTCCGTTTTTTGGATTCTTTACCTCCCTTCTTTGGAGTGCTGCTGGTACTAGCTGTTTCCTCTTCATCACTAATACTGGCTCCAGATAGCCTCCTGCCCTTCTTCTGTTCAAAATTTTTTCTTGGACGGCTTAGGAATTTTTTATTCCGTGGGGACTGACCACTTGCCTACCAAAAGGAAATAACGAACATGAAAATGTTAGAGTTGCAAACATTACAGATTTTCTTCTTAAATTTTGCAGTGTCTTTTCCAGCTGCACAATTTCATTATTGCTACAACTGTCACTTCTGAGAGATCAAACTATACCATTGGTAAGAAAGCCTTCTATCAGTATACATTGGAAATTCTGTCAATTACAGAACTCTGAAAATTACTTGCATTCAGAAATGCAGAAGTGAGGAATTCATGTGTTCTCAATATTACCATATTTAATATGCACGTTCAAGATCACCATGCTTCATCAGTATCAAACAACTATAGATTCAATTATCAAGAAAAGGTTAGCGGAGAATTTGGGGTGATAAATTAATATGCACGTTCAAGATCACCATGCTTCATCAGTACCAAACAACTGTAGATTCAATTATCAAGAAAAGGTTAGCGGAGAATTTGGGGTGATAAATTAAAAACAGTAAAGATCTTGGACTTTAGAAGGACTTTTGATAAGATAAAATAATAAGGGATTGTTTAGCATGGTAAAGTTGTAAATGCTAGGCTTAATGCACAATGATATTTAGAATGATGAGCAGTCATCTTACTAAACGAACAAAGATTTTTTGACAAGAGTCTTGATAGAGTAAATCTAGTGAGGCAAACTAGATTCAGCAGGCATAGCATCAGATTAAATGGTTGCTTATTAAGACAGAGATGAGGAAGATTTTCTTCTCTGCAGGTTGTGTATCTAAAATTTTCAGTGTCAGAGAGGTATGAAAAGTGAATCAATGAATACATTCAAGTCTGGCATAGGTAGACTATTAAACATTCTGGGGACATGCAGGAAAGCAGAGTCAACCAAGATTAAAACAGTTACAATCTTACTGAATGACAGATTGAGTTTGTGGGCCCAAAGACTGACTTTTACTATCTTCTATACCTCTACTCTTTCCCATGAGTGGTTAAAACTGTGGAAACAGGGCAAAAATATGCGAGAATATAAGACTGTGTAAGGAAGTGGATGGACACTGGTTATTGCAATTTAATACAGAGTCATGAATTTAGCAATACTTCAAATAAGAACACAATAATATGGAATCGTGGCTTAGAGGGAACGTCACTAAGATGGCAGTCCAGAGACCATGGTTAATTCTCTGTGCAAATGGAAGATGATAGTAGACAATAGTAGAGAAGACTTGGGTTCCAGAACTTGCTGCTCCCTAGCCAGTACAGTTACAAAACCGGTATCTACCCGACAATGTGGAAAATAGCCCAAGTATGTTCTGTACATAAAAAGCAGGACAAATCCAACCTGGCTAATTACTGCCTCATTAGTTTCCACTTGATCATGAGTAAAGTGATGGAACTTTTACTGTCATCAACAGTGCTATCAAGCAGCACCAGCTCAGCAATAACTTGCTCAGTGACATCTATTTTAGGTTCCGCCAGGATCACTCAGTTCCTGACTTTATTGTAGCTTTGGTTCAAACATGGACAAAAGAGCTGAATTCCAAAGATGAGGTGAAAGTGACAGTCCTTGACATCAAAGCTGCATTCGACCAAGTGTGGCATCAAGGAGCCCTGGAAAACCTGGAATCAATGGGTAGTAGGGGGGAAAGCTTTGGTGGTTAATCGTATCTGATGCATTGGAAAATGGTCGTGGTTGTTGCAGGCCAATATTCTCAACTCTAAGACATCTTTGCAGGAGTTCCTTAGGGTTATGTCATAGGCCCAACCATCAACAGCTGCTTCATCAATGACCTTCCCTCCATCATAAAGTCAGAGGGGGGGATGCTCGCTTATGATTGTGCGACGTTCAGCACCATTTGTGATTCCTCAGATAATGAAGCAGTCCATGTCCAAATGCAACAAAACCTGGACAATATCTAGCCTTGGACTGACAAGTGGCAAGTAACATTCGCACCACACAAATGTCAGGCTATGGCCATCACCGGTAGGAGACAAATCTAACCACTGACCCAGACGTTCAATGGTATTACCATCATACCATCACTGAATCCCCCACTATCAACATCCTGGCAGTTACCGTTGACCAGAAACTCAACTAGACTCAGCACATAAACACAGTGGCTACAAAAGCAGGTCAGAGGCTAGAAATACTGTGGCGAATAACTCACTTCCAGAGTCTCCAAAGCCTGTCCACCATCTACAAGGCACAAGTCAAGATATAACACTGCCCACTTGCCGAGATGAGTGCAGCCCAAACAACACTCAAGAAGCTTGATGTCATCTAGGACAAAGCAGCTCGCTTGATTGACACTACATCCACAGGCATCCATTCTCTCCACCACCAACAATCAGTAGCAGCAGTGTCTACTATCTACAAGATGCACTGCAGAAATTCACCAAAGATCTTCAGACAGCACCTTCCAAACCCATGACCACTTCCACCTAAAATGACAAAGGCAGCAGATATATAGGAACAACACCGCCATTAAGTTCCCCTCCAAGCCAATCACCATCCTGACTTGGAAACATACTGCCGTTCCTTCACTGTCGTTGAGTCAAAATCCTGGAATTCACTTCCTAATGGCAATGTGGGTCAATCCAACGTAGGTGGACTGCAATGGTTCAAGGCCGCTCACCACCACCTTCTCAACAGTAACTAGGAACAGGCAATAAATGCTGGCCGGCCAGCGATGCCCACATCCTATAAATGAATAAATTTAAAAATTGCAACACAGCAGCTGGTGAAATTTAAATTAAAATCATAAAGCTCTGAAATAGAAAGGTAATCTCAGGTTTTTACAATAATTGATGTTGTTCTCATGACTATCTGGTCCTCTACAGAAGGATAATCCATTGTTCTTACCTGGTCTGGCCTACACAAGATTTCAGATCTAGGGCAATATGGTTGATTTTTAACTGCTCTCTGAAATTGCCTTGCAAGCCACTCAATTCGAGGGTCAGTTAGAGGTTGATAATAAATACTGGTCTGGCCAGCAATCCCTGGCTTCCACCACAGGACAGATAGACAAACAAACAAAAACCACACAAAGAATTTTATGGAATAAATAATAAAATACTGACAAATAAACATCAAATTGGCTCTTGTTAAAAATCTAATTTGAAAGGAAAATGGAATGCATATCATATTAATTCTATTATTATATGAAGGATTGGTCAGTACCACAAATTATAATATTGCATAAAAAGGCACATTTTGCCAAAGCTTTTCATCTTTCACTCATCAGCACAACTCTGAAAAAATACCAACATAGATGGAAAATATCCTTTTCATTCTGTATGAAAAGTCGGCTGCTTATTTTAGCTGAACTCTGGCGAAGGTGCTGCCATGAGAATGCACTGATAAGAGAATAACTCACTGACAGCTTTCACTCTCTCCCGAGCTTTCACTACTTAAATCAATAAAGTTAACTCTGATTTATCAAGGTATCCCCTTGAGAAATAATCCAGAGAACTGCTGTCATCTCTTGAGTTGAGCTTATAAAGATGCAATGTTTCTCCGTGTTTTTTTATATCTGCAAAAGTTTCAGATCCTGTGTATTAGCATAAGTAGTTTCCAGTATTTCCAAGTACACGACACTGCAAGACCAGACAATTGTAAATTGTTTGCCAGAAATTCTTAGCACTTTAGGGACTATTTCGTAAATGTTGTTCAATCTCAGAATTACATTTAATGTTGATACTGTGTTTTGAGTTTTGCAAGCACAGGCTGGTTGGGTACAGTTAACAACTTGCTTGATGTTAAAAGCCAAAGTGAAATGATGATTGACATGATCCTTCAGTCCTTGGGACCCATTACCTACATATCTAGCATTACACCAGCATTAAAATTCATATACAACATTATTTAATTGCAGGATAGGCAGACTATGTTTTCGGTTTGATTACAGCATCTTGTTAGTGGCAAAGTTCACTTACGTTGCTACTATAATAATGGCAGCATGCAACAGCTAGTTTCACCTGTTCCTCAAACTTTTGAGGTACCCTACTCAACAGCCTTCTGTGGTAAAGACATCCATAGATGCATCACCATTATGGAAAAGATTCCTCCTCATCTCCAACTTAAGGGTGCCCCATTACAATGAAATTATCACGCGTATCTCCTACAAATGGAAATAACCTGCCCACATCTCTCCTATCAAGCCCTCTAAGAATCTTACATATTTCAATACAGTTTTCTTCCATTTTTTAAAACACCAATGAGGACAAGTTCAACATACCCAACACCCCCTCATGAGAAAATCCCACGATACCCTGAATCAACCTTCTCAGGACTGAATTCAATGCCAGTATAGCATTCCTCATGTAAGGAGATCAGATTGTTCACAATATTCCAGCTTTGGTCTCATTAGTGTCTTGGATAATCTCAACAAGACCTTCCTAATTTTATATCCCAAAACAAATTGAAACCAAATTCAACATTCAATTTGCTTTCTGCAGAACTTGGGGTGCTAGCTGTTTTGTGATTCATGCAATAGAACCTGCAAAGCCTTCTGTGCTGCAGTTTTCTGCAATCTCCGCACATTCAAATAATATTCAGCTATTCTATTCTTCCTGCCAAAGTGCATAACCTCATGTTTTCCAACATTATATTCTACTTCTCAAGTTTTTGGCCAGTCGCTTAGCCTGCTTGCATCCCTCTGTAGACTCCTTGTGTCATCGTCACCACTTGCCTTCCCACATATTTTTGCCAGTCATAAACTTGGCAATAATGTAGCCACTTCCATCATCACGAACATGACATCTCATTAGAAAGAGGAAAACAGAGGGATATAATGCAAGTATTCAAATATTAAGGTGACAGTATGTATGGGATCAGTCAGCATATTTGTAACACCATGAGACAACAGCACAAGACAGAGTCTGCTAAGGAAAAGATAGATTCAGGAAGATGTACAGAATGTACTCCATTGTGTGTTTTGGAACAGTTTACAAAGGAATTTATTGGGACTAGTAAATTAGATCTCCATGTAAAAAGCTGGACTCAAGCCTAGAAAAGGAACACATTGTGGAATACAATTGCTAGGACACTAGGAATGTGGAGCAATGATTGCATCCAGTCTGAGAATTTCTGGTTCTATGATGCTAAAACAGATTCTCCTATTGATATAAAGATAATTCATACTGTCTTAAGAACTAAATTATGATTTTAAAATTTAAAATATAAATAAATTCATTTTTCACTGTAAAATGAGGTATGTGACTAAAAAAGTATCAACTCAGAACCATCATTATTTGCATTGTGTTTACTGTGAAAATTAACCCAGGGGTTCCATGTACATTCTCCTCTGCTTTGTAATAAACGTCTTGTTATATTTCTGTTCAGATGAGATAATATTATAATGACACAGGAATAAGATAAGGACTCATACTGCAAAATGATTTTAAACATAGATTATAGCTTCGGATTTTTAAAAGTTTAATTTATGAAAGTCTTATCAGGAAGATTCTCAGAAAATAGATCAATTTTAATATTACAACTGGTCATGAGCAGTTAAAAACATATCAAAAGAAAAAAACTATTATAAATGTAGCAGAAACAGTTTTCACATGGTTAAAATAGGTATCTTCACACAAAACATCCATTGTCTCCTACCAGCATAATGTGGCTGCATGTGTTCCAGCCACACTATGCATTGCAGAAATATATTAAAGCTTCCCAAATAGCAGCATTCAAACACTATGGCCATTATCACTGGCTCAATACCATGGAATTCTCTATTTAGTAGCACTGCAGGAGAACCTGTACCTCACAGACTGCACTGGATTGAAGGCAAGATAGGTGTTAGTCTTGAGGGTAACTCAGAATGGGAATTAAATGCATTCTCATCAACAGCATGACATCCTCATAATGAATTTTTAAATGCAAATTATTCCAAGTAAGATTTCAGTAGACTGCGATGTTGGCCTTATAACACTCATTTAACATCCACTTGAACAGCTTATATAACACTGCTGCTCGAGAGCGAGGAGAGAGCGCGCAGGAGGGGCAAACAAAAAGTGCACGCTAGTTAGTCTGACATCCATCTTAGGAAACTTCCGAAACCTATAGTGTCCTAAGAAAAACACGTATACTTAGAACAAGTCAACATGCTTACTAAAAGGAAATCTTTGTTGATAAATTTCCGAAGAGGTCTTAAAGATGTAATAGCAGATGCAGTTTACCTCGCTGTAGTTTACCTGGCCTTCCAAATGGCATTAGCTAAGGTGTCATAAAAAGGTTAATTTCAAACTATATTTGTTCCTGGACTTAGGTGTCCTTGATAAGTATTTATTGCCCACCTTCAGTTGTCCTTGAGAAGGCACTGGTGAGTTGAATTCATAAACTACAGATGTCCTTTTGGCATTGGTACATTCACATCGCTGTGAGGAATTGGATTGGGGAAAAGCAGATTTTGTTCAAAAAAGCAGGATCTGGCCACAGGAAACCGGGAACAGCTCCTTGCAAGTAAGTCTACAGTGGAGCAATGGGGGCCATTCAAAAACAAATCTGACGAGAGCACAGGTCCAATAAGTAAATGGAGACATTAGCGTAGAAGCAATAAGTTCAGAAAAACCCTGGATATATATAGGAAAACTAAACCATGAGGAAGAAAAGTCAGGCTTTTAGCAAGGTTAAAAGGAAGAATTCAGCTGCAGCCCTTGAGGGATACAGGAAGTGCAACAGGGAACTTAAGAAAGTAATTGGAAGAGCAAAAATATCCCAGACGCCACCATCACCACCCCAGGTATGTCCTGTCTCACCAGCCGGACAGACCCAGCAGAGGTGGCAGCACAGTGGTATACAGTCAGGAGGGTGTTGCTCTAGGAGTCCTCAACATCGACTCCGGATTCCATGAAGTCTGATGGCTTCAAGGTAAACATGGGCAAGGAAACCTCCTACTGATTACCACATAGAATCCTCCTTCAGGTGATGAATCAGTACTCCTCAATGTTGAACAACATTTGGAGGAAGCACTGAGGATGGCAAGGGCACAAAATGTGGGTGGGGAATTTCAACATCCATCACCAAGAGTGGGCTGGCAGCAGCACTACTGATAGAGCTGATCGGATCCTAAAGGACATAGCTGCGGGACTGGGACTGCGACTGCAGCAGGTGGTGAGGGAACCAAGAGGGAAAAATATACCTGACCTCGTCCTTACTAATCTGCCAGCTGCAGTTGCATCAGTATTGGTAACAGTGATCATCGCACAGTCCTTGAAGAAACAAAGTCCCGTCTTCACATTGAGAATGACTTCCATCGTGTTGTGTGGCACTATCACCATGTTATATGGGACAGACTTTGCACAGATCTAGCAACTCAAGACTGGGCATCCATGAGGCACTGTGCGTCATCAACAGCAGCAGAACTGTACTCCAAAACAATCTGTAACCTCATGGCCTGGCATATCCCCTACTCAACCATTACTATCCGCCAGGTGATCAACCTTGGCTCAAGAAAGAGTGCAGGAGGGCATGGCAGGAGCAGCACCAGAGACACCTGAAGATGAGGTATCAACTTGGTGAAGCCACCAAACAGAACTACTTGCATGCCAAACAACGCAAGCAAAGTGACACACACAGCTATGCGATCCCACTGCCAACAGATAAGATCTAAGCTCTGCAGTCCTGCCACATCCACGAATGGTGTTAGACAATTAAACAACTCACTGGAGGAGGAGGCTCCAGAACTATCCCCATCCTCAATGATGGAAGAGCCCAGTGCATCAGTGTAAAAGGCTGAAGCTTTTGCAGCAATCTTCAGCCAGAAGTGCCAAGTGGATGATCCTTCTCGGCCTACTCCCGTGGTCCCCAAAATTACAGATACCAGTTTTCAGCCAATTCGATTCACTCCACAAGATATCAAGAAACGGTCAGAGGCACTTCAACGGCTACCGGTCCTGACAACATCCCAGCAATAGTATTGTTCATTTGTGCTCCAGAACTTGCCACTCCCCTAGTTAAGCTGTTCCAGTACAATTACAACACCGGTATCTACCCAAAAATTTAGCAAATTGCCCAAGTATGCCCTGTACATAAAAATGCTGAACAAATCCAACCAAGCCAATTACTGCCCCATCAGTCTACTCTCAATCATCAGTAAAGTGACGGAAGGTGTCAACAACAGTGCTAACAAGCAGCACCTGCTCAGTGACGCTCTCCAATGGTTACAGCCATATCTGGCACAAAGGAAGATGGTCATGGTTGTTGGCAGTCAGTCATCGCAGCTCCAGGGCATTTCTGCAGGAGTTCCTCAGGGTAGTGTCCTAAGCTCAACCATCTTCAACTGCTTCATCTATAACCTTCCATCCATCATAAGGTCAGAGGTGGGGATATTTGCCGATGATTGCACAATGTTCGGCGCAATTCGTGACTCTCAGATAATGCAGCAGTCCATGTTCAGATGCAACAAGATCTGGACAATATCCAAGCTTGGGCTGACAAGTGCCAAGTAACAATCATGCCACGCAAATGCCAGGCTACGACCATCACCGGTAAGAGACAAACTGACCACCGTCCCTTGACATTTAATGGTGTTACCATCACTGAATCCCCCACTGTCTACATCTTGGGGTGTTATCATTAACCAGAAACTCAACTGGACCTACCACATTAACACAATGGCTACAAAAGCAGGCCAGAAGCTAGGAATATTGCAGCGAGTAACTCACCTCCTGACTCCTCAAAGCCTGTCCACCATCTACAAGGCACAAATCAGGAGTGTGATGGAATATTCCCCACTTGCCTGGATGGGTGAAGCCCCAACAACACTCAAGAAGCTTGATACCATCCAGGACAAAGCAACCTGCTTGATTGGCACTATATCCACAGGCATCCACTCTCTCCAGCACCGATGCTCAGTAGCAGCATTGTGTACCATCTACAAGATGCACTGCAGAAATTCACCAAAGATCCTCAGACTGGAGATCCTCCAAACCCACAACTACTTTCATCAAGAAGGACAAGGGCATCAGACATATGGGAGCACCACCACCTCCAAGTTCCCCTTCAAGTCACTCTCCATCCTGACTTGGAAATACATTGCCGTTCCTTCACTGTCGCTGGGTCAAAATCCTGGAATCCTCGCCCCAATAGGATTGTTCGCCAACCCACAGCAGAGGTGCTGCAGCAGTTCAAGGAGCCAGCTCACCACCACCTTCTCAAGGGCAACTAGGGTTGGACAAGAAATGCTGGCCAGCCAGCGACTCTGGAGCTGAGTTGATTGACCTCCCACAACCACAACCATCTTCCTTTGTGTCAGGTATGATTCCAACCACCTGAGCATTTACCCCCGATACCCATTGATTCCAGTTTTACTTGGGCTCCTTGATGCCACACTCGGTTGAATGCAGCCTTGATATCAGGGGCTGTCACTCTCACCCCACCTCTGGAATTCAGCTCTTTTGTCCATGTGTGAACCAAGACTGCAATGAGATCAGGAGCTGAGTGGCCCAGGCGGAACCCAATCTGGGCATCACTGAGCAGGTTACTGCATCCCAGTCGGCTGTAGGAGTCCAGGTAGGAGACTGCAGGAACTCTGACACAAATTTTCAATTTTCTCTGACCACGGGGAAAATGTGGTTCCATTTTTTTAAAAAGGTTGTAGAGTTAAACCAGTGAATTACAGGCCACTGAGTCTCACGTCAGTTGTAGCGAAACTATTGGGGAAAATTCTGAAGTAACAAATCAATACCACTTGGAAATGCATGTGGTAATTAGGGATAGACAACATGGCTTTGTGAGAGGGAGGTCATGTCCAACAAATTTGTTAGAACTTTTTGTAAATGTGATCAAGTGTGTGTATTAGGAAAGTTCAGTTGATGTGGGTTATACAGATGTTGGCAAAGCTTTTGACAAGATCCCACATGGGAGATTGATTGAGAAGGTGAAGGCACTTGGAATGGAGGGAAACCCGGTGAGATGGATCAGAAACTGGCTTAGTAATAGGACACAAAAGGTACTGGAAGAAAGTTGTTTGAGTGACTGGAGGCCAACATCCAGTGGTGTACCAGAAGTATCACAAGCTGGGACCCTTATTGTTTGTTTATATAGATAAATGATATTGATAAAAATGTGGGGGGACTGTTTAGCAAATTTGCAAATAACATCAAGATTGATAGAGTGGTCAATAGCATAGAAAATAGTTGTGGGTTACAAGAAAATATAGATGGCTTGGTCAGACAGGCAGTACAGTGGCAGATGGCATTTAACTCTGAAAAATTTGAGGTGATGCACTTTGGAAGAAGAAACAAGACGAGGGAGTATTTGACAAATGCAAGGACACTGGGTAACTTAGAGTAACAGAGGAATCTCGGGTAATTATTCACAGATTCCTGAAGTTGGCAGAACACATGAATAGGATGGTTAAGAAGGCATACAAGACGGTTAAGGCGGCATTTAGGACACTTGCTTTCATCAGGCGTGGCATAAAACCTGACAGGAAAGAGGAAATCTTGGAGTTGTACACAGTATTGTTCAGGCCACAACTGGGATACTGTGTACAGTTCTGAGCATTAGAGGTGATACAAAGGAGGTTCACAAGCATGTTGCCTAGGATGGAGAAATTCAGCTATAAGGGGGCTACATTGGCTTGGATTGTTTTCTTCAGAGCAGCAAAAACTGAGGGGGTACATGATTGAGGTGTATATGACTGAGGGGCATGGACTGAGTGAATAGACAGCTGCTGTTCCCCTTGGTTGGTGTCATAGTTTTAGGATTAGGGGTAGGAGATTAGTGGGTGGTAGGAATCTGGAATGCATTGCCTAGAAAGGTGGCAGAGGCCAGAAGTCTTACAACCTTTAAAAAATATATTCGGAGGAGCACTTCAAATATCTTAACATTCAAGGATATGGGACAAGTGCAGGGGATTCAGATGAGCAGACTTTTATCGGTAGTTATGTCAGTGCAGACTCAATGGGCCAAAGGACCTTTTCTGTACTGTATGAATCTATCAATGAGTTCCAGGATCTTGAACTAGTGACTGTGAAGAATCAATGATCCAGTTCAAAGTCAGCATTGTGGAGGACTTGGACGGGAACTTACAAATGGTGGTGTCTCTTGCATCTGTTGTCCCTGCACTTCAAATGGTGATAGTGTGGTATATTGAAGGAACCTTGGTGAATTGCTATGGTGCTTCTTGCAAATAATGAACATAGTTGTCACTGTGCACTAGTGATGAGGAGAGTGGTAGAAGGCATACTAATCAAGCAGCTGCTTTGTCCTGGATGGTGTTGAGCTTCTGGGGTGTTGCTAACCTGATGCCATTAGATTTGAGAGAGTCTGGAGTCACTATTGAGGTCTCTCAGGGCAATCCCTCCCAACTATATACCACTGATACCAGATATATGCCTATTCTGCAAATGGGATAGGACAGTGATGGTGATGCTGCTGTCTGGGTTATTGTCTTGGAAGTTATAGTTCCATGAAATTCTTGCTTGACTAGAATTTGGGACAACTCTCCCAATTACCAGTGCAATTACTGCTCTGATGGTCTACACTCTAGCATTAGTAAAGTGATTGACAGTGCTGTCAAGCGGTTCACTGACAACCATGACATCTCACTCCTACAATCTTGATCCAAACATGAACAAAAGAGCAGAATGCCACATGCAAAGTGGAAATGACCTTCATGGACACAGAGGCATCATGTGACTCATTACAGTAAAACTGGAGTCAATGGGAATCAGGGAACACTTACTGTTTAGAGTCAGACCTAGCACAAAGACAGACAGTTGTGATTACTGGTCGTCAATCACTTCAGTCTCTTTGATGGAATACTCTCCAATTCCTTGACTGCTGCGGGCCCTAACAACAATCAAAAAGCTTATCATCTAGGACAGAGCAGCCTGCTTAATTGGCACATTATCTAGCACCTTCAATATTCACTTCCTTCACACCAATGCACCATGGATCATCCACAAGATGCACTGTAGCCATTCACCATGGTTCCTTTGGCAGCACCTTCCAAACCCTACTGCTACCACCCAGAAGGACAAGTGCATGGGAACACCATCACAAATCCCCTACTTAAAGTGGCACACTTTACTGACATGAACTACGCCTTCCCTCAACAGGTCAAAATCCTGGAACTCCCTTTCTAACAGCATTGACAGATTTACTACACACCAAGGTCTGCAGTGGTTCAAGAAAGCTATTCAGGATGGGCAATGCTAGTCTAACCAGTGATGCCTGAATTGCATGAATGAAAATAAACAATGTTTCCATTGAAAAAGGAAAGAATTGAAGAGAAGGAGAGTCTGGAACTAAACCAAGAAAAACATTGTTGATTATTCACTAGCTTTTTAACCATGGGTCAATGATGCTTACTTTTATTCCTTTGATTCCATTTACTGATTGCAACTTCTCCCATTTTCCATTCATCTAAACGTCTAAACTTGCTTCATCATTGTTGCCAATTTTGAAAATCTTGTAGCCACTTGCACTCGTTTGAATTTTTAAAAAAATTAAAAGGCCTATTGGTGTAAATTTGTAAGTACAATAAAACCAACATGCGAAAAACAGATATTAACTGTTAAGTTGAAAAGAAACCATTCAGCCAAATAATACAACTGGAATTTTCAAAAGTAAAACCGTCATGCCAACTGCTATCATTTATCATAACAGCAGATCTGAAAATGCAATGTAACGTGGCACACTCAATGCTACCTGACATATTCACAATCCACAGCAACATAGAGTAAACATATGTCATACAATTTGCAAACACAAACATAACAGTTGGAAAATGGCACAGTATGAAGTACTAAGCAAACACCTATTAAGTGCACACATTTGAACTGTCAGATTATAATACCTTAGCAATGCAGGCAGGACAAAACCAGTCACCATCTGGAATTGTGGTAATCTTAGGTCTGTGGCAGTAAGTATGACATCCCTTGTCACAACCATCACAAAGTAGAAGCAATTCTTCATTATCTCCTTTTCGACATATCTGGCAGTACTGATCAAAAATGGCAGAAAATATATTTGGTTAAACTGTATCAAGAAATCATGTCGCTCTTGTTTACCGTTACCTGAACAGATCAGTATTGCGTAGAACAGCCAACAGTTATAGCATTTTGCTATGGAACAAAGGAAAGCACAGGTACAAATATCAGAACAAAGCAAAATCAGTCTTCATCAGTGGTCTTCCCCATGTAACTATTCTGGAAATCCTATTTCAAATGTCCATTTGGAATGCGAAACACAGAAGTCATTGAAACTGCTTCGTCTAAACAGGATAAGCACTCCCAGCAGCTTGCTAGACTATCACCTGAGCATTTTCAAATAAGGGAAAAAGCTTGTGAGTTCTGTTACACCCAACACATTCACCCTGGCAAGCTGTTCAAAATGGCACATTCGTAAGCTACATCTCTGTTCTAAACTGTTTCAACCTTCTGGAAGAAACATGCTGCAGATGTTAATAGTCCGATGTAACAAAAAAGTACACTTGAATTAAAAGCATACTAAAAAGAAGCACTCACAACTTTCATGATTGATTTTTCCCAAGCTATTGACTTCTCTAACTGTTGAAGGCACATTGCTACCTGAGCAGCATTGTGAGCTTGAGACAAGGCTTTACGCCACATTTTCAATCCAGGAGCAATATCATCTTCACTTCTGTTGAAAGCAACAAAAAAAACAATTTAAAAAAAAATGAATTCAGTTCAGAGATGATGCCAAGGAGGTAAATATTACATAAAGCCATAAATATTACATTAAACAGCAGTGTGCACAGCCAGTAAAGAGTTGATATGATGTTTAGGCATTTGAACTCCCCTATAGCATTGTGGCAACATGCCTTAAAGCTAATAAAGGATCATATGACGTAGGACATTCCTGCAGACAAAAACATCCACAGTAAAATAAGTCTCTACAAAGCACCATGCAGATAGGATGATCCACATGGATCACACACACACAAGAAACAAGGGGGAAAACAGGCAAGAAAAAGGCTCCAATTAGCAGAAAAGCACAATAATTTTCCAAGTTAATCTCGATAACCTACCCATCACCATCACCAGTATTGGATGGTGCAGGAGCAGGAACTGTAACTGTGCCCACATTATCCAGTTTGATCTGAATGGTGGTACTTAAGGGGCTCTTCAGATACCTTCTCTCTATGTTCTTCTCCAAATCAGCCAGCCTCGTTACAGCTATATCTAGAGGGTTGCCATCCCGTCGTTCTATATCGCTGTAATTTTCCATGTCCTCTTCGCCAATGTGCTCTCCGCCAGTCTGTTCCAACTCAAAAGGTTTGTGTTCATAGTAGACCAGATCATCTCGGTCTGAAGCAGGTTCTGGACAAATCCAGCCCTGTATAAGGATAAAAAGGTTTGCTTCATTGTTCTTCAAATAGATTTTTTCTTTTGAATTTGCTCTCCTGAATGCAATGATACACGGAGACACAATTCTACAGATGCTGGTAGTTCTCAGGTGCAGTCTAGTGAAAGCCTGGAAAATTAGTGTAGGTAGGTTATGTAACTATGGGGAAAAGAGGAGGAAGAATCACCAATCTTGTCCTTTGACACAATATGCATGCAGCATTTACTGGACTGTTCCAGTCAATTTTTTTCCTTGGGTTAAATCACACTATAATCACGTTACTACTTCCTAGCTGAGACAAGAAAATTCTACACAGGCCTGAGATCACTAAATTTTTGGGGGAAACTGTTCTAAAAATTAAGCAAGCATGCACCTACAGATCTACAATTTATGGCTGTTTATCCTCTGCACACCAACATTAAGGAAGTATTTCTCATATTGTATAGTCTTCTGTTATTAAAAACTAAAGAAAAATATCCAGCATATGCTATTGCAGGTAGCATGAAACGTCCTGACAGAGCAGAATCAATATGGCTTCATGAAGGGAAATTGTCAAATTGAGTACAGTTTTTTCAGGGGTTAACAAGCAAGACAGATAAAGGGAATGAGAAATAATATATTTGAATTTCCAAAATGTGTTCATAAAGGTACAACACTGAAGGCCTGTGAAGAAGAGGAGTACGTGGCATTGGGATAGTATATTAGCATAGATAGAGGACAGAGATGGGATGAGGAAGCATTTTCAGGATGGCAAACTGAAACAACTGGAGTGCCACAAGCATCAGTATCAGGCCACAATTATTTACCGTATACCTTAATGACTTAATCCAAAAGGGAATGTACTGTGGCATGTTTACAGATGATAAAACAAAATGGGTAAGGCGGCAAGAAGTGAGGATGATAAAGTCTGCAGAGAAGTATCGATAAATTCTAGTGAGTGGACAAAACTTTGGCAGATGGAATATAATGTGGGAAGATGTAAGGTTATGAACATTGACAGGAAGCAGGGGAGATGATTGTTACTCAAATGGGAAAAAACGTACAGAAAGCTGCCATAGAGAGGGTTACATGGATCCTCATGCATGAATCACAAAAAACTAGTATCCAAGTTCCGCAGGTAAGAGAGAAGACAAATGTACGGTTAAGCCTTTACAGGAAGGTCGAGGACCAATCACTCTCATCTGAGAAAGGTCCAGTTGGGCCTATCTGTTCTAAGTAAAGGGTCTATCTCTTGATTAAGACAGAGGTGAGGAGGAATTTCTTCCGTCAGAGGGCAGTACATCTGTGGAGTTCTTTGTCACAGGTGTTGAGGCTGGGTCATTAATTATATTCAAACTGAAATAGATCTTTAACCAATAAGGAAATCAAGGGTGATGTGGATAAAGCAGGAAAATTGAGTTAAGGATGATCAAATCAGCCATGACTTCACCAGACGAAGCAGCAGCACTCTGAAAGCTTTTAATTTCAAATAAGCCTGTTGGACTATAACATGGTGTCATATGACATGATCTCATTGAATAGTAAAGCAGATCTAATGGGCCGAATGACCTATTTCTGTTTCTGCATCTAATGGTCGGGCATTGGGAAGTCAGGAGGTGAATTACTCACTGCAGGTTTCTTAGCTTCTGAACTGCTCATATAGCAACAGGGTATTTGTATGGCAAGTCCAGTTCATTTTTGGTCAATCATAACTCCAGGATGTTGACAGTAGGGGTATCTCTGATGGTAATGCCAGTTGGTGTTAAGGAGCACGGTCACATTTTCTCTTGCTGGAGATAGTCATTGCCAGGCACTTGTCTGGTGGGATGTTACTTGGCACTTGTCAGCCCAAACACAGATATGGCCCAGGTCTTGCTGCAAATAGCTATGAACTGCTTCAGTACCTGAGGAGTAACGATTGGTGCTGAACATTGTGAACTCATAAGTAAACATTCCCACTTTTGACCTTAAGATTGAGGGAAGGTCATTGATGAAGCAACTGAAGATCACTGAGCTGCAGACACCACGCCAAGGAATTTATGCAGAGATGTCCTGGAGCTGAATGACCTCCAACAGCTACAATCATCTTCCTTTGTGCCAGGTACAACTAAAGCCACCTGAGATTTTTCCCAACTTCCCACTTACACCAGTTTTGCCAGGGTTCCTTCAGTTAGTCGAACGTGGTCATATCAAGGGCAGTCACTCTTACCTCACCTCACCTCTGGAATTCACCTCTTTTGTTTGTTTGAAAATGGCTGTGATAAAGTGAGGAGCAGTGTGACCCTGGCTGAACACAAACCTTGTGTCAGTGAGCAGGTTATTGCGGAGCGAGTGCTTTGTGATAGCACCATTGATTATTGCTGGGATGGTAACTGACAGGATTGGATTTGTTCTGGGAACTGGACATACCTGGGAAATTTTCCACATTGTTGAGTACATGCCAGTGTTGGAGTTGCACTGGAACACTAAGGACGCAAGTTCTGGAGCATGGCACATCACCAGGGTCCATGGGCTTTGCTATTGGCCAGTAGATAATGCAATTTCTTGATAATATGTGGAGGGAATTAAACTAGTTGAATGCTATGACCTGTGGATGAGGCTGAGATGGATTATCCACTCAGCACTTCTGTTTGAAGATTGGTATCAATTTATTGTTTGTAGTGATTTATTGGGCTCCTCCGTCATTGAGGATAGGGATATTCATGGAGCTTCATCCTCCATTGAGTTGACTGTCCATCATCACTGATGACTGGATTTGGCAGATCTGCAGTGCTTAGACCTGACCCATTGGTTGTGGGATTGTTTAGCTCCGTCTATCAGTGCTTATGATGCTTGGCATATAAGTGTTCCAGCTTTAGTAAGTTGACATCTCATTTTTATATATGCTTATGCTGTTCCTGGCGTGACCTTCTGTATTTTTCATTGAACCTGGCTCAGTAGTACAAATCTGTTACTATTGATGACCCCAATGCCTCAGATGCACAACCCTGAGTCTCTTGATCTGTTCAAAGTCTATCCCATTTAGCATGGTGGTCGTACCAAATAATAGGTTATAAATTACTTTCAATGTGAAGGTGGGATTTTGGAGTGGTCACTTTTATCAATACTGTCACATATATGTTTGTGGTAGATAGATTAGTTAGGATGAGGTCAAGTGCATTTTATCTTCTTGTGGTTCCTTCATCGCCTATCACAAATCCAGTCTAGCAGCAATATTCTTTAGGACTTGACCAGCTTTGTCAGCAATTGTGTGGCTGCCCACTCTTAGTGGGACACTTTAAGTCCTCCACCCAGAGTACATTCTGTGCCTTTGTCACCATGACTGCTTCTGTGTGATATTGCATTGGTGCTCTTCAATGTTCATCGGGAAAGGGGTGTAGGGTTGTGTGTGTGTGTGTGTGTGTGTGTGTGTGTGTGTGTGTGTGTGTGTGTGTGTGTGTGTGTGTGTGTGTGTGTGTGTGTGTGTGTGTGTGTGTGTATTTAACATGGCGAGTCACAGAAGATTCCATTGTCCACGTTCCAAAACTTGCCATACCCCTCGCCAAGCGGTTCCAATACAGCTACAATACTCATATCTAAACCGAGAATGTGGAAAATTGTCCAGGTCGGACCTGAAATGGACCTTGAGGTTAGTTCAGTTCAGTTGCTGGATTTTCTGCAGTGAATGACTTGCATCCTGACTCCAACACCATGTATAACAGAAAAAAGTAGTCAGCTGAACAATTTAATGGTCTCCACTACTTTGGGCAGGGGCAGCTGCAGCAATATTCAAGAAGTATGATACCATCCAAGACAAGGCAATTGACTTACTTAATAACCCATCCATTAGATAAGATATTCTCACAGAATCAGTGCACTATGGATAGTAGGATAGGCAGTAGCACAGTGATTCTGTCATGACATTATTACTCCATAGACATAGGTAATGTATGAGGACCTGGATTCCAATTCCACCAGTGGTCCATTTGTTGTTACTTTAATCAAACCTGTTCAGACATGCTATTGGATCTGGGGCAGGTGGGAGTTGAGCATGGGCCTTCTGGTCCAGGGTAGCAATAGTACAAAATCCAGCAGTGGTCCATTTCAGTTTCTGGTCAAGTAAGCACTGGGTGTTGATAATTTGCAACCCAACAATATTAACACCACTCACTCAATGTCATGTAACGGTGAAGTCATAGAAACACAAGCAACAAACATGGACAATTTAATTCATTGTGCTTGTGCTCACTTTTTGTAAAAAACTACGCAATTAAAGCCATTCCTTCATTTTTTTGTCATGAAAAGTTGTTTGCTATTTTCAAGTGTGCAACCATTGCCATCTTGAAAGTTATTATTTAATGCACCATTGCTAATATTTCACATTTCTAGCTTTAACAATGGAGGGACTGTCAATGTATCATTGATTTCCTCCTTTGGATGATTCTTTCACCCCATCATGTCTCTACCAGATCTTGAAAGAATTAAATCAACCCCACTCCTTAATGTTTTCATCACAGGCATACAAGTATTTAGCTTACATTAATTAAGTCTAGGGCACTGCATCTCGAAACGATGTCTCAGGACTGAGATGACTAATTTCTAAAAAGTAAGGCCAACAATAATACTTTGGAAAATTTTCTCCTCAGGAATAGGAACAGAAGTAGGCCATTCAGCCATTTCAACCTATTCCACTATTCAATGAGATCGCGGCTGATCTGTGGCTCAATTCCACATACTTGACTGTGTCCCACATCCCTTAATCCTTTTGTTTAACAAAAATGTATCTATCTCAGGTTTAAAGTAGATCTAGTTACAAAAACCTTGGAAAAACATGTTGGAATGTGAAAAATTTCAAGATCAATAAGGGTGACGAATCATGACAAAAGTTACACATAAGTTATGACCCCAGTCCACTGCAATTTCCCCAATCCCCATGGACTAGGACTTCTTGGTGTTGGACTTCACCGAATGCTGCCTTCTTGTGCAGTGCAATCATTTTCATCTCACCAATGGAATTCTGCAAACATACATGGTTGGACTAAAGTTGAGAAAATTTGGAAACTTCTGATGAGTAAATGCTGCTTGACAACACCAATAATGACTTCCATCATGTTGATGATAATTGACAGCATGATCTAGAATTAACCATTTGAAAAATCACTGGACCCAACTATTTGAAACAACACATTGTTTCCTGCACTTCAGCCATTTGTTTTAATCCAATTGTCTCTAACCCTCCTATTCCACGAAACTAATAAATATTAACCAGCCTTTCATGTAATAGGTTTCTGAAACCTTTCTTCACATCAAAACAGACAGCATCCACTGTGTTCCTGTAATTTCAGAAACTGACTACATGATATCTATTTTCAAGTTTTTTTTTTAAAACATTCTCTCCTCCTTCAGGCCTTGGTTGTGTTTTGTTTACCTTGCTCTTAGGATCCATTATCTCTCTTACAGCTTAATTTGCATCCCTTTTACATGCTTTTTTACCCCTCTTTCTCCAATATTAACAAATCTTACCTCGTGTTGGTCTTTGCCTCTGTCAGAAGTATTAAAATAAATATTGTTCACACCTTTCACTTCTGAAAAGGAGTCAAAACTGGACTGTAAACATTACCCCCGTTTCCCTCACCACAGATACTGGCAGGCCTGCTGACTTTCTCCAGCATTTGAGATTATTTCACATTCCTTTGAATCTTCCTTATTACCTAAATCATCAATTAAATTAGTGAAGCTCGACTGGTCATTATGAATCCATGCTTACTTTTCTTAGTTCATTCAAACCTCTTCAAATTGTTAGTTTTTTTAAAATCTGACAATCGCACTGAGAACCTTACCCACACTGACCAGTGGTTACCAGGACTGGTCTTACATCTTTTCTTGAATAAAGATGCCATATTTTCTAATCCTCTGCCCCTTCTCCACATCTAGGAAAGACTGAAAGTTTAAGAGAAGCCCTTTCTCAACTTCCACTCCACTTGCTCTAGCGAATTAGAATGCAAGTGAGCCAAACCAAATGACTCATGTACACTAAGCATAAATACTATCAGTGATAATGGGAACTGCAGATGCTGGAGATTTCCAAGATAACAAAATGTGAGGCTGGATGAACACAGCAGGCCAAGCAGCATCTCAGGAGCACAAAAGCTGACGTTTCGGGCCTAGACCCTTCATCAGAGAGGGGGATGGGGAGAGGGAACTGGAATAAATAGGGAGAGAGGGGGAGGCGGACCGAAGATGGAGAGTAAAGAAGATAGGTGGAGGGAGTATAGGTGGGGAGGTAGGGAGGGGATTGGTCAGTCCAGGGAAGACGGACAGGTCAAGGAGGTGGGATGAGGTTAGTAGGTAGCTGGGGGTGCGGCTTGGGGTGGGAGGAAGGGATGGGTGAGAGGAAGAACAGGTTAGGGAGGCAGAGACAGGTTGGACTGGTTTTGGGATGCAGTGGGTGGGGGGGGGGAAGAGCTGGGATGGTTGTGTGGTGCAGTGGGGGGAGGGGACGAACTGGGCTGGTTTAGGGATGCAGTAGGGGAAGGGGAGATTTTGAAACTGGTGAAGTCCACATTGATACCATATGGCTGCAGGGTTCCCAGGCGGAATATGAGTTGCTGTTCCTGCAACCTTCGGGTGGCATCATTGTGGCAGTGCAGGAGGCCCATGATGGACATGTCATCTAGAGAATGGGAGGGGGAGTGGAAATGGTTTGCGACTGGGAGGTGCAGTTGTTTGTTGCGAACTGAGCGGAGGTGTTCTGCAAAGCGGTCTCCAAGCCTCCGCTTGGTTTCCCCAATGTAGAGGAAGCCGCACCGGGTACAGTGGATGCAGTATACCACATTGGCAGATGTGCAGGTGAACCTCTGCTTAATGTGGAATGTCATCTTGGGGCCTGGGATAGGGGTGAGGGAGGAGGTGTGGGGGCAAGTGTAGCATTTCCTGTGGTTGCAGGGGAAGGTGCCGGGTGTGGTGGGGTTGGAGGGCAGTGTGGAGCGAACAAGGGAGTCACGGAGAGAGTGGTCTCTCCGGAAAGCAGACAGGGGAGGGGATGGAAAAATGTCTTGGGTGGTGGGGTCAGATTGTAAATGGCGGAAGAGTCGGAGGATGATGCGCTGTATCCGGAGGTTGGTAGGGTGGTGTGTGAGAATGAGGGGGATCCTCTTAGGGCGGTTGTGGCGGGGGTGGGGTGTGAGGGATGTGTTGCGGGAAATACGGGAGACGCGGTCAAGGGCGTTCTCGATGACTGTGGGGGGAAAGTTGCGGTCCTTAAAGAACTTGGACATCTGGGATGTGCGGGAGTGGAATGTCTTATCGTGGGAGCAGATGCGGCGGAGGCGGAGGAATTGGGAATAGGGGATGGAATTTTTGCAGGAGGGTGGGTGGGAGGAGGTGTATTCTAGGTAGCTGTGGGAGTCGGTGGGCTTGAAATGGACATCAGTTACAAGCTGGTTGCCTGAGATGGAGACTGAGAGGTCCAGGAAGGTGAGGGATGTGCTGGAGATGGCCCAGGTGAACTGAAGGTTGGGGTGGAAGGTGTTGGTGAAGTGGATGAACTGTTCGAGCTCCTCTGGGGAGCAAGAGGCGGCGCCGATACAGTCATCAATGTACCGGAGGAAGAGGTGGGGTTTGGGGCCTGTGTAGGTGCGGGTCTAGGCCCGAAACGTCAGCTTTTGTGCTCCTGAGATGCTGCTTGGCCTGCTGTGTTCATCCAGCCTCACATTTTGTTATCTTACACTAAGCATACCGTGCCTTTTTGGTACCTCCATCATCTTAATTTTCACACTATCCGTTGTACCTACAATTTCTGCATCTATTTTGTAAAGATACCGCTTCCTTAGTAATCTTTTTCACATTCCAACCTTTTTTGTTCAAGGTTCTCATAACTGGAGTAAATTTTCCAAACTGTCATTGTGGGATTTAAACACGTTTAGTGACTTGCTAGTCCAATACTCTGGCAATAGGCCATCCGATAACATAACCACATTGTTACAGTACATGACAGTAAAAAACAAGTATTACTACATTCTTCATTAACTACAATCATTAGTTAATGTTTCCTAACTTAATATATTGCGCACTTATATAGCATTTTGCACAAAATGAACACTTTAAATAGTCCCTACCTTGATCTGCAGACTTGCTGAGGCCACCTTTCGTTCCAGCTCTTCAACTTGCTGAAGAATAGCTATGTCAACTTCAAATGCTTGATCTTCGATTGACCAGTTGTGCACAGCCTCATCAGTAACCTGGCTTTCTTCTTCATCCTCACTTCCTTCAAATATTGCAACTAAGTGAGAAATAATTTTGAATTGCTGAAAGTCTTTCTCTTACTATTCTGTCTCTTAATATAAATGTAGAATGCAACAAAATCTTTATTCAAAGAACAAAGAAATCTACAGTACAGGCACAGGCCCTTCGGCCCTCTAAGCCTGCACCAATCCAGGTCCTCTTTCTAAACCTGTCGCCTATTTTCCAAGGATCTGTATCCCTCTGCTCCCTGCCCATTCATGTATCTGTCTAGATATATCTTCAATGACACTATCACGCCCGCCTCTACTACCTCCACTTTGCAACGTGTTCCAGGTACCCACCACCCTCTGTGTAAAGAGCTTTCAATGAACATCTTCCTTAAACTTCAGCTCCCCCCCAACCATGAAATCATGACCCCTAGTCATTGAGTCCCCCATTCTAGGAAAAGGCTTCTTACAATCCACCAAATCTATAACTCTCATGATTTTGTAGACCTCACTCAGGTCCCCCCTCAAACTCTCTAATGTAAATAATCCTAATCTACAGAATGTCTCTTAATAGCTAGCGCCCTCTATACCAGGCAATGTCCTAGTGAACCTCCTCTGCACCCTCTCCAAAGCATCCACATCCTTTTGGTAATGTGGCGACCAGAACTGTACGCAGTATTCCAAATGTGGTTGGAAGTCCTATACAAAGTCCTATACAACTGTAACATGACCTGCCAAATCTTGTACTCAATACCCTGTCCGATGAACGAAAGCATGCCGTATGCCTTCTTGACCACTCTATCGACCGGTGTTGCCACCTTCAGTGTACAATGGACCCGAACACCCAGATCGCTGTGTGAATCAATTTTCCCCAGGGCTTTCCATTTACCATATATTCCAGTCAGTTCAGGATTTAATAATTACAGTGAAATTAGCACAGGCAAATAACAATTCTATTTATATAAATAAGCTGATCAAATGCATACATAACAGCGTTGCAACTTCATACCATCTTTACTTTTGATGCAGGCCTGACTGATGTAATCCAAGTGTTTCTGAAGTTGTTTCTGCAAAGCTTTTTCTCTTATTCCCCTGAGATGAAGTACTTTAGACAGAGTCTTCAGTTCTTCTGGATCAATGATTCTCCACCAGCCTTGTTGCATTTCTTTTGAAATAAACAAATACAAAGTGACAAATGTCATTTTTTTTAAAAAAGAAGTGTCCTTCAAATCTCCTAAAAGGATTCCTTACATTCCCTCTCTCTTTATGCAAATTCCAGCAATTTGACTGCAATGATGTCAAATGATCACTTTAGTTATGTAGTTCAACTTTTATCTAACACTGGTAAGTTTTAACAGAGTGTAGCTGGAAGAAAACATGATAAATATTATTGCATTAAAATGCAAGCAGCACTAATCTCAAAAAGAAATTAAAAATCACTCAACACCCCTTCATAATCAGAGGAAGCAAATGTACTTACATGTCACAACTAAGTATACATATGCTGCCAAAGGGTAAAGAAAAGAAAGCCAAAAATAACAAAACCAACAGCAAAAACAGAAGAATACAACTTTATGGAAAACATGCGATATAGTCAATATAAAATAATGGATGATATCTGGAGGGATTGAAGACAATTATCAAGAAATTCAATTTTACCAAAAAATGGGTGGACAAAGAGTGGGTCACAGAAATAGCCCGTCCATTGTCGCATCCCAAGTAGGAAGCAATATTAATAGTTGAAGAAGAAAGCTAGTTATTCATAAAGCTGAGCATAACTGATCAATTCAAGATCAAACATTTGAAATTGACATAGCTTTTCAACTTGTTGAAGAATGGCAAAAAAGGAGGGTGGGATTAGGAAGTCTGCAAATCAATGTTGGGACAATTGAAGGCATTCATTTTGTGCTATAAGCTTATTATGAGTCAAGCATGAAACCAGCATGATGTATGACAGCAATCAAGTATTGCTGATACTGTTGAACAGCAGCCAACACTGTTTGGAAGATGATGTACCTTGGGTACAGACAGAAATGTATTCTCTAAACATAGAATTTTATTGGTAGACTTGTACACGGTAGGGTAGCACAGTAGTTTAGTGGTTAACACTGCTGCTTCACCGATCCAGAGACATGGGTTTAATTCAAGTCTTGGGCGATTGTCCGTATGGATTTTGCACATTCTCAATGTCTGCGTGGGTTTCCGCCAGGTGCTCCGGATTCCTTCCAAGAACGAGAGATTTGTAAGGTGGATGGATTGGCCATGCTAAATTGCCGAGTTGATTCCAGACTAGGTGGATTAACTATGGTGATGCAAGTTTACAGGGATAGGGTATGGGTCTGAATGCGATGCTCTTCAGGGTCAATACAGACTTGAAGGGCCAAATGGCCTCTAGCTGCACTGTAGGGATTCTGTGATTCTATCTTACCTCTAAGTTATTTGACGCTACTTAGGAACTCCTGGTTCAGATGAGTGGCAAAGGAACATCCTTTCCACTCTCAGAACAAAAAAAAACTCTCCAGGGGAAGAAATCAGGAGAGTTCAATGTTAAAGGTTTACATTGTGCTCAGATGTAAAATGTAAACCTCAATAGTCCAAACTCCACCACATCCCAACATTCTCCCATAATTAAATCACATTTTACACCTCCTTCTCCTCAAAAACCTTTGCAAGTAATGCATACTATTCTTTTAAAGGAGAAAGTTACTTATGAACATTGGAGACACATCCACTCCTCATTTAAGAAAAAGTAAACTGTTACGAAGCAGAGGTCAAGAACCCAACCATAACTAAAACTGAAACATCCAGAGAAGTTCACCTTCCTTCGTAATCTATTAAAGGACGTGTGAAAAGTGGTATAACCTGCCGCTCACCTCCTCCCACAATCTGTTATGAAGGAGTGGTTAAATGAAAGAAATTCCTGATACTCCCTTTATAATTGACAAGGGACAATTTATCTAACTCTAACAGTAAACAAACTAACAGAACTATTAACAAACCAACCAATTCCCCCTTAACTGCCAACTATTTCTGAACAAAATAAAATTCCAGTAAATACTTAAATAAACCAAAGTAATAAGAAAAATAAATTAAAATTTAGTGTCTCAAAATTGCAGCCAGGATAAGTCTTCCAGAATGTTCTTTCCCTTCTCCACTGTTCTCTAGTTAAGAACACCTTTCTCTGTCAAATTCTTGTGTCAGGAATATTAGCTAAGAGTGCCGCTGTAACTTTAGTTTAGATGATGGTTTTCTGAGAACTTGGAGAATTCTGTGAGAGCCAGTGAATTTTTTTTATAGCTGAGAACTGCTCTCTTCACAGATGACCGTTGACTCACATACCGATTTTCAAATGCCCTCTTCATTTAAACCCTTGATGGCCTATTAATTTCTTACAATAAGACTGGTCCTAGGGTGTCAAAACCATCAGATTTAAATTTAGAGATAATGGGAACTGCAGATGCTGGAGATTTCAAGATAATAAAATGTGAGGCTGGATGAACACAGCAGGCCAAGCAGCATCTCAGGAGCACAAAAGCTGACGTTTCGGGTCCAGACCCTTCAGCAGGATTGCTGTTCTGTAGTTCTGCTATATTCAAATGGTGATTTTTAAGATGCAGACTTCCAAAAAAGTTCAGTAGGGATATATCAGGAAACACTGGGCAGAACAGACAACATGCCAACATACTGGTACACAGAATTGCAGGCAATTTTCAAAAATGAGGTAGGTGACCAATATGATAATGGTGTCTACCATGTAGAAGCTTCCTACGGCAGAACTCTCAGCATCAAGGAAGCTCAAAGACAGCATTCTTCAATGTGAATGCAATGATTGTGCAGATTTAAATTTAATTGGGTTTTGGTGTCAAGGGTCTGGTTTAACAGAATTGGCTAAATTCAAAAACCTGTTGCCTTGACAAGAATGCTACTTTACCTGCTAACAGTACAGCCTTTCGATACAATGTTTCAATTTCAAGAGCTTTCTGTGCATCTGCTACAGGCCAAAAAAAATCTTCTAAAGGGAGCGTGCACTCTTCCACCCCTATGACTTTACAGGTATCAAATACTCTACCCAACTTTGCAAGAAAACCCATCAACAACATAGTAGAATCATAATTCTAATAACTGCCACGTTAGAGGAGATGTCACTTTTTTTACAAAATTTTATTCGTTTTCTTACTTCTTACTTTTAACTCGCCCTTTATTCTACATGTGAAGTAGCACGGATGTGTACAACAGATATGTGCTTTTTTGCTTCCTTCACAGTAAGCCTTGTCCCTCACTTTAATTCCAGTGCTGAAGACGTGGAGGCACCTTCAGGAAGAGGAGGCCAATTTTTGGATGATGCAGCTCTCGTCTTCCTCACCCCAACAGTACACTATTCAGAGATGAGGCACATTTGCAGGTCCTCACACAGTGAGTCTCTGAACATATTTGAGCTAGACGTGCCTACTCTTCAGGGAGCAGGATTGCTGTTCTGTAGTTCTGCTATATTCAAATGGTGATTTTTAAGATGCAGACTTCCAAAAAAGTTCAGTAGGGATATATCAGGAAACACTGGGCAGAACAGACAACATGCCAACATACTGGTACACAGAATTGCAGGCAATTTTCAAAAATGAGGTAGGTGACCAATATGATAATGGTGTCTACCATGTAGAAGCTTCCGACGGCAGAACTCTCAGCATCAAGGAAGCTCAAAGACAGCATTCTTCAATGTGAATGCAATGATTGTGCAGGCTTCCATAGCATCATATCACTCATGCACTTCATTCTCATTTAGGGCAATTCTTCATAAGAGTACTAGAACAGGTTAATATACTTCCAAAAATAACAGCGGTTAGTGGGTCATTTACAAATACATTTGTTAACTATTACAGATGAATTGTTTGATCAAAATTTGGTGTTATTTACACTTGCAGTACAGTGAGGACAAGATAAATGTTTTGACAAAAGGAAGGTAATTAGAAAGTTGTAGATAAGAATTGTCAGTGTGTTGAGGATGCAAAGAAAGGTTTCAGCAAAGTGATCTTAGGAAATCTACTCTGACCACCCTGGCAGTTTGGGATATGCTTGTCAACAGTTTTTCAATCTCTTCATACTGCTTCTTCTGCTCCATGTTTTGATATCCAGGTGGCAAGAGCTAATTCTTCGTGATGAGATATCTGAAGCATGTAGTTGATAACCAAACTGCTAAAAAAAATTCTGAATATTCAGGCAGTGGCATTGCTTGAACATGCTGATTGTTGATAGCATTTCTGGTGATGGCATTCCATCACGTTATAGACCAGTGAGCCTTACCTCAGTTGTTGGTAAAGTGTTGGAAAAGGTTAGAAGGGATAGGATTTATAATCATCTAGAAAATAATAAATTGATTGGGGATAGTCAGCACGGTTTTATGAAGGGTAGGTCGTGCCTCGCAAACCTTGAGTTCTTTGAGAAGGTAACCAAACAGGTAGATGAGAGTAAACTGGTTGATGTGGTGAATATGGATTTCAGCAAGGCGTTCGATAAGGTTCCCCACAGTAGGCTATTGTACAAAATGTGGAGGAATAGAATTGTGGGAGATATAGCAGTTTGGATCGGAAATTGGCTCGCTGAAAGAAGACAGAGGGTGGTAGTTGATGGGAAATGTTCATCCTGGAGAACAGTTACTAGTGGTGTACTGCAAGGGTCAGTGTTGGGTCCACTGCTGTTTATCATTTTTATAAATGACGTGGATGAGGGCGTAGAAGGATGGGTTAGTAAATTTGCAGACAACACTAAGGTCGGTGGCGTTGTGGATAGTGACGAAGGATGCTGTAGGTTGCAGAGAGACATAGATAAGCTGCAGAGCTAGGCTGAGAGGTGGCAAATGGAGTTTAATGCAGACAAGTGTGAGGTGATGCACTTTGGTAGGACTAACAGGAAGGCAAAGTACTGGGCTAATGGTAAGATTCTTAGTAGTGTAGATGAGCAGAGAGATCTCGGTGTCCATGTACACAGATCCTTGAAAGTTGCCACCCAGGCTGACAGGGCTGTTAAGAAGGCACACAGTGTTTTAGCTTTTATTAATAGAGGGATCGAGTTCCGGAACCAAGAGGTTATGCTGCAAAACTCTGGTGCGGCTGCAGTTGGGAGAATTGTGTACAGTTCTGGTCACCGCATTATAAGGAGGATGTGGAAGCTTTGGAAGGGGAGCAGAGGAGATTTACTAGGATGTTGCCTGGTACGGAGGGAAGGTCTTACGAGGAAAGGCTGAGGGACTTGAGGCTGTTTTCATTAGAGAGAAGAAGGTTGAGAGGTGACTTAATTGAAACATATAAAATAATCAGAGGGTTAGATAGGGTGGATAGGGAGAGCCTTTTTCCTAGGATGGTGACGGCGAGCACGAGGGGGCATAGCTTTGAATTGAGGGGCGAAAGATATAGGACAGATGTCAGAGGTAGTTTCTTTACTCAGAGTGTAGTAAGGGAATGGAACGCTTTGCCTGCAACGGTAGTAAATTCGCCAACTTTAGGTACATTTAAGTCGTCATTGGATAAGCATATGGACATACGTGGAATAGTGTAGGTTAGATGGGCTTCAGATCGGTATGACAGGTCGGCACAACATCGAGGGCCGAAGGGCCTAAACTGTGCTGTAATGTTCAATGTTTTATGTCCTCTCACTGTAGGCCAGCTATGCAGTTACAAACAGACTCCTGACAGGAGTCACGAACAAGGCCTAGACAGGATTGCCCTTCTAGCCTGGTAACCAATCTGTACTGAGAAATGTGATGTACAATGAATATGATGAGACTTCTAGCAAGAAACCAGATTTAAGCCTGAATGATGTATTGGTTGTGGTCTCAAACCAGCCACTTTAGGGGAATAAAACCTTTTAAAGCCTTTTACCAAAGATGCAATGCATGGCGAAGATTCGCACACATGACAATAAAAGTGCAGTCTCTGACACCTGACATCCTAGAAAAAAAAACTATCTTGCTTGCAAAATATTGATACCAATTGCACAGAATGTCAAAGTGCATCAATTACATCGAGTAGCTTTTGTAAAATAGCAAGAAATGATCTACCTTCACACCTGACAGAAACTATATTGCTGTTACTGGGTCAAGATCCTGAAACACCCTTTCTATAACAGGACTGGGGTTCTACCTACGCCACATAAACTGCAACGGTTCAAGAACAGAGACCCATGTCACCTTCTCAAAGGATATTAGGATGTGCAATGTCTATATCCAGTGAACAAATAAACTAAAAAAAAGTTCGCTTTCACACCAGAGGAAGAATATTCACAGTCTTAGATGGAAAAAAGGACTTGCATTTATGTAATGATTTTCACAGTAAAATATTATGACTGATGCCTGGAAAGAGGAATTGCACTAGACGGGGAGTAGAATAGAACATCTGGAAGTGTCCTTAATGAAAATTGCTTGGTTGTGATAGATGTTGAGAAACAGTTACTTCTGGCTGGACTAAAATAAGAATTTCTTGACTGAAGAGCATTGTGAAACTTTGAAACTGCGAGAGAGCTGAGAGCGCTTAGTGGCTGAATATATTCAAGGCTGAAATATATAAATATTTGGATTCTAGGAATATTGCGACTGGGCAGGAAAGCAGAGTTGAGGTCAACCTTATTGATTGGTAGAACAGCTGAAAGGGCCATATGCCATACTGCACTCAAACGTTTTATATTGTTACAAAAGTTATATATCTTTTTAGTTCATGAACATGTTTTTAAAAATTCTTTTAAACTCGACGATCCTTTTCCTTGGAGCATTTCACAGATCACTTATTGCTTTCAAATGCATTCAAAATCAACACTTGCACAAAAAGAAAATTCAAAAATGTGCTTTAAGCCTTCTTTAGTTTGGACCCAATGAGGTTAATTTATATAACATACAATTAATTTGTTTCACAGAATGAAGTCAGTTTTTACTTAAACATGGAAAGGTCCATCAATTAAACTTTTTCACTCACTATTTCTAGTTCACTATGTCACAGTTTCTACTAAGTTCGAACTCTAAACAGCATTATTAGATTTTTAAATCAGCATGCCAAGGCCTTTAAATATAAAACAAAAAATAAAATTTTGCTATTCTACTGATAAAGTAATTTCAAAACTCATTAACATGATCATAAATACAGTGAATGATGATAAGAGCTATGTTATTTCAGTTTTGCTATAGCTATGGCTGAAATTTCATTCATAATAATGGAAACTCTTTTATGTTATGATATAGCACAAGTTCGGCAAAAAGGTTTTCCCGCTTACCTTTTGCAATGGGACTTGGACTGGGATAATCCACTGGTTTTGTTACTTCAGCAATTGAAGAAGGTGCACTGTTTTGAAGTTTTTCATTTTGCAGGGCTGGTGATTCATTCGTAAGAATGTTAGGTAACAGGAAAGGATTAACATTTCCTTCAGTCAATCCAAAGGTGGGTGGGGAAAAGGCAACACTTGGATTGAGTACTCCAGTTGGCCAACCACAGAATGGAAGTCCTATTAGAGGTAACCCTGGTTTCATCTGGAAACAATAAGTTTTAAAATAATTTTACTTGCATTTATTATAAATGAAAATAGTGTCAGAAATTGGAAAAGGTATCTTGGATACTGCAGAAGATGGTTAACAAAATGCATAATTTATGAGCACACATCCTTATGAAAAGTTGCCAAGCACTAGTTCAAGGCGGCAGCTCACTACATCTTCCCGAGGGCAACTGGGGGCAGAAAATAAACGCCAACCAGCTGGCAATGCCCATCATCCCAGAAGTGAATAACAAAAAAATAGCGCAAGGATTTTGCAAAGGCCAACTAACACAATAACGCGGGAGAGAAAAAGGACTACTAGCCAATGCAGTATGCATTCCAAAAGCAGGTTGAAGACTGTTGCTGAAAAAGAGTTCTAACATCACACAGTGGTTTTCACAAACAAATGAGGTGGAATAAATTTGTAAAAACAACAAATTAAAGCAATAAATATTCTTCTAAAACAACCTAAAACCTACGCTAATAGTAGAGCGAAATAGTTTAACTTATCTTGAACACAAGAATAGATTCTCTGCAAAATGCAATAGAGTGGACACCAGGTCAGGTAGCAGAGAAGCAGGAAAGTTGACGTTTCAGGTCGGAACCCTCCTTCAGAATTGGGGAGGAGGAAAGGAGCTGGGAAATAAATAGACAAAGGAGGGGAGAGGCTGTGGAAGGTAGGTGGAAGGGTGATAGGTGATTGCAGGTGGGGATTGGTCAGTGGGATGGGTGGAATGGAGAGGTGGAACAGAAGATGGACAGGTTGTGTCAGGTCAAGGAGGTAGGAGCACGGACAGGTGGGGCTGAGGAAGGGTAGGGGGGTGGTGATAGGTTACATGCAGTTAGGGGGTAGTGGGATTGGTCGATAGGAAGGATAGGGCGGACAGGTGGGGATGATGATGAACAGGTTGTCCCGTCAAGGAGGTGGAGATGAAAGGGAAGGCTGAATGTGGGAGGAGGCCAGGGGAGGGGGGAGGGGGGAGAATTTTAAAACTAGTGAATCCTATGTTTAAGCCTTCAGGCTGTAGGCTCCCAGGGTGGACTATGAGTGGTTGCTTCTCCAGTTTGCGGGCGGTGTCAGTGTGACACTGGAGTAGTTGACCAGAAAGTCACGTGTCATTTGTCACGTACAGAGTACAGTAGCTTCATGAAACCGTCCCCGAGTCTGTGCTTCATCTCACCAATATAAGAGGAGGCCACATTGGGAGCAACAGATACAGTAGACAAAGTTGGAGGATATGCAGGTGAACCAGTGCGGATATGAAAGGTTTGCTTTGGGTCCTGACTGGAGGTGAAAGGGGAAGGTGTAGCACTTCCTGTTGTTGTAGGGAAAGGTGCCGAGTGTGGTGGGGTAGTGGGGAGTGAGGAGTGGATGAGGGAGTCGCGGAATGAGTGGTCCACTATGAAGGACAGACAGGGGTGGGGAGGGAAACATCTCTTTGGTCCTGGTGTTGGATTGTGGCCGGCGGAAAATGATATGCTGAGCAGAGGTTGGTGAGGTGGTATGAGAAGAACAGGAGATTCAATTTTTATTGGGAACAGGGGGTTTGAGGGCAGAATTGCAGGAAATGCAAGAGATGCGGCTGAGGGCATTTTTGATCAAGGGAATGGGATGGGGGGGGTGGTTGCGCATCCTTGAAATAAGACGACATCTGGGATGTCCAGGAATGGAACACTGCATCTTGGGAACAGGTGCAGCAGAGGCGGAGAAAATAACAGTAAGGAATCGCATTCTTGCAGGAGGGTGGGTGAGAGAGGTTGAAGAAGGGTCCCAACCTGAAATGGTGACCTACCTGCTCCTTTAATGCTGCCAGGCCTGCTGTGTTCATTCAGCTCCACACTGTTATCTCTGACCCCAGCATCTGCATTTCTTGCTAGCTTAGATTGGATACCAGGATGTTTCCTTTTGTCAGGGAGACTAGAATTAGGAGATGTGGTTTAAGAATAACAGGTCTCCCCATCAAGCCAGAAATTAGGACAAACTCTCCTCACGGGATCATTAAGAAGTGGAATTCTTTTTCCCCAGAGAGCAGTGGTGGGATGTTTATTCATTCGAAGAGGAGCTAGGCAAATTTTGGATAGACAATGGGTTATGGAGTAGATATAGGTAGATATAGGATATATTGAGACCACAATCAGACCTGCACTGATCCTTTCAAAAGTTGTCCGTCTTCCTTGGACTGACCTATCCCCTCCCTACCTCCCCACCTATCTTCTTTTCTCTCCATCTTCGGTCCGCCTCCCCCTCTCTCCCTATTTATTCCAGAACCCGCTCCCCATCCCCCTCTCTGATAAAGGGTCTAGGTCCGAAACGTCAGCTTTTGTGCTCCTGAGATGCTGCTTGGCCTGCTGTGTTCATCCAGCTTCACACTTTGTTCTCTTGGACTCTGGGATGGCTGGGTCAGGAAAACACCAGGCAAACTTATTAGGCAGAAATATTCTTGCTGCCAGTGAAGTTTCTCGGAAAACAGTCAGATGCTTGCTTAACAAAGGCATGCAGTCAACTGCACATTAAGGTCCCAATTAGGAATGATTTAGAGGGCTCACTTGTGTTTTGCCAGGGACAAAGCAGCCTCCACTGCAAGCAACTGCTTTAATGACAACAGCCATTACTCCAAAGAGGAGTCACAGGCATCAAAGAGGAGCCTTGTGGGTTCAAGAATATATTTGGAGGAGTTTCTAAGTGGATCAGCATGCTCCCTTTAATTTTATTTTTAAATTTCACCCAGCGCTCTGTGTTCACATTTCTGATTAGATTTGTGGCTGGGGTTGTGGATGTTGTGGTTGGTTGACTCGCCGTTCTGCAAACGTTTCATTACCCTGCTGGGTAACATCATCAGTGCTCAAGGAACACCCAATGAAAATTCCTGCCCCAGCGTTTTGTGGTTTTACAGTACAGATTACTGTTGTTGAACGAAAACCTCTTAAGACAGCTTCCTCATACTTATGTGCTGCCTCTATTATTAATGAAAGTGACTTCACAGCATGTTCACATCATACAGAATCAGTTGCAGGATGACTGAGTAGCAAAATGACAAGCATATGAGGAGAAATATGTGACAGAAATACACATGCTCCCAGAAATGAAGCAATTTTGTGCTCTCAATGTTTTGATTTTCTCATTCAACACGCTTTCTACAATGCTTAATTTTTAGTGATAAAGCCCATGCAGACTCCCACTATGCAAAAATTTTGCCTCTGATGTCCACCTTACTCTTATTAAATGAATTGGGTAGAAAACTACTCAAAACGTAGAAAAAAACTACTCAAAATTGAAACAAATATAGAACATTACAGCACAGTACAGGCCCTTCGGCCCTCGATGTTGTGCCAACTTGTCATACCGATCTCAAGCCCATCTAACCTACACTATTCTCCAAGTGCGGCCGCACCAGAGTTTTGTACAGCTTCACCATAACCTCTTGGTGCCGGAACTCGATCCCTCTATTAATAAAAGCTAAAACACTGTATGCCTTCTTAACAGCCCTGTCAACCCGGGTGGCAACTTTCAAGGATCTGTGCACATGGACACTGAGATCTCTCTGCTCATCTACACTACTAAGAATCTTACCATTAGCCCAGTACTTTGCTTTCCGGCTACTCCTACCAAAGTGCATCACCTCACACTTGTCTGCAAAAAACTCCATTTGCCACCTCTTAGCTCAGCTCTGCAGCTTATCTATGTCTCTCTGCAACCTACAGCATCCTTCGTCACTATCCACAACTCCACCGACCTTAGTGTTGTCTGCAAATTTACTAACCCATCCTTCTACGCCCTCATCCAGGTCATTTATAAAAATGACAAATAGCAGTGGACCCAACACCGACCCTTGCGGTACACCACTAGTAACTAGTCTCCAGGATGAAAATACGATGGTAACTGTTATATAATGCAGAAATTGTTCAGGAAAAGAATAGAGCTTCAGGTGCTATCTGTGAGCAACCAACAATGATGTTTTCTTATCAAGATATGCTAAAGATAATTTTCACTTCCATCTGGACAACTGCATGAAAGTTATTCCGGTTCTACAAAGGACAGACCCCCTCAAGGTAAGTTAAGGCATTGTGTTCCAGAAGCAATTTGATTGGTCAAACTATTCGACGTTAGCCAAAATACACGTTATTTTTACAGTACAGTTAAAACATAAACAAAAGAAATGGGTTAATTGTAACTTTATCAAAATGTGTACATTGTTTTCTTAAACATTAACTACTAATTAACTGTTCCAATATAGTAACATCCAATAAACACACCCACACCAAAGGCAAGTTCAGCAAAATAGATAGTCTCACATGCAATCTGGCAGCAGGAAGAGAATGTCAGCTTTTAGCTGTAACAAAGAGGGGAATAAGAGCTTCTACATCCAGCATCAAGACCCCAGCAACTGCAGACATCTAAAACTAAAACTCACCGTTTTGTGGGGGCTTGACCTCACCCATTCAAGCTGCTCTGCTGTTCCAACTTTGAAAAATACCCCAAGGCCTCTCAAGCAGTTTACTTTATTGGCTTTCAGCAGACCATTTGGAGCCTGTCTATACCTTTCTTCATTTAAAAATACCAGAACAAAATACACCTCTTCGAGCCATAGTATTGTCACAAGATAAACATTCTGAAGCACAACTAAAACTTTCCATTGTAGTTTCAGGTCTCACAAAGAACTAAAAGGAAAACATAATCTTATAAAAAAAACAAAGTAAAACTGTATTATTGTCAGGTGAAATGGCAGAATACATTTGTCTTATACCATGCTAAGCAAAACAGACCCAATGGAGATATGAAAGACTTATCCAAGGGAAATCCACAATAGTTTCAAAAGTATACACTTGAATAGTGCAAAAAACATTGAAAATTCAGCGATCAAGCTCAGTCTCTCACTTTGGATAACTACACCATTAGACATATTTACTTGCAAAAATGTTTCTATAATGTCTACAGTGCCCAGATGTACTTTCAATTTAGAACTTGTTGGGCCCACTTCCCTTGTCTAAGGATGGTAATTGCTGTTCGATATTGAATTGTTTGCCATAGCGTAGGTATTTCTAGTTAGAGGAATAGCTTTCACAATAGCTGCTGAAAGAGTAGTACAGAATTGTTTCAAGCATTTCAGTAGTCCCTAACATCTGATTCACATGTCATTAAAAAGGCAGAGATCAAAAGATAACAGTGACACCGAGTAGTAAATGACATGAAACTATTTCAACACCCTCCATCAAACCAGAGGACAAACTGATCAATACTGCTTAACAGGCCTATATGCATCTGAGCCACATGTTGCTTTTGTTAGTTGCTTTTGTTACTTGAACTGCATCTCTTTACTGCACAAAAATTAATTACTTGCTCTGCAAGTGATTGCCAGTTGACATGCTTGAAAATTCAATGGTGTTACGAGGCCACATGAAATTAAGATACATTGCCATTAACAATGGCACATGCAATTCAGAGGAATAAACAATACAGAACAGTGCACTGGCTTCAAACCAGCAAAATGTTGAAATTAAGGATAATTAGTGAAGTGCAAAATAACATCAGTAAACTAGCTGCCATTTAAAGGAGCCTACAGAGGACAATTTGAAAAACATATACTCAAATTTTAAAGTTTCAAAGTTACCATCAGATAAATTCTGATGTTCTCCCCGAGTTAGGTAAAAGCAAAGCAAACGTTAAATATTGGGGAAAAATGTATTGGTGAAACTCAGCAGCATCTAGAGACAGAAACAGAGTTAATACCTCATGTCCAACATGAGTCTTACTGTTTTTATTGTCTATGCGTGACTTCCATCTACTTTAGGCTTGAGGATAAGTTCATACAATATTATAGGGTACTCTGGTTGGGGGACAATTATCTTCATTCTGAAAGACACCACCTTTGGTATCACTATTCAGTGCATCCTTGTCAGAGATACTAATGGAATGGGAGGGAAACAATATTTTCATGAGCTGAATCTGAAGCAGCAGTTCAGGATGCTACAATGTTTGTACTTAGCCTGTGGTGGGAGGTTATGTAATTGTAATTGGGATCTTCCAATAAGAATTTAGTTACCTTTGAATAAATTCTATTGCTCTTCAATGATTGCATTGAGGCCTTTGAATTCCTCTCTCTCCCAAGGTAACAATGAGCCGGTGCTCTTGCAACTGAGTTATATCAGGACACTAAGTTAACCTGAGGTTTCTTAGGGTGTTAAAGAGAGAAAATATTTGAGCTGAGTGGAGAATTCCAACACATTAAAATATGCCAACAATTGGTGTGTTCGCCAAACAAACAACAGGAAAGTTAGATTTTTTCGATATTTTATATTGTTTCTTCATTGTTAGGATGTTAATTTTGCTTAAGATTCAGAGTATCTGATGTAGAAGATAATGGCAAGACATCAGACAGAAATTTCAACATGTTGTAGTGCTCAGAAGGAAGAAGTTTGAATTGCGGATCCTCCAAATTAAGAAAGTCGGTTATCTAAGGTAAAAATCAGAAACATGATATGCCAAAAAAAAGGAAAAAGGAACAGCATGAAACAGATTGATGGGGTGGCACAGTAGCTAGCACTGCTACCTCACAGGGCTAGAGGCATAGGTTCAATTCCACTCTTGGGTGATTGTCTGTGTGGAGTTTGCATGTTCGCCCTGTGTCTGCGTGGGTTTCCTCTAGGTGGTCCCATTTCCTCCCACAGTCTTAAAATATGCGAGTTAGGTAGATTGGCCATACTAAATTGCCCACGCATCCAGGGATGTCATTAACCACAGGAAATGCAGCATTAGAATAGGGATGTGGGTATGGAAGGGCTGTGCTTTTGAGGGTCAGTGTAAAAACCTGATGGGCAGAATGGCCTGCTTCCACACTGCTGGAATTCTATGGATTATATTGTTCTTGCTAACTATCTTTATTAACACATTTTTGATTAATACATTTACAACAACATAACTCTGTTCAGAACTTGATTTCAATGAAGCTGACAAATACGATTACTTGCAGTTATATAATACCTTCAATGTTCAACAATTATAACAAGCTCGTTCACAGAAATTTAAGGAAAACAATGAACACCATGGCACAGAAGGGAATGACAAAGTTTAATTTAACGTGCTGGTTTCAAAGCTCTAAAAGAAAAAGAGGGATAAGCAGGGGATATCAAGAATATACTTCCTGAGCATCAAACAGTTAGAAAGTGGGTAAGGCTGCAAAAAATGGTTAAGCAAGCAAGGAAACAGTTCAAGGTGAGTATTTTAGATTTAACGTGGTAAATCCAATTTAAGGCCAGAAAGGCAATGGTGTCATTGCGGCCACAGTAGTGAACAGCCAGCAGTTTATTTTGCATAACACTGGTGTAATTGATTGTAGGACTCAGACAGATAAAACATCAGAGTCGTTGTCAAATTGGAAATCTTTTGTAACTATGAATTAGGGTCATCTTAATGCCTTCGCACAAACTAAAACCTGATGGATGCCGCTAAACATGGAGTTATGTGAAAGATGAAAACAACACATTCAAGGAAAAGAAGGTTGGAAATGAGCTATAAGTCTGCAAGTTGACAAGCAAGCAAGCTTCACATGGCCAGGAAGGAGAGATCACATCCGGAGGGAAACACAGCCAGAATAAGCAGATAGTTTAGGGAATTGGAGGCAGCTTGGGAACAGAACAAGTAAATCGTCCTTTTCTTCTTCCATTTTAGAAGATTAAAATTCTGCGTCTAGTGAAAAGGTTAATAAGATAGCTGTCTCAGCTGACTGAGGGACAGTTATGGGCCTTAAGAAGTGTTGATTACTACTGAACCTTAACTAGTATAGTCATCTCAGCTCTATTTAAGAGACGGTCTATTGAAAGCAGTAGTCAGCTTCGCTTGGTTGGAAAAGTAGAGGTGCCATGCAGTGACAGTGTATAGTTTGGCGAATCTGTAAGCAGTGTGGGAATTCAGTAGAGAAGGGAAGAAGTGCTTTTGCTTCTGAGGAAGAGTCACTTAACTTGAAACATTAACTCTGATTTTTCTCCACAGATGCTGCCAGACCTGCTGAGCTTTTCCAGCAATTTCTGTTTATGTTTTTGTTGCAGTTTGCTTGTTGTTTTCATTCATAGCTTGTAAGATGTTTTCTTCAATCAGGATAAATTGAAGTAGAGCATCAGGGGTCCAGCACAAAAAAATGGTATCACAGGTAATGCCTAAGTTCATTGTGGGTGCTAACTCATAATTTGACTATTATTGGTTACTTTCAGAATGAAGGTAAACAGGGGAAATATTTACAGGTTGCAAATGCAAAGACCAAGAAGAATGTTTTAGAAATCAGATTAAGAGGTAAGAAAATAAGAGAGAGATGCAGGGTCAGCCAACGTGTTGCTGCACAATGTGGGAGCTGGTGGACTCTACTATGTTTCACAGGGACCACATCTGCAGCAAGTGTCGGTTGCTTAAGGAATTATGGCTCAGAGTTTCCTGGATGCTGTGTTTCAGGATACAGTCATACCTCTTAGATTAACAACCCCAAATACAATCGGAGTCAAGGGTAGGAGGGTATGACTACAAGTGAAGTAGGTAGGGGGATTCAGAAAGTAATGCCGGAAGAACCTCAGGCCTTGAGCTTGTCTAACATTAGCATCGTGGTACAGAGAGCCATTCAAGAGGGAACAGAACAATATAGTTCTAGTTGAGGATAGTGTAGTCAAGAGAATAGATGCTGCTTCCTGTGACCAAGACCGAGAGTCACAAAGGTTGTGTTGTCTGGCTGGTATCTGGATTTAGGACATCTCATCTGGGCTGCAGAAGAGCTTAGGATGGGAGGGAAAAGATGCAGTTGTCGTGGTCCACATGGGTACCAACAATATAGTTCAAAGAGGAAACAGGTGGTGCGAGGGAAAATGTGCAGCCAGGGGTGAAATGAAAAAGCAGAGCTAAAAATGGCAATAATCTCTGGAATACTACTAAACCACAAACAAATTTGTATAGGGTTTTAAAAAAAAAGTAAATGCATGGTTCAAAAGATTTGTGCGGGAGAAACGGGTTTAAATTCATAGGAATTTGGCACTAATACGAGGGAAGGAAGGGGGTGTTCTGACCGGACAGATTCCATCTGAATCATGCTAGATCCAGAGTCCCAGTGAATCATACAACCAGGGCTCTAAACTAAATAGTGGGTTGGGGCAAGGTTCACTTGCACTGAAAATTATGGACAAAGTTAAGGGGGTAAGGGGCTCAGTAGAGATTATTAAAGTTCAAAAACCAATAATTGGTCAGAGTATGGAATAGGTCAGGAATCTAACTTCAGGCACAGAAGATAACAGGAAATCTATGAAAAAGGAGACAGTCAATACAGGACTGAGGGTGTTATACTTAAATAGTACACAAAACAAGGTAAATGAGCCTGTATTGCAGATTGAAATTGGCAGATATCACAGGGATGTGGTTGCAAGGGGAGCAATACTGGGAACTAAATATCGAAGGACACAGGTTCAAGCAAAAAGGACAGTTAGACAGGTCAGGGTTGCCTTGTCAATAAGCAATGAAATTAAATCAATGGCAAGCAGTAATAAAGAGTTGAGATCTGTGTGGGTAGAGTTAAGTAACCAAGGTAAGATCTTAATGGGCGTTGAGAACAGGGGTCTCAGCAATAATTAGGAAGGCAGACAGAAAAAAGTGGAGATGGAAATGGCACGTAAGAAAGGAACTATTACAATAATCGTGGGAACTTCATCATGTAGTTCAAGTGGGAAAATCAGGCTGGTAATGGGTCTTAATAAAAAGGAACATGTGGAATGTTACAAAATGATTTCTTTGGACAGCTTGTGGTAAAGCCCACCAGGAAGCAGGCAATTCTGGATTTCGTGACGTGTAATAAGACAGACTTAATAATGGAGCTCAAAGTGTAGGAATCCTCAGGGGCAGTGACCATAATGATAGAATTCACCCTGCAGGGTGAATTCTAAGAAGCTGGAATCAGACAAAATAGTGTTACAATGGAGTAATGGTAACGACAAAGACATAAGACAGGAGCTGGCAGGATTGATTGGAAGGGGTCCAAACAACAATAACAGTGGCAGGAGCTTCTGGGGGCAAAGTGAAGGCACAGCAGAAATTCAGCCAAAGGAAGAAGAAACATACGAAGGGAAGAACAAGGCAATCGTGGCTGTCAAGGGAAGTCAGGAACAGCATAAGAGCAAAAGAGAAAGCATAAGACCATAAAACACAGGAGTGGAAGTAAGGCCTTTCGGCCCATCAAGTCCACTCTGCCATTTAAATCATGGCTGATGGGCATTTCAACTCCACTTCCCTGCACTCTCCCCATAGCCCTTGATTTCTTCTAAGATCAAGAATTTGTTGATCTCTGCCTTGAAGGCATCCAACGTCTCGGCCTCCACTGCACTCCGTGGCAATGAATTCCACAAGCCCACCACTCTCTGGCTGAAGAAATGTCGTCTCATTTCAGTTTTAAATTTACCCCCTCTAATTTTAAAGCTGTGCCCACAGGTCCTAGTCTCCCTGCCTAACGGAAACAACTTCCTAGCATCCACCCCTTCTAAACCATACATTATCTTGTAAGTTTCTATTAGATCTCCCCTCAACCTTCTAAACTCTAACGAGTGCAATCCCAGGATCCTTAGCCGTTCATCATACATTAAACCTACAATTCCAGGGATCATCCGTGTGAATCTCTGCTGGACACGCTCCAGGGCTAGTATGTCCTTCCTGAGGTGTGGGGTCCAAAATTGGACACGGTATTCTAAATGGGGCCTAACTTGAGCTTTGTAAAGTCTCAGAAGCACATCACTGCTTTTACATTCCAACCCTCTTGAGATAAACGACAACATTACATTTGCTTTCTTAATCATGGACTTGACCTGCAACTTAACTTTTAGAGAATCCTGGAACAGCACGTCCAGATCCCTTTGTACTTCTGCTTTGCGAATTTTCTCACCATTTAGAAAATAGACCATGCCTGTATTCTTTTTTCCAAAGTGCAAAAACTCACATTTATTCACATTGAATTTCATCAGCCATTTCCTGGACCACTCTCCTAAACTGTCTAAATCTTTCTGCAACCTCCCCACCTCCGCAGTACTACCTGCCTGTCCACCTATCTTCGTATCATCAACAAACTGCGCCAGAATGCCCCCAGTCGCTTCATCCAGATCATTAAGGTATAAGGTGAACAGCTGCGGCCCCAACACTGAACCCTGCGGGACACCACTCGTCACTGGTTGCCATTTTGAAAAAGAGCCTTTTATCCCAACTCTCTGCCTTCTGTCAGACAGCCAATCCTCAATCCAAGCCAGTAGCTCACTTCGAACACCATGGGCCCTCACCTTGCTCAGCAGCATTCCGTGAGGCACCTTATCAAAGGCCTTTTGGAAGTCTAGATAGACAACATCTCCTGGGTTTCCCTGGTCTAACATACTTGTTACCTCTTCAAAGAATTCTAACAGGTTTGTCAGGCACAACCTCCCCTTACTAAATCCATGCTGACTTGTTCTAATCTGACCCTGCACTTCCAGGAATTTAGAAATGTCATCCTTGACAATGGATTCTAGAATTTTACCAACTACTGAGGTTAGGCTAATCAGCGTATAATTTTCCAACTTTTGCCTTGATCCTTTCTTAAACAAGGGGGTTACAACGGCAATTTTCCAATCATCTGGGACTTTCCCTGACTCCAGTGACTTTTGAAAGATCACGACCAAAGCCTCCGCTATTTCCTCAGCCACCTCCCTCAGAACTCTAGGATGTAGACCATCGGGGCCAGGATATTTATCAATTTTTAGACCTTTTAGCTCTTCTAGCACTTTCTCTTTTGTAATGCCTACCACACTCAACTCTGCCCCCTGGCTCTCCCTAATTATTGGCATACTACTCATGTCTTCCACTGTGAAGACTCTTGCAAAGTACTTATTAAGTTCTTTAGCTATTTCCTTATCTCCCATCACTAGCCTTTCAGCATCAATTTGGAACGGCCCAATATCTACTTTTGCCTCTCGTTTGTTTCTTAAGTATCGAAAGAAGCTTTTACTATCATTTCTAATATTACTAGCTAGCCTACCTTCACATTTGATCCTCTCCTTCCTTATTGCTCTCTTTGTTATCCTCTGTTTGTTTCTGTAGCCTTCCCAATCTTCTGACTTCCCAGTGCTCTTGGCCACTTTATAGGCTGTCCCTTTTTCTTTGATATATTTCCTGATTCCTTTGTCAGCCATGGCTGTCTAATCCCACCCTGGATAATTTTTCTTTTCTTTGGGATGAGCCTCTGTACTGTGTCTCTACTGCATACGATGTGGTGAGGTTTAGTGGGAAGTCAGAGGATTGCATAGCCTTTAAAAACCAGCAGAGGACAACGGGAAAAAAAAAGTGGGGAAAGAAGACAAAATATGGTGCTCATCTAGGTAGTAATATAAAAGAAGATTGCAAGAATTTCTTTTTACAGGTATCTAAAAAGCAAGAGTAGACATTGGACCACTGGAAAATGAGGCTGGAGAAGTAGTAACGGGGAACAATAAAATGGTGGAGGAACTGAATAGGTACTTTGCATCAGTCTTCACAGTGGAAGACACCAGCAGCTTACCAGAACTTCAACAGAGTCAGGGGATAGAGGTGAGCCTAACAGCCATCACTGAGGAGAAGATGCTGAGAAAGCTAGAGGTTCTGAAAGTGGATAAATCACCTAGACTGATTGGACTACACCCGAAGATCTGGAGGAAACAACTGAGGATATCGTAGAGGAATTGGTGATGTTTCAGGAATCACTGGAGTCAGGGAGTCCCAGAGAGCTGAAAAATTGCTAATTTCACATTCCTGTTTAAGAAAGGAGGTGGGCAGAAGACAGGAAATGAAAGGTTAGTTAGCCTGACCTCAGTCTCATAAGATTTTAGGAGTCCATTGTTAAGGAGTAGACTGCAGAGTACATTAAAGTATATGGGAAAAACAGGGCTGAGTCAGCTTGCTTCATTAAGGGAAAGTCATGCCTGCCAAATCTGTTAGAATTATTTGAGGAGACACTGAGCAGGTTAGACAAAGGAAAGCTAGTGTGTGATATATTTGGATTTCCAGAAGGCCTTTGACAAGGTGCCACACAGGAGGTTATAAGATAACAATCCATGGTGCTAGAGGTAAGGTCCTCGCATGAACAGAGGATTGGCTGACTGGCAGAAAGCATAATGGGTGTACAAGAGTATTTTCCAGGATGGTAGCCAGTGACTAACTGAGTTCTTCAGGTGACTACTGTCGATCTGGATGAAGGAACTGAGGGCACTGTTTCTAAGTTCGCAGGTGACACAAAGGTAGCTGGAGGAAGAGGTAATGTTGATGATGTGGGAGGCTGCACAAGGACTTAGACAATTGAGGAGATCAGGCAGTGTGGCGGCAATGTGGAAAAGTATAAAGTTATGCACTTTGGTAGTAAGAAGAGGCATAGGCTATTTTCTAAAAAGGGGAAAAGGCTTTGGAAGTCGGACGCACAAAGGGAGTCCTAGTTGAGGATTCTCAAGGTTAACACGCAGGTTCAGTTAGCAGTAAGGAGGGCAAATGCAATGTTTGCATTCATTTCAAGAGGGCTAGAATACAAGAGGAGATGTGTGCGCTGAGGCTATATAAGGCTGTGGTCAGACCACATTTTGAATATTACAAGCAGTTTTGGGTCCTGAATCTAAGGAAGAATGTGCTGGGATTGGAGGGCATTCAGAAGAGGTTTACGAGAATGATGCTGAAATAAAGAGGTCATACGAAGGCGGTTGAGGACTCTAGGTCTGTACTCGATGGAATTTAGAAGAAAGAAGAGGGATCTCATTGAAAATTAGAGAACACGAGAGGCCTGGATAGAGTGGACACAGAGAAGATATTTTCTACTAGTAGGAAAGACCAGGAACTGAGTGCAAAGCCTTCAAATGAAGGGATGACCCTTTAGAACAGAGATAAGGAAGAATTTCTTCAGCCAGAAGGTGGTTAATCAGTGGAAATCACTGCCACAGATGGCTATGGAGTCTAAGTCATTGACTACATTTAAGGCAGAGAAAAATCTTTCATTGGTAAGGGGATTAAGGATTATGGGAAAAAGGCAGGGGAATGGGGTTGAGCAACCTATCAGCCAATATCAAATGGCAGAGCATACTCAATGAACTGAATGGCCCAATTCTGCTCCAATATTTTATTGTTTTAAGGCAGTCCTTTTCAGGAAGGGTTGAAAAAGTCTGAATTAAAGAGGGAGCAGAATATGTGAAGATGAAATCATTTATTATGTCAAACAACTTATGAGAAGGCAAACAAAGTAGGATCATTAGCTGTCTAATGAGAATGGGACCAAAACGCCAAAAAAAAAGATTTTTGTGGGCAAGATGCGCTGAAATAGGGATCATAATCACAAATGGAAAATTAGTAGAGAAGCTTACTCTGGTTCTTATGTGAACCTCTAAAAACATGTTAGCTCCCGTGAGGAACTGATGTTTTCAAGCCAAACCTTAGTGTCAATTGCACCCAAACTATAGTTGATCAGATTAGGTCAGTCCCTTTTATGCAAAGTAGAAAAACAAAATATTAACTGTAAATAATATTTATGCTACTAGTGTCACTCTTTAACTGTCTCCCCTTGACAACCTATGATATTACCATTGTTGAATGCCACACTAACATCCTGGGGCTACCACTGGCCAGGAATGACACTGAACCAAATCACAGAAATACTGTTGCTGTCACAGCAAGTCAGAAGCACCATCGACACACTGGCAACAATGTTTACCACCTATAATGTGCCAAGACGGCACTGGCCATGACAACGTTGACAGCACTTTTCACATCCACGACCCCTATCACTTAGGATGACAAAGGTAAAAAATGTATGGGACACCACTTCTTGAAAACACACTATCCTGGCTTTAAACAATATAGATGTTCCTTCATTGTTCTGGGATCAAAGTCTTGGAATTTCTTCCAAAACAGCATTGTGGACACATCTACATCACACAGACAACAGTAGTTCAAAACTCTACTTCACCAATGCCATTCTCAACAACAATAAGGGTTGAGCAACAGATTTCACCTCAGCAATATTGCCAAAATATGGGGACAACCTTGGAAATGAAAAATTCTGTGAAAAACTGACAGTGAGCAAAAATATTAGAAAATAAAAAGCACATCTGATCAAAACCATTGCAAAAGGTATGTATGTCACACCATTATAAGGTGTTCTTCGGTCTCTATTTTTTCTTCCAAATCTCATCAAATGGCATTTGTAAGCAAAAAGTGAAGGAATGTAAGGACACAACATTCCTTGCCTGGTCAACTAATCGATAAGATGATATCCAATCTATTCTTGAATGAATTCTCTGTTTAAAAAAAAGTACTGTACATTTAAAGTGGGACTTTATTCCTGGTCAAGATACATTAGAATTAATCTATGGATAAAGTTAGATATAAAATAAAATGTTTAATTTTTCCACATCTACATCGTGATTTGCTCAAAATAAAATTTCAAGACATTTCTTTCTGCTTTGCAAGAATACCAAGAATAACAAATTCCCAATGGCCTTATAAAGTAGTGAACTAAAATAACGCAGGTCCTCCTTAATTATTCTCTAAATAATGAGCTCCTGGTAACAACCAGGAGAGAACAGGAATCTTAGATGAGGACTTTTCTGAGGAAAAACGTCTTCCCAGTACACTGTTTAGAGAAACGTTGACAAAATAGGCATGGCATTTTATTTAAAAAATAGCAAATAGTACATGGGACATATAATAGACGTTGATAAACCCTTTCTGATTTTAAGTAATAAAATTAATTACATTTCTAAAACAGTTTTCAACATTAGATGCACAAAATAGAGTTTTAGAATTGAAAAACATGAAATAGATTATTTTTCTCTGTAAGTCAACTAGCTGTTTAAGATAAAAACTGAAAGAACTGTGGATGTTGTAACTCAGAAACAGAAACAGAAACAGAAATTGCTGGAAAAGATCAACAGACCTGGCAGTATCTGTGGAGTTCTCAGGAATGGTCACTCAAGCTGAAACGTCAACTCTGATTTCTCTCCACAGATGCTGCCAGACCCATTGAGCTTTTCCAGCAATTTCTATTTTTGTAGCAGTTTAAGATATAAGTTACATAAGCAGAAATAAAGAATACATACCTGCAGTGCTGATAATGCAAAAGGATTGAGTCCCAGTGGATTCTGCAGGGATCCTGAACCCAGAAATGGAGATGAGGATGAAGACTGGGAATTAAATTGAGATTGTGCCATTTGCTGTGAGGAGGTTGGAGGCACGTATGTACAGGTGATGGAAGATTCATCACAAGGCATTCTTGGTAAGAGGCTGAACCACTGTCCACCCTTCTCTGTGAGTACTTTCAGCAACTGGTCATTTTGAAGTAAAGGAGAATTGTATAGTTTCCCTGTAGAAGTTATCAGTGGGTTAAAGAAGTTTGCACAGGAGTCTATCTTTTCTGTGTTTCCAGACTGAATTGTTAGCTGGGAATTTGTGATGGAGTTCTGAGAGTTACAATGACTAGGAGATGATGATGGAGTGGCAATTACTTGGTTCACATTTTGCTTCTGAGTGATAAAGTCTGATTCAGGAGGCATCTTAGCTACCTCTAACAGCTTACTCAGTTTAGAAAAAGAACCTGGCTTTTGCAAGAACAGGTTAGTGCTATTTTTCCCTTTTGAATCACTTTTGCACAAATCATCACAGTTGGTCGTTGAACAAGAATTGCTCATTTTGTCTTCGGGTGGCTCGGAAGGCTCTTCCTTGATCTGTAAATTGTTGGCGTTTTTTAATTTTTCTCTCTCTTTTGCCATCTCCTCAGAACCTGAAATAGTAAATTAGTTTACGCACAATTCAAAATACTGCATATTTACATTAAGTATTGATATAGTAGAAGGGTTAAGCACCATTATAAACAACACTAAGCTTTCAGGTCCACATTACATTTTAAACATGGTCAAAGACTTACATGAAATGATAGAGGGGGATAAAAAGATGTAAACTAACATCTACATCTGTAAATTGTTCACATGACCAATCTAACATTGCATACTTAAATCTGACTGAACTGCTTCATAGGGCATTGCAGATGTGAACAATTCACTGGCTCCCATGAAGAGTCATCCATCATCAAGTCATGTACTCTGTGGCTCCTGCATAACCACGTATAGGGGACGGCCAACAAAGTGGTCAAGGGAATTTCAACAAGATTAAGTGATATGTGTAGCCAATAATCATTCCTCAGACCTGAATTACTGAAGACAAAATCTAAAGAAGAAACTCCCTTTTAACAAAATTCTCCCAACTGCATCTCAATCTAAGAATGGTCTTCCCTCCAGTTATGCATCACTTTAGTTTCTTGACTAAAAAGAGCAGGCTGAAATCAAAATAAGCATTGTAATTCTTCCTTGCTCCACTATCTTCCAGAGCTAAAGCACTGAACACAAAATATAATTTGGAGGAATGCTCAACAGTATTGAAGTTCAGGTTAACTCAGGAGGAGTATTACTCATGATAAGCCTCAAGACTCGTAAACAAACTGGTTCATAGTTCAACTAGAAGTGCAGGGATTTCAGGAACATTCTGCAATCAAAAAGAAGTTATTTCCTGTTGCAGGGAATCGTCTCTCGCACAAATTACATTATAGCTCCTCCTTCCCTCCAAAAGAATTTTAGTCCTTACCTTTGTGGCTCTATCATGGAGAATGTTGACTCAAAAACTAACAAAACTGGTCAGTCTTATGACTAGCACATGACCTAGATTTACATAGCTAATGAAGTCATGGTTAATTAGTTTATCCCTTCTATTTCAATACCGCCAATGTCAAGTTTTAACATGTTTAAAACTCCCAGCCACCCCTCACATTTTTTAAAAAGTCTGAAGGAGAATGTGCATAACTTCTATTTAAAAATGAATTCATATGGTGCTTTACAAAATCATTGGATATCCCAAAGCACATTACAGCAAATCACATCTTTCTAAAGCTGCAGTCATTGTCGATACAACACTTCTACTTCAGTAGAAATATGACAAGCCGAATAGGGTCCTTCGCCGAGGTTTTCTATTCAAGTCTCTGAACCCAAAAGCTTTTGAATCAAATGCGACAGGACTGACAACTTAGCCATGGATGACACATTGATATGCAGCTGCTCAGGTGATCCACTGATTGGTTTTAAGATGCTAAGAGCTTTTACTACTTATATTTAACATTTGTCAAAATAAAAGTGAAATCCACAAATTAATGTCATTGCTGTTTGTGCAATGTTCAGCGTACACCAAGTTGTTGTGTTTTCTTACAGCATAAAGCAAAAAGTGGTGGTGGGGTAATGTACTGCTTATTTCCCTCATTTTCAGAAGAATGTTGCTTAAAAATTTTTTTGAAAAGGCCTGCCTTTGTCATGGTAACACAGTGTGGAGCTAGAGGAACACAGCAGGCCAGGCAGCATCAGAGGAGGAGGAAAGTTGAAGTTTCGGGTCAGGATCCTTCTTCAGAAAACTGCATCTGCAGTTCTTATTATCTCTGCATGAGATCCAGCATCTGCAGTTCTTGCTAACCCTTGTAGTGGTAATATGCTACAGGCAACCTCAACAAACTCAATGTTAGGAAATGGTGCACTTGAGCTGATGGCCAATTTGGACAATGTCATTCAGTCATACTGTAGACCATGGTTCGGCAAGAGTTGAGGCAGTAGCTTCAGAGGTCATGCAGGAAAACACACTGGTTGGTCATGGCCCACAATAGTGTCACTTCCTCTTCCACCCTACCCTTCACCAATAGCCTTCCCACTATCAGGAAGGGTCACCGGACCCAAAACGTTAACTCTTGTTTTCTCCTCCACAGATGCTGCCAGACCTGCTGAGCTTTTCCAGCAACTTTGTTTTTGGGCCTTCCTACTGTTGCCAGTCTTAAGTGGCCACTATATTACGGCAATGCAAGAGTAGTGAAGTCCTCAAGTAACGTTTAATTAGTCACTTTAGGGCCTCAATCATCCTATGATTGGAAGGGCCCATTGGAAAAAGGCAGGGAAAATGAATAGCTGCCAGGGTCAATGTGAATTGGTCAGCCTCATAGACTGAATAGTGGATCATAAGAAGTTTAATGACCTCAGGCAAATTATCAACATAAGTGCGTGCACTTTCAAATGTCACATCTGACTAACTGCACTATTGTCTCAACCACATTGCTCCTTTCACCACACCACATTTCTCAGCTGCCAACAATCGCTATCAATCAGATTTCAAAACTTCATATTTATAACTTCACCTCAGCTTCTCATACTTAGCACTGTTTTAATTCTCAGACCCTGGTTTCATGTCTTGACATTGTGTCAGCTATTCAAACATAACAACCATCCAAATTTACTGGACCACATTCACTGACAGTTCCCTCTCTCTTGCAAGCCAAAGTATTGTGCAACTGGATGTAGCAGAAATTAACAAATAGTGGGACAACAGGCTAGCATGTTCTAACGTCCATGGCAGAGACTATTTCAGTTAGTATCAGAGGGTCATTGTTGAAACCATGGTCTACAGCATGACTGAATTTGTTGAAGGTGAAGGTATCCTCATACCTAATCTTCCGTGGCCATGAGGACAACTCAGAGCACAACCTTTCCAGTATAAAACTGGTGGTTAACTTCATCAATTCACTCATGGGCTAAACCATGATACAGTGTTAAATGTTAATGTTTCAGGTTCCACCACAGATACCACCTCAAGAGTGAGTGCTGCAATGAAATATCAATGCCCTGCACCCAACTGTAGCTTGCTATCATGATTGCAGTGTACCATAGCAGTTCAGCCATCTTTCCTGTAACAGGCAAAAGGGTAGTTCAAGTTCTGGCCAAAAGAAATGGCAGTAGTTCCATGGAACACTGACCTGGCTGTCCTCTCTCAGGATGATAGTCATCATGAGCCACAGCTGCCCTTACATTAGTGCCCTTGCTGTTATCCATCAGCCAGCCAACCCAGATTGTATGCACCAATGCTAAGAAAGGGCAGTCTAAGGCCAGGCACCAGAGTTACTCAAAGTCACCCTCCAATTTCACCTACAGTCTCTTTCGCTGAAAATCTGTAGCTTGCGACAGCCCTGGTGCAACCACTGTAGTAACAATTCATGGGAGCATTAGAATCAATATAATCGCATAGAAGAAAGGCAATAAAGAAGCAGAAGGGTGATTAGTTGAATAGGCATGCAATACAGTCTGGTTTAAATTACACTCCTGATTGTAATATTTATTTTGTGCTGATTGTTATTTTTGTATTGCAGCCAAACGGATGACGTGATAGTCAACAATAAAGCATGGAAGACTGTTGGTAAATGTGAAATTGGGACAGAGACTATTGGTATCATACATGAATGAGTTTATCATTTGTGGCCCAGGAAGAAATCAGAATCAGTTTGATAAACCACCATTAGGCAGAATACCCTTCCTCGGATCAGGAGATCAAACCTGCATACAGTACAATGTTCCAGGTGTGGTCTCACCAAAGCTCTGTGCAACTGCAGCAAAATATCCCTGCTCCAGTACCCTAAAAAAGGCCAAAATAACATATGCCTTGCTCACCGCCTGCTGCACCAGCATGCATACTTTCAGTAATTAGTATATAAAGACACCTAGATCTCATTGTATCTCCCTCTTTCTCAATCTAATCACCATTTTGATAATAATCTGCCTTCTTTTTATGCTACCCAAGTGGATAACCTCTCATTTATCCACATTGTACTGCATCTACCATGCATTCGCTCACTTACTCAATTTGTCCAAAGCACACTGAAGCATCTCTGCATCCTCCTCACAGCTTGCCCTCCCACTCAGTTTAGTTTCATCTGCAAACTTGAAGGCATTCCAAATAGTTCCCTCATTTAAATAATTAATACATATTGTGAATATCCAAGCTTTAAGCACTGATCCTTGCAGTGCCCTGCAATTCATTGCCTGAACTCAGAATATAGACAAATTATTCCCACTCTTTGTTTCCCATCTGCCAATTCTCCATCCATGCTAGCCCACTACTCCCAGTCTCATGCCCTTCAATTTTACTTGCTAATCTCTTATGTGGGACCATAAACCACATCCACTGGCTCCCCTTGATCAATTCTACGAGTTACATTCTTAAAAACGTCCACTACATTTGTCAAGTGTGATTTCCCTTTTCAAAATCCATGCTGATTCTGTACAAACCTGTCACTGACTTCCTAAGTGCTCTGCTCTTAAATATGCTGTAAAATGAAAATGTAAAATAGCAAATTGTAGTCAAAAGATTACATCACCTTACCTTCTGCACTTTCCATGCCTTCAATAAAAACACCTCCACACTGGGGAAGGACCCAGTAACGTCGTTTATAGCGATCCTGGCCAAATGTCATGGCACGCAATGAATGAGAGGCTTCAAACAACTTCTTACGGTACTGGCTTTGTTGCTGTGCAAATAAAATATTAATAAACCATGATGTCCTCAGTACTAAAATTATTTCTGCACCCTTGAACAAGGTTTACAAAACTTGCACTTTACAGCTTAATCTCATTATGACCATATTTCACAATAAACACTTAACAGGACAAGAATATTTTGACGAGTACAAACAGTGTAAGAACAAACTGCTGCAGTGTACTACAATGGGTTTGCATACTACAATTTAAATTTATACAATGCATTTGACACAGAAACATCTGGGCAATGGGGTAACTGGAAAAATGGATATGGATTCAAAGAAGGCACTATTTGGAGACAGTGCTAAATCTTAAAAAGTAGGTGGGAGGAAGAGACAGAGCACGCGCTTGTGAAAGAACACGAGAGCGAGAGTGCATGCCAGTGTGAGAGTGAAAGAGAACGCGAGGGAGTGTGGGGGAAGGGAGAGACAGAGAGAGACAGAGAGACAGAGAGAGAGACAGAGAGAGCGAGAGAGAGAGAGAGAGAGAGAGAGGCAGAGAGAGAGAGAGAGAGGCAGAGAGAGAGAGAGAGAGAGAGAGAGAGAGAGAGAGAGAGAGAGACAGAGACAGAGAGAGAGACAGAGAGAGAGACAGACAGAGAGAGAGACAGAGAGAGAGACAGAGAGAGAGACAGAGAGAGAGACAGAGAGAGAGACAGAGAGAGAGACAGAGAGAGACAGACAGAGAGAGACAGACAGAGAGAGACAGACAGATAGACAGAGAGAGACACACAGAGAGAGAGAGAGAGAGAGAGAGAGGCCGAGAGAGAGGCCGAGAGAGAGGCCGAGAGAGAGGCCGAGAGAGAGGCCGAGAGAGAGGCCGAGAGAGAGGCCGAGAGAGAGGCCGAGAGAGAGACCGTCAGACTTAGTGAGAGGCATTTTAGAAAGGAATATCAAACAATAATGCTAAGGTAACAGAATTTACGCCGACAATAATAGAGCAAAGAGAACATGGAATGCCCAACAGGCCAAAGTCAGAACCACAACAGATGTGGATGGTTGGCATTGTGGACAGTGGTGTGGGAGAAACAGGAGGTCAAATGGGTTGCTGTAGGATGGACATCAAGAGTAAAGCTCATATCAGCCCTCAGTTTATTTTGTGTACAACACAGTTTAGGAAACAATGAGAGAAAACACTTCACATTAGCTCTGAAGAAGTGTCATCCAGACTTGAAACATTAGCTTGATTTTTAGGGAATTCCAAGATTTTGAACAAGTGACAGTGAAGAATCAACGGTACAGTTCCAAGTCAGGATGAAGTGTTGCTTGTAGCAGCTGGTGATGCTCCAATGCATCTGCTGCCCTTATCCTTTCAGGTGGAGAAGTCATAAGTTTGGCTCTGATTATATGGTACAGTGTATCTTATAGATGCTACACACTGCTGCATGAGTAATAAAGGGAATAATGGATGGGTGCTAATTAAGTGGGCTGTTTGGTGCCTGGGTGTCATCCTAAATCAGTATGGTTGCTCACTTGCTGCACCTTGAGAGACTTGACATCTTTAGAGTTATGGTACATCTTTGTATGCTGACACCTATAACACAATGATAAATTCTGACTGAACACGTTCACCTCGACTGCTTTTCAACAGAGTGTGCATGTGCAATATAAAACTGATTTTAAATGAAAATAAAAATCTACTTTAAACAAAGTCTTCTTTTCCTCTTCAATGATACACTCGTTCCTTGATTTTTTTGTGTTTACATTTTTACTTTTGTTAGCTTAACACACTTTATTTAAATTTAATTTGGAGATGGTTTTGCTACTGTGGATGCACAAAGAGCATCAGCAGATAGAGCCATCTCTGAATTTTGATCCAGTGTCCATGAAGCAACTTGAGTGCATTCAACATACTGTCCCCGGTGAAACAAAATACACACTTTTTCCAACTTCTCTCAGGAAAAAAAGCAGCAAGGTATTCCCCTCCCTTAGCTTATAGTGAATAAGTCTCCTCCCTTGCACAGTCACCTATAAGAGATTGCAGCTAACCCTTGTTCCATCTTGCAAGGAGCTTGCAGCCAATCACAACTTCATGATCTTCTTGGAGGCTGCAGTTTGACTGCAAGGTACTAACTACAGAATGGGGGATATAATTCATATTGTCCTCGTTTAGGTTGCGGTAGGAGAAATGCTCCCTGAGCAGTTTCCATTCTTCTCTTTTTGAGAAGGTTGGCTAACATGTCACCTGGGCCAATTCTTCTCATCATGTTGCAGGGCAAGAGTGACAGACGCTACAGCAGCCAGGTGTGGAAGAAAATGATCTGAAAAGAAACCTTGGAGTGAGAATCAGGCTTTCAGCACAAATCAGCTGCACCTTGCAGACTTCCAGCAATTTTACAAAGCAGCACAAGCAACAAAACTATTCTACCAATTCACAGCACCTAGCAGAAATCAGCCATAATTCTGAAAGTATTTTATGAAACCCTTGAAATAACATGGCAGGATTTAGGAGGAGGAGGGCATCCTGCTGTATGTTCAAAAAAAGAGTGGGGTGTCAACTGAAGTGTAAGGATCAAAATGACTCCAGAAAATGCAAATCAATTACATGCTGCCTGATATCACAACGTGGCCGTTCTGACGACTTACAGCGTCGACTGTTAGCACCTGCATGAGTAAGCTAACCAAAATGGCAGGGAGGAAGTGGTATTATTCTGGACTAGTAATCCAGAGGCACAAGATGTGGGGCATGGGATTGAAACCGACCAATAAAAAAATCTGGATTTAGAAACCTAGTCTAAAGGTAATCTTGAAACTACTGTGGATTGTTGTAAAACCACATCTGGTTCACTATTATCCTTTAGGGAAGGAAAATCTGGCTTTATCACCTGAACTGTAAATCACTGCATATGATTCTAGATCGACAGTATTTGATTGACTCTTAAAATGCCCTCTGAAATGATCTACCAAGACAATCAACTATATGTAACTGCTTCGAAGTCTCATTAAAAGAATTCAGCCGTACAAGTTGGTTCCAAACATGGGCAAGGAGACCCTGCTGATTACCAACGTTCTCTGCCAAAAAATGTCAAATCAGTATTCTTCCAAGTATGTGAGGATTGCAGTGGCTTGGTATCAGTACTGATCAAGTTGGCTAAGTTCTAAAGGTCACAGCTGTTTGCCTTGTCCTTTGGCAGGTACAGAGGATCAACAAGCAGGGAAAAGTGACTTGACTTCACTTCATCCTAGCAAATCTGCATCCAGCAGATGCATCTGCCCATGTCAGTATCAACAGACTGTACTGTTGTACAGTCCTTGTGGCAATGCCCTACCTTCACGTTGAGGATACCTTTCATTGCAGTGTGTGGCACGACCGACATGTTGTATGAAATTGATTTCAAACAGATCGAGAATCAAGACTGGGCATCAATGAGGCACAGTGTCAATCAACACTGGAACTGAATTCAACTATCTTGAATCTCATGGCTTAACATATGATGAACCCTGATTAAATAAACAGTGCAGAAGGCATACAGCATCAGGCATATCTAAATATTGGTCGTCAACCTAGCAAAGCTGAAACACAGGACTAATTGTATGCCATTCAGCATTTAATAGGCACAGCTAAATCATCTGACAATCAACAGGTCAGATCTAATCCTGCAGTCCTGCCACAACTAGTCATGAGGGATGATGGAAAATTAAACAACTCACTGGAGGAGACAGTTCCCTAAACATCCCCATCTTCAATGATGGTGGAGCCCAACAAACCAGTGCGAAGAACAGGGCTGAGACATCTGCATCCATCTTCAGCCAGAAGTATCGAGTGGATGAGGCATCTAGACCTATTCACAAGTCCCAACTTTACAGAATGGTAGCCTTTAGCCAATTTGATTCACTCCATGTATTATCACAGTACTCAATATTGCCAGCCATTTTATCAAGGCTAATGAGCCCCCATGACATTCTGGCAATTGCTCCGAAACAGGTTTCAGAACAGTTTAACACGAGCATCAATCTAATTACATGGAAAACTGCTTACGGTCATGCCTCACAAGCCTTATTTGTTGAGGATGTGACATAGAACAGTACAGCACAGTACAGGCCCTTCAGCCCACAATGTTGTACCGACCTATTATCCTACTAAGATCAAGCTACCCTGCATATCTTACATTTTACTATCCTCCCTGTGCCTATCCAAGAGACGCTTAAAAGGCTCCACTACCCCTGCCGGCAGCACATTCCACACACCCACCATTCTCTGTGAGAAGAACCGACCTCTGATATCTCCCCATACCTTCCTCCAATCACCTTAAAATTATGCCTGCTCATAACAGTCATTTCTGCCCTGGGAAAAGGTCTCTGACTATCCACTCCAACTATGTCTCTCATCATCTTGTAAACCTCTATCAAGTCACCTCTCATCTTTCTTTGCTGCAATGAGAAAAGCCCTAGCTCGCTCAACCTTTTCTCATAAGGCCTGCCCTCCAGTCCAGGCAGCATCCTGGTAAATCTCCTCTGCACCCTCTCTAAAGCTTCCACATCCTTTCTATAATGAGGCGACCAGAACTGACCACAATATTCGAAGTGTGGTCTAACTAGAGTTTTATAGAGCTGCAGCATAACCTCATGGCTCTTCAACTCAAATCCCCTTCCAATGAAAGACAACACAATATATGCCTTCTTTACAACTCTATCAACTTGGGTATCAACGGATGTGGACCCCAAGATCCCACTGTGGCTCCAGACTGCCGAGAATCCTGCCACTAACCCTGTATTCTGCATTCAAATTCGACCTTCCAGGGTGAATCGCTTCACACTTTTCCAAGTTGAATTCCACGTGCCACTTCTTTGCTCAGCCCTATATCCCGTCAATGTGCCACTGTAACCTCCAGCTGACCTCCACACTGTCCGAAGCTCCACCAATCTTCGTGTCATCGGCAAACATGCTAATCCAGTGTTCCACTTCCTCATCCAAGTCATTTATAAAGATCACAAAGGTCAGAGGTCCCAGAACAGATTGAAGACAGGGGTGGTAGTAGATGAAAAGTATTCAGCCTGGAGCTCGGTGAAGTGGTGTCCCACAGGGATCTGTTCTGGGACCTCTGCTCTTTGTGATCTTTATAAATGACTTGGATGAGGAAGTGGAACGGTGGGTTAGTAAGTTTGCCGATGACACGGAGGTTGGTGGCGATTTGGACAGCGTGGAGGTCTGCTGGGAGGTCACAATGGCACATTGTCAGGATGTAAAGCTGAGCAAAGAAATGGCAGATGGAATTCAAATTCAACCTGGAAAAGTGTGAAGTGATTCATCCTGGCAGGTTGAATTTGAATGCAGAATACAGGGTTAATGGCAGGATTCTCGGCAGTCTGGGAGAATAGCGGGATCTTGGGGTCCACATCCATAGATCCCTCAAAGTTGCTACCCAAGTTGATAGGGTTGTAAAGGCGGCGCATGGTATGTTGGCTTTCATTGGCAGGGGAATTGGGTTTAAAAGCCATGAGGTTATGCTGCAGCCTCTATAAAACTCTGGTTAGACCACACTTGGAATACTGCGTTCAGCTCTCGTCACATTTTTAAAGGAAGATGTGGAAGCTTTAGAGAGGGTGCAGAGGAGATTTACCAGGATGCTGCCTGGACTGAAGGGCAGGTCTTATGAGGAAAGGTTGAGGGAGCTCGGGCTTTTCTCATTGGAGCGAAGAAGGATGAGAGGTGACTTGATAGAGGTGTATTAAACGACGAGAGGCATAGATAGTCAGAGAATACTAGTGGAAAGTCAGAGGCTTTTTCCCAGGGTGGATGACTATTATGAGCAGACATAATTTTAAGGTGTTTGGAGGAAGGTACAGGGGAGATGTCAGAGATAAGTTCTTCACACAGCAAGTGATGGGCGTGTGGAATGCACTGCCAGCAGTGGTAGTGGATTCAGATACTTTAGAAACTTTTAAGCGCCTCTTGGATAGGCACATGGAGGACAGTAAAATGTAGGGTATGCAGGGTAGATTGATCTTAGTAGGATAATAGGTCAACACAACATCGTGGGTCCAAGGGCCTATACTGTGCTGTGCTGTTCTATGTAAACTATTTCCAAAATAAGCAGGACGAACTACAAGCAGCCAAATACTGCCCCGTCTATCCACTCTCGATTATTAAAGTAACAGAAAGTATCATTGACAGTGCTGGTAACCACACCAGTTCAACAATAATCTACTCACTTCTGCTCATTTGATTCTCCCAAGCTCACTCAGCTCATGACATTATTTTACCACTAGTCAGACACGAACAAATGAGCTGTACTTCAGAGACTGCCTTTAACATCAAGGCAGCATTTGACGGAGAATAACATCAGAGACATAGGAAAAATTAAGTCAAAGGGAATCACTGGGAAATTCCCTGTTGGTTGGAGTCATACCTAGTACAAAGGAAGATGGCTATGGTTGTTGGGGGTCAACCATCACAGCTCTAAGACATTATTGCAGGCTAATCCACTGAGCGTATTCAACCTAACCATCTTCAGCAGTCATCTGTTTTACAGGTGAGCATGGTCACTGATGTTTATGTAACGTTCAGCACAATTTGCGACTCCTTATCTAATGAAACAGTACCAGTACAAATGTTGCATGGCATGGACAACATTAAAGCTTGGACCGCTAAGAAGCATTATTCACATTACAAGAGCCAGGCAAAGGTCATCTCCAAAAAAGGAGGAATATGACCATTGTCCTGTGACATGCAATGGCATTAGCATTGTTGAATACTCCACTATCAACATCCTGAGGGTTATTATGGATTGGAAACCGGACTGGACCAGCGATATAAATGCTGCGATCACAATAACAGATTAGAGGCTTGGAGTTCTGTAGCAAGTCACTTCCTGAGTCCTGAGAACCTATCTACAAGGCACAACTCAGAGCGTGAGGGAATACTTTTCCACTTGCTTGGATAAGTGCAACTTCAGCAATATTCAAGACGTTCAACATGATCTAGGAAAGAGCTGCTTGCGATTGACATCCCATTTATTACCTTGAATATTCACTCCTTCTAGCAACAATGTATAGTGGCAGGAGCTGTGTACTGTCTACAAAATGCATTGCCATACCTCATCTGCACATTCCAAACATGTGTCATAGATTATAGAACTGTACAGCATAGGAACAGGCCCTTTGGCCCAAGATGTTGTGCCAAATATGGCCCCAAATGAAACTAATCCTTTGTCTGCCATTGGTCCACATCCCTCCATTCCTTGCATATTCATGTGCTAATCTAAAAGTCCCTTAAGTGCCCTTATTGTATCTTCTTCCACCACCACACCTGACAGTGATTTCCAGATTCCTACCACACACAGTGTTCAAAAAAAAACTTGCCCCTCATGTCTCCTTTGAACTTTCTACCCTTGCCTTAAATGCATGCCCCTAACATTGGGCATTTCAACTCTGGGAAAAAGATTCTGACTGTCAGCCCTATCGGTGCATCTCACAACTTTATAGACTGCATGGAGTCTCCCCCAGCCTGCACCATTTAAAAGAAAAAAAACCTAGTTTGTCAAGCCTCTTCTTGAAGCTCAAACCATCTAATCCAGGCAGCAGCCTGGTAAACCTCTTCTGTATCCTCTCCAAAGCATCCACATCATTCCTGTAACGTAGCGACCAGAAATGAGCACAATACTCTAATGTGGCCGAACCAAAGTCCTGAAAAGCTGCAACATGACATCCTGACTCTTGTACTCAACTCCCTGACCAATAAAGGCAAGCATGCCATACGCTTTCTTTATTACCCTATCTACCTGCGTGGCCACTTTCAGAGAGCTATGGACTTGAACCCAAGATCCTTCTGTATGTCAATGCTGTTCAGAGTCCTGCCATTAACTGTATATTGTTCCTTAACATTTGATATCCCAAAATGCAGCACTTAACACTGACAAAGATTTAATTCTATGTGCCATTTCTCTGCCCATATTTGCAACTGATCTACATCCTGCTGCATCCTTTGATAAACTTCGACACCATCTGCAACTCCACAGATCTTTGTATTGTCTGCAAACTTACTAATCCAACCATCTACATTTTCATCTAAGTCATTTATGTATATCACAACACCAGAGGTCCCAGTGCAGATCCATGTGGAACACCAGTAGTCGTGGACCTGCAGCCTGAAAAACACCCTTCTACCATTTCCTCCGTCTCCTACAGACAAGCCAATTCTGAATCCACATGGCCAAGTCACCGTGGGTCCCATGCATCTTAATCTTCTGGATGAGCCGATCATCAGGGACCTTGTCAAAAGCCTTACTAAAATCCATGTAAACAACGTCCACTGCTCTACCCTCATCCATCACTTTCATCACCTCCTTGAAAAGTTCAACCAATTTAATAAGACATGACCTACCCAGCACAAAGCCATGCTGACTGTCGCTAATTAGACCATGCTTTTCCAAATGCGTTTAAACTATCCTTAAGAATTCTCTCCAGTTGCTTCCCAATCATGGATACGAGACTCACTGGTCTGTCGTGTCCTAGATTATCCCTATTTCCCATCTTGAACAGAGGAACAATGTTAGCTACTCGCCAGTCTTCCGGGACCTCTCCAGTGGAAAGCGAGGATACAAAGATGTTGGTCTAGGCCCCAGAAATCTCCTCTCTTTCCTCCGTTAATAACCTGGGGTAGATGCTGTTGGGCCCTGGGGACTTGTCCACTTTAATACTCTTCAAGAGACCCAACATCACTCCTTTCTTGATCTCAATACGTCCTAGCATATTAGCATGCTCCACACAATCTCACTGCCCTCCATAACCTTTTCCTTGATGAATAGTGATGCAAAGAACTAATTTAGGATGTCATCCACAGCGTCCGCCTCCAAGTACAAGTTCCCTCCTTATTGTTGAGTGGTCCTACCTTCTCTTTGATTATCCTCTTGATTCTAATGTATCTATAGAATGCCTTTGGATTCTCCTTAACGCTACTTGCCAAGATTATTTTCCATGGCTCCTTCCTGCTTTCTTAATTCCCTGCTTGAGTACTTACCCGCTTTCCTTATATTCGTCACAGACCCTGACTGATTTTATCTTCCTAAACCTTACATATGCTTCTTTTTTCCCTTTGACTAAATTCACAACCTCCCTCGTTATCCAAAGGTCCCTTACCTTGCCATCTTTATGCTTACTTGAACATGCCAGTCTGGAACTCTCTGTAGCAGATCTTTAAACGGTTTCAACATGTCAAATGTAGACTTGCCTGATAACAACTCCTCCCAATTAACGTTCCCTAGCTCCTGCCTAACACTGAAATAATTTGCCCTCTCCCAATTTAATAATTTCCCGCAAGGTCCTGACATATTCTTGTTCGTAGCTATCTTAAAACTTAAGAAGTTGTGATCATGGTTATCAAAATGCTGTCCCACTCAAAGGTCAGTTACCTGGCCAGGCTCATTAGCCAATTCAAGGTTCAGTATGGCACCTCCTCTAGTTGGACTATCCATATACTGTTACAAGAAACCCTCTTGGGTGCCCTTAAATACCACTCCATTTAAGCCTCTTGCTCTAAGGAGTCCCATCTAACCTCATACCAATCCCTTGCCTTTTCCTACATCTCGGTCACCATTTCTATCCAAATTGTGATGATACTATGGCTTTAAGAGGTGTATTTTGCCTTCTTTGTGTTTATGAGTAAAGGTCGAGACTGAGGTGTGGAGCTGTTTATTGAATCCAATAAAGTAAACGTCTTGTGAAGCCTTGGGTTCTTTTTAAAAGTCGGAACAATAGAATCAGCTTGACCGGGCTCCCGTAGAACCAGGGTTTTTAGTTTTAGTTTTTCAGTTGCAGTTGTTGAGGTCTCGAAGATGGGTTTGGGAGCTGCAGTGCATCTCTTCCTGCTAATCTCACTCTATGTTTTCTCAATGTTTTTGTCCTGGACTGGAGAACTGCATGTGAGATAATCTACTTTATTTTCCTTTGCCTAGGGTGTATTTATGGAATGTTACTGTATTGGAACAGTTACTGTTTTTCATTATAGAATCCCTACAATGTGTAAACAGGTCCTTCAGCCCAACAAGTCCATACTGACCCTTGGAGCAGCCCACCCAGACCCCATCCCCCTATAACCCACTTAATCTACATATCCCTGAATACTGTGGGCAATTTAGCATGACCAATCCACCCAACTTGCAGATCTTTGGTAGTTATCATTATGCTACATTTTCCGATGGAGTTAATTATTCCAATTATTTCCTCCTTTTGTTGGATTTTAATTATAGTGTATGAAAAGTGTGTTCTGCTTCAAGACTGCTGGTTTGACCAACTGAGTTACATCCAAAGTGCAATGCCTGGCACTTGCCTTTCAAGTAAGAAGACGGCCTAGAACCTAACTTTTTCATAAAATACTTTGAGGGGGTTTGGTTTGATCTATAACAAAATAATCATCTAATGCCTTCACGAATGCCTCAATTGAACCTGCTTCCATTAGAATCCCAAGCAGTGCATTCCATACCCTAATTGCTCACCGTGTCAAAGCTTCTTCAGCTTTTGATAACCATGATCACAACTTCTTCAGCTTGCGGGTCACTTTAAATCTATTCCATCCCTATTTTTTTCAGCTTCTCCCTATCTAATCTATAAACCCGCTCATAACTGTGAAAGCCTCTGTCAAATCCCCTCTCCGTCTCCTCCTTTCCAAGGACGGCAGTCCCAATTTCTTCAAGCCAACCTCAGAAATGGAGTGTCTGGATCCTCTAAATTCTCCATTCTTGTAGATCGCATCTGCACTCTCTCCAATATAGTCATGCCTTTGCGACATGACACACACACTGTTCACAATACTCCACGTGAGGTCTAAAAATGTCTTGTTCAAATTCAACATCACCTCCCTGTTTTATCACTCTGTGCATCTATTAATAAAGCTGCAAACACAATGTTTTATTAACTATCTTCACCTGTCCTGCCATATTCAATGATCTGTGCACATGCACACACAGATCTGTCTGCTCCTTCACCCCCTTCACCTCTATCTGTCTACGCCACCAATTTGTCAATGTCCTTTTGGAGTTCCATAATTTCTTCCTCGCAATTTACAATTCTTCCAAGTTTAGTGTCATCTGCAAACTCTGAAACTGTATGCCGCATACCAAGATCCGGATCATTCATATGTCTCAGAAAAAGCAACTGAACAACTATTGCTGGCAAATCTACTACAAATCTTCCTCCAGTCTGGAAGATTTCCATTGACCCCATTGCTCTTCCCTATCACTCAGACAATTTTGTAACCATATACCTACACACTCCCTTTTATACTACGACTTAAAAATTTCATTACAAATTTGTTCTATGACACTGTATTAAACGCCTTCTGGAAATCTATGCATACCACATCATAGCCTTACTCGTCATGCTTGTTAACTCTTCAAAAAACTCTAGCAAGTTAGCTAAACGTGACATATTCTTTAGCAATCCATAGAATCTCTACAGTGTGGAAGCAGGCTCTTCAGGCCAAAAAGATCCTACTGACCCTCTGAAAAGTACTCCACCCAGATCCACATCCCTACTCTATCTCTGTAACCCTGCATTTACCATGGCCATTCCATATAGCCTGCAGATCCCTGGTTTCTATGGGCAATTTATCATTGCCAATCCACCTAACCTGCACATCTTTGGACTGTGGAAGAAAACCAGAGCACCCAGACAGCGGGAGAATGTGCAAACTCCACAGTCGCTGGAGGCTTGAACTGAAACTGGTCCCTGGAGCTGTGAGGCACAAGTGCTTACCACTCAGTCACAGTGCCAACCATGCTAAACCTTCCTAATCAAGCCACCCGTTTTCCATATGATTACTACTTCTATTCTCAATAATTGTTTCTAGAATTTTCCCACTACTTAAGGTAAACCAGTTTGTGTGTAATTGCTTAGATTATTCTTGTGGACATTTCTTGAAAAAGGCCATAATGTTTGCAATCCTCCAGGCTGCTGGAGCCTCACTACTCGAGGAAAGACTAAAAGATGCAACTTCTGTCCACATTTCCTTTGAAATCCTTGGATGCATGTCATCCAGTCCTGGTGCCTTATCAACATTAAATACCAACAATCTATCCAAGATTTCTTCATTTTCAATTGAACCTTTCTAGAATCAGTTTCCTGGTCTGTCACCATGACTTGGTCAGCATCCACTTATTTTGTAAAGACAGATGCAAAGTATTGATCTAAAACTTCAGCGATGCCTCTGCTCCCATCTCAAACTACGTTCTTCCTATTTAGCCTAAAGATGACTCTGGGATTTCCCTTTCTGTCAGCTGCTTTCTTTTTCTCAATTTTCTGATTTGTTTTTTCACTTTTTCCTCCATCTCCACCCCATCAAACTTTCAGTATTTCTGTTTATTCGCAATTATGCCTTCTGCTTTGCACCTGCCATAAGCAGGTTTTTTCTTTCTTAGGTTAACGTCTACATCCTTTGTCATTCAGGGAACTCTGGATTTGTTTGCCCCACCTTTTCCTTGTCTGCATGGTCACAACCCCAACAGCACCCAAGAAGCTTGATACCATCCAGGATATCGCAGCCTGCTTGAGTGGGACCACATCCATCTACCACCAACGTTTAGTAGCTGCGGGATGTACTAAGTAGCAGCAGCCTGTAGCAATGCCAAAGGCACAAAAAAATGCAGGCAGTGCACAATTGAATTTTGTAGCAGATGTACCCTTGCTGTTCAGTTCAAAAATCAATATGAAAGATTTTTAATTGACTTTGACTGAACTCATAATAAATCAATTGTTATACAATATGCAGTAATTTTAAATAAACAGAGTGCTGGATTTTGTGTTTCTAACCTGTACCAACTCTTGCCTCTCCATCAAAATGTGTTTTATTAAGTATGGGAACATACAGCATAAATAACTTAGTGTTGACATTGAACGGATAAAGGCAATGAGTCAAAGTTTTTTTTCTCTTTGAAAGAAAAGGGAAACGACAATCTAAAAAATTATGCAAATTAGATTTGAAAGCAAAATAACACCTACCTTGCTCAACTTTTCAATCTGCTTCTCCAATTCTTCTACACTTGTTGACTGTTCTCCATCATCCTAAAAAGTAAATTTGGCAGTTGTTATTATCAATATTTGATATATATAAATGGCATATGTTTGATCTTCCAAATTCAGATTCAATGTGGCTCACTCAAGAGCAACAAGGGAAGCAGTAGCCCTGAGGTCTTCTTGCCTGACTATTCATCCAGAGATCCAGTCACAGTCTGGAACCTGGGTTTGAATGCTGCCCGGGCAGATGGTGAAGTTTGAATTCAGTAAAATTAATCCATAATTAAGAGTCTAATGATGACCACAAAACCATTATCCATTGCTGGAAAAAATATCTGGTTTACTAATGTCCTTACATGATCTGGTCCGCATGCGACTCCAGAACAACTGCAATGGTGGTTGACTCTTAACTGCCCTCCAGCAATTAAGGATGGGTAATTAATACCGGCCTAGCCAGTGATGCCCAAATCATCCGAGAATGAATGAAAAAAAATTATGATCAAACTCAGCTTTGATAATTCTATGCAAAAGGCTATTTTCACTTTTAAAAAATGCATTAATAGGCTGGTTAGATCAATGCATAGGATCAAATAACTGTCTTAACCTTTATCTCTTGTTCACATTTCAGTTTTTGACAGCAATTTAGTAAATGCATACTTAACCTTTAAAGAAATAGACAGAATAGGGAACATGCTAAAACAAAACCACAAAGGGCTTTTTTTTTCGAAAAGGATTTTCTTGGAATTTTTTTTTAAACCAAAAAAAAAAATGACTGTGTGCTCCATTTCAAATTACCAAGTTACCATCATGGTCAGATTCACTGCAACAAAGCACCATTGGCTTAAATGCTATGACCTGTGACTTCCTTCATTTGATATTTGTTTTTGATGCACCAGCATGGCAGACTGTCACTTGACGCTGATGATGCTGACAATGCACAAGGATAGCATAAAAATTATGTTAAAAAATTGAGCATCTTGGGGGCCAGGAAAAAAACTTCCAGTGTTCCAGAAACATTACATCACCTGCCAATGTATTGGAAGAGAAGGCTGTTGCTGTTGGTATCATTGTGAAGTTGCACAGCACAGATGTCACTGCTGCACACTGTCACTGTCCTTTGCTCGTCATTCCATACTCTGCATCACCCATGCCCCACACATATTTGTAGAGGTTATTTACTAAGCTTACTAGAAAATAATGCAACACTGTTGAAGCATAGCAGCACATCAATCTGCCTGTTTGATATCACCAGGAAATTACCAGTTTCACACCAAATTGTCCAGTAAAGCTATATGGGTGTAACTGAGAAATAGCAGGGGGGTGATCATTTTAATGGGATTATACTATAGGCTTCCAGCAGTCAGCAGGAAATTGAGAGGCAAATATGGAGAGATATTGCAGATAGCTGTAAGAACAATAGGGTTATAACAGTGGAGGATTTTAACTTTCCAAACATATACTGGAACTGTCATAGTGTTAAAGGCGTTAATGGGGAGGAACTTGTTGAGTGTCTTCAGGAAAACTCTCTCAGTCAATGCATAGATGGCCCTCGTTGCCGAAAGGGCAAATACTTTGGAACCAGTGACCGTCATTCTATTAGTTTCAAAATAGTTGTGGAAAAGAACAGGTCTGGTCCACAAGTTGAAGGTCTAAATTTGACAGGACCAATTTTTATGGTATTAGACAGGAACATTCAAAAGTTAACTAGGGGAGGCTGTTTGCAGATGAAGGGACACCTGGCAAGTGGGAGGCTTTCAAATGAAAGCTACCAATAGTTCAGGGCCAGCATATTCCTGTTAGTGCAGATGGCAAGGTTGATAGGAGTAGGGAAGGAGGCATATGTCAGATATAGACAGTTGGGATGAACTGAATCTTTGTACAGCACAAATGGTGTAAGAGTACAGTTAAGAGGGAAATCAGGAGGACAAAAATGGGACATGAGATAGTTTTAGCATGTAAAGTTAAAGAGAATTCAAAGAGATCCTACAAGTATATTAAGGTCAAAAGAGCAACTCGGGACAGAACAGAGCCCCTTAAAAGATTAACCACAGGAGATGGCAGAGATCGTAAAGAATACTTTGCAACTATGTGAAAAGACATGGGAGCTAGGGAACTCAGAGGACATAAATAGTGATGCCTTGAAAACAGTCCACAGTTCAAAAGAATAGTTGCAGGTATATAAATCCCCAGGGCCTGATAAGAGTGTACCAGGGCATTGTGGGAAGCCAGGGAAGAAATTGTAGGGCCCCTAGCAGAGATAGTTGTACCATTGACAGCCATAGGTGAGGCGTTGGAAGACTGGAGATAGATGAATATTGTGCCATTACATAAGAAAGGCTGCAAAGAAAAGTCCAGCAACTACAGATCAGCGAGCACATCAGTGGTGGGTAAACTATTGGTAGGGATTCTGACAGATAGGATTAGCATGCATTTGGAAAGGCAAAGACTGAATAGAGATAGTCAGTATTTGACTTTGTGCATAGGCAATCGTGTCTCAAACTTGATTGAGATATTTTTTTGAAGAAGTGACCAAGAAGATAGATGTAGACAGAGTAGTAGATATGGTCTACAGAGACATTATCAAAATCTTCGTCAAGGTTCTGTATGGTAGGCTGGCTGATAAGGTTAGACCACTTGGCATCCAGGGAGAGATAGTCAACTGGATACAAAATTGGCTTGATAGTAGAAGACAGAGGGTGGTGGTAGATGCTTGCTCATTAGACTGGAGGCCTCTGAATAGCGTTGTGCCACAAGGATCGGTGCTGGGTCTGCTGTCAGCGCAAAAATGATTTGCGAGGATGTAACCGAGATTGAAGGGTTTCACATTTATAACGAGAGGCTAGATAGGCTGGGACTTCTTTCTCTGGAGCATAGGAGCTGAAAGGTGACCTTGTAGAGGTTTATAAAGTGACGATGGGCATAGATAAGTGAACGGCCATGATCTTTTTCTCATTGTAGGGAAGTCCAAAACTAGAGGGCATAGGTTCAAGGTAAGAGGGGAATGATTTAAAAATGATCTGAGAGGCAACTCCTTCACAGAGGGTGGTGGATATATGAAACGAGCTGCAGGACGAAGTGGCAGAGGTGAATATCAATGCAACATTTAATGCAACAGGAAGGGTAGAAGGATATATGCCAAATGCAGGCAAATGAGACTAGTTCAGTTCAGGAAAGCTCATCAGCATGGACGGGTTGGGCCAAACAGTCTGTTTCCGTGCTGTATGACTCTCTGATATATTCCATTAAAAACAAACAAAAGTTAAACTCAGGACCAAAATGTTACAAAACGGAGTCTTAGCTCATAATCTCAACTACATTTCAAGATGAACACTGTTCAAATTACCTCATCATCAGCAATTTCCATTTTTTTTGCTTTCTTCTCTTCATCTTTATCTTCGTCATCATCCTCATCTTCCCCTTGATCATCACTGTCATCGTCATCGTCATCGTCATCATCACTATCCCCACATTTTCTTTTTCTTTTTCGACCAGGTGTGGGAGTTCCTAAAAACCGGTGGTCTCCATTGCTATCAGCACTGCCAATAGTCTCCTTCTTACCAGTTCGTTTAGCATGAATAATTTTAAGCCTATTAATAGTGAAAGTGTGTCAAGTCTTTAAAACAAGGGCACTGTAACATGACTTCTGGCAGTTCAAAAGAATTGTGCTCAACAAAATACAGGAGAAAAGAAAGCCTAACAATTTCCTTGCATCACATCTGATAAATGTCACATACTGAACAAAAATTTTAATTATTCAATTATTTTGGTGAACCAGGAGGAAAACACAAAAATGATATGGAACAATTTTTTTGCGGGGGGGGGGGGGGGGGGGGGGTGTTGGTGGCAACAGATGAAACAAACTTCAAAATTTTACACCTGGAAAACCAATGTTGTACATACTAGGAATATTTCAATTTCAATTGGAAATGAAACACATTTATTGCCATTTACAAGATATTGCAATTATGAAGGTATGTGATATGCTGCCCATTACTGCAAGGGGATTGTTGCATCAGAATATGATGTAGAGTTTCAATCTTCATATTTAGGGAAGGATATGAGGCAGCAGGGAAAATTCATTAGATTTCCCTGGAATGAAAAGATTAGCCTATGATGCGAGACTGAGTAAATTGGGTCTATATTCTCTGGAATTTAGAAGAATGAGAGGCAACCTCTTTGACATGTACAAGCTTTTCAAGGAGACTGACAAGACAGACTGATATTGCTTCACCGGGCTGGGAAATGAGGTCATAGGGGTCACTGTCTCGCGATAAGAGGTGAATCTTTAAGATAGATAAGGAGAAATGTCTTTGCTCAAAGGGTTGTCAAATGTTGGTATTTTCTATTCAAGGGTAGAAGCAATGAATGTTCCTTTGTTGATTATATTTATGACTGAAATAGATAAAGTTTTAGTCTCTCAGAAGTCAAAGGATGTGAGGAGCAGGTGGTTAAGTGAATTGAAGCATTGTGATTGTACTGAATGGTGGAGAAGTCTCAATAGATCATAGGACCAGGAATAGACCATATTTCCTATATTCTTACGTTGTCCAAGGAAGGACATTATAAAACTTACTTCCGAAGTTTCCCTTCCACAATCCATTTGTCTCGTCTCAGATTAGACATGTGGTCGATGTTTTTATCGATCTCACTGAAAAAAAAGGCAGACATTGCCTGTATTATCCTGATTTCTTTCAATGCCTGAAGCCATAAACCGAGGTTAATATGCTAATTCTTTTAGAACAATTCACACTGATGGTCACGTGACCGCTTCTAAAAGGCACACTTCACACGAAACTTAAGATAAAACACTTACTTCACCACAACCTTGCTGCATGCAAGTTCATTAACCAAGAATGCAAGTACAGAAGCTTTTTGAGCTGGTGTGTGTGCCTGGAAAGGTTTGGTGATTAAACTCTGAGTAAGTTCAGTTCGTCCATTGTGGGCCTCCAGATAGATCTGTAGGATCTCCGAAACAGTGTCCTTGTTAATCGTGACATTGGTTACATGGTCTCCAAGAAATGTTCGTGCCTGAAGAACAGTATGTATATAAAAATGAACATAAATTATTATTACTAATGTGGTAGCAACCGTGTTTGACAAGAATTTATCCCACTATCCAAGTCAGGCCTATGTATGGATCAATGAAAAGTGACGGCTTTATTGCTTTTTGCATTAAGGTAGCTGGATAGATATACATTGCGGTGCATTATGCTGTTCAGTTCTGCCTTAAATAAAAAAAAGCAACTTATTGATCCACAATCAAACCTTGTCTATTCAGTGAACATTTTGAAGGCTAAAAGAGTAAAATCATATGGTTGCATACGAAAAGTTCTACAAAATTGATTATTTTGTAGGAATTTTCCAGGGGTCTCACCATCTGCTAACAGAAGTGACAGTTGGGGCTCAGTCCAAGAAAATATAGAGCCCTCATCGCCAAAAGTGTGACACATTCTTTCAAGCTATTCTAAACACTTTTCTTAAAATGATTGACCTTGCCTGTCTCAGTCTGTCTTCTTTCAACGTCTGAAGCCATGAACCAAAGTTAATGCGCTAATTTCTTCTTTTAGAACAATTCACACTGACATTAACAACAATTGGAAAACAATTTTTCCTTAAATTTAGAAAAGCTTCTTTATAAACACTCTTTTTCTGCTTGAAAGGATTTACTATGGTGCCGGTATACATCCTTAAAACTCAAGTGAGCAATATTAGAGAGAAGGCAACTAAAATTAAGGCATTCCACCTGTTCAATTTGATTTGGCCAGAAATCGCATGCCACCAGGTTATAATCCAACAAATTTATTTGAAAACACAAGGTTTCGGAGCCCCTCTCCTTCTTCAGGCATTAGTGAGAGAAATAGTATCAAACACAGAAGTTATAAGCAAAAACTCAATGGGTCACATCACTAATGAGGATAAATAAACAAACCTAAGATGCTGTTAAATCTTTAATCAGTTATAAGATTTTAAGTGATAAGTATGCATACGTAAATCCCCAAATTCCTTCAAGTCACTATCTTGAGAGAACTAAAGGTTTTATCACTGTAAACAGGAGGTGACATTTTGGGTCAGATAATGTGCGTTAGGTGTGAGGCCTTCTTTAGAATTGGTTTGTGTTTTGGTTTGGAGTCAGACTGGTTTTCTTTCTAAAGTAGGAATTTAAAAAACACCTCATTGATTGACTGTCTATAAATTGTGTGCTTTTTGAATGAAACAGAATGTATCTGCAAATATAAACTCCCCTCCTAACGATTCACATGAATGATTTGATTCAAGGACAGAAAAAAATGTTGTTATATTTCCAACTGGCATCCCACAGGTATTTGACAGAAACATGAGTCTGTGTTAGAAGAAACAGTGCATAGAGATGAATATAGTACTCTAAAACTGCATTTGTATTTACACCAAGGTCTTTTAGAAAAGTTGGAGGATGCAAATTGGAATTCACAAAAAAAATGTTGGCTTCCAAATGCAAATGCGAGGTGATGCATTTTGGAAGATCCAATTCAAGAGTGAACTATATGGTAAATGGAAAAGCCCTGGGAAAAGTTGATGCACCGAGAGGTCTGGGTGTTCAGGTCCATTGTACCCTGAAGGTGGCAACGCAGGTCGATAGAATGGTCAAGAAGTCATATGGCATACTTTCATTCATCGGACGGGGTATTGAGTACAAGAGTTGGCAGGTCATGTTACAGTTGTGTTGGACTTTGGTTCAACCACATTTGGAATACTGCGTACAGTTCTGGTCGCCACATTACCAAAAGAAGGTGAATGCTTTCGAGAAGGTGCAGAGGAGGTTCACCAGGATGTTGCGTGGCATGGATGGTGCTAGCTACGAAGAGAGGTTGAGTAGATTAGGATTATTACATTAGAAAGACGGAGGTTGAGGGTGGGGACCTGATTGAGGTCTACAAAATCATGAGAGGTATAGACAGGATGGATAGCAAAAGCTTCTTTCCCAGACAGGGGAACTCAATGACTAGGGGTCACGATTTCAAGGTGAGAGGGGAAAAGTTTAAGGGAGATGCGCGTGTAAAGTTCTTTACGCAGAGGATGGTGGGTGCCTGGAACGGGTGGCCAGCGGAGGTGGTAGAGGCGGGCACGATAGTGTCATTTAAGATGTATCTAGACAGATACATGAATGGGCAGGCAGCAGAGGCATACAGATCCTTGGAAAATAGGCGACAGGTTTAGATAGAGGATCTGGATCGGCGCAGGCTTGGAGGGCTGAAGGACCAGTTCCTGCGCTGTAATCTTCTTTGTTCATTGTTCCTTGCCAATATAACAGAACAAACTTTGGCAATACTTAACATTGGTTTTAAATTAGATTTTAAACTTTGATATAACTTTACAATACAGCAATACGAACAAGAAACAATGGTAGGCCACATGGCCAGTCCATCATTCAATGGAATCATGGCTGATCTGATTGTGACCTCAGCATTCCAGCAAATCCCAATAATCTTTCTTCCCCTTGGTAATCAAGAACCTACCTACAACTGTTTAAAAATGCTTAAATATTCTACGCCCACTGCTTTTTGAGGAAGGGAATTCAAAAGGCTCAAATCTCACAGCAAGATCTTTTTCTCATCTGTCTTAAATGGATAACCCAATTTTTAATGGCCCCTCGCTCTAGATTCTCCAACAAGAGGAAACATCCTTCCCTCATCCACCCTATGGAATTTCATGTGTTTCAATTAAATCACATCTGGCTCTTCTCAACTTCAGAGGATACAGGCCTAACCCACCTTACCTTTCCTCATTAAGAAAACTGCTCATTCCAGGTATTAGTCTAATAAACTTTCTCTGAACTCCTTTCAGTGCATTAATGTCCTTCTGTAAGTGTGGTGACTGTATATAATACCCCAGATGTAGTCTCAGAAATGTCCTGTATAACTGAAACATAACTTCATTATTCTTATACTGAATAAACCTTTACATTCTATCAACGATCCTGATTACATACTATATCTGTATACTAACAATTTGTGATTCATGGACTGGGACACTCATATCTATCTGCGCCTCATCATTTTGATAATATCCACTGCAGTCCATAAATGATTTATTTCTAATTTCTAAATGTTTACATATTGAATCTGAATCACATCCTGTAGTTTTTGTGTTCAAACTTTTTCATTCACAAATGCACACTTGCATGAAATCTTTACAAAAAAAATGACAGTAACTGGTTCAAGAAATTTTTAAATCAAACTGACGATCAATGTATGACAATTAATGATTAACTTACGCATTTTGAGATGAAAAATCCTGTTTGATTTCGTTAAAGTTGTCTCATACCTACTTTTGTATGTGAAGTAGTTCATTAGATTATGAGCTGAATTGAGCTTGGCAAATTAATCAATCTTTATTTTAATCAACAAGCTAGTCCATTGTTAGTAAACATATTATGTAATATTTTAAAAATGAAGACTGTGTTTATGAAAGGTAATCAATACTTATGAACAATAATCTGTACTTGGCTTCATTTCAATGCTCTAGTTATTAATAAAGACAAAGTGTATTCGTACCTTATGGCCTGATGGTAGTCCTGGGTCAAGTACAGCAGCAGCCAATAGTCTCACCAATAAATTCTGGATTTCTCCCATGCTGTCACCAATGTTAAGCAGTCCTTCTTGAAGTACATTCAACGTTGGAACATCAACACTTACATCAAAGCCTAGAACCTTACCAAAGTTGTGGAGAAACTGTACGACCATAAGGCAATCAGCAAAGGCACCCCCAGTTAGTACAAGACCCGGAATGGGATGAAATTCTGGCAGAGCCTAGCAGCAGAAACAAATGGGAAAAAAAAAGTCAAGAAATATTTCTTGAAGAATAACTAGCCAAATGATGGTTCATTTCCTAAGTTCTTGGGTTACAGCGGTGCCATTATCCAATGATTGTAAGCTTACATTGCCAACTCGGCCAAGTCCTTTTCTAAAAATTAAAAACTTTGGCTCAACATGAGTTCTTAATACAAATAAATGTAGAAAAATTGGAGACAACTCAAGAATGTTTGATTGTTTGAATTATATCCTCCAGTTACATAAGCACAAATTTAAGGGCAGGTCAAAACAAAATTAAGCCCTTACTGTTATGCATTATCGTCATGACACACTGGCAGTGTCAAGATGTTTGCTGAGAATATTTAGAGTCATGCAACCGTAATAGCGTTTTGAACATTGTTTCTTTTTAAATGAAGAATCATAGCTCCTTGAAAGTGGAGTCACAGGGAAACAGTAGTGAAGGCATTTGGTACGCTTGCCTTTATTGGTCAGTGCATCGAGTTTAGGGGTTGGTATGTCATTTTGAGGTTGTACAGGACATTGGTTCGGCCACTTATGGAATACTGCGTTCAGTTATGGCCTCCCTGCTATAGGAAAGATGTTGTGAAACTTGAAACGGTTCAGAAATGACTTACAAGAATGTTGCCTGGGTTGGAGGGTTTGAGCCAGAGAGACAGGCCGAATACGATGGGGCTATTTTCCATGGAGTGTCAGAAGCTAAGGCGGGATCTTATAGAGGTTTATAAAATCATGAAGGGCGTGGATAAGGGGAGTAGTCAAGGTCTTTTCCCCAGGCTAGTGGAGTCTAGAACTAGAGGGCATTGGTGAGAGGGGAAAGACTTAAAAAGGGACGTAAGGGACAACATTTTCATGCAGAAGCTAGTGCGTGTATGGAATGAGCTGCCAGATGAGTTGAAGGAGACTGATACACTAACAATATTTAAAAGGCTTCTGGAAGGGTATATGAACAGGAAGGGTTTAGAGAGAGGTGGGTCAAATGCTGGAAAATAGGACTAGATCAGTTTCAGATATCTTGGTGGCATTGACAAGTCAACGGAAGGGTCTGTTTCTGTGCTATGTATGTCAATAACTCTAAATATATGAATAGGAAGGGTTTAAAGGGGTACATATCTCCGTTACTGAAGTTACCATCCTGAAGCTTCATAACATGTCAAATATTTACTTCCCATCAACAAATTTTTAACTTTCTACAAAAACAAAACGCATCCAAGAGCGGAATAACACTGATGTCTGAGAAGATATTTCCAAAAACCTTTCTTGCACACTTGAACGAATACAGGAAACATGTCAGCAGACATATTATGCTCAATCACAACTCTGACCTATTTCCTCAATCATTTATTATGAGTCCATTTTTAAACAATGCTATTGTGATTAACACTGCACTGAATATTCTTCTCTTATGGATCTACGCTGTAAAAACTCAATTCTATACATTTTCCTAATCTTTTCTCCCCATCTAATTTAGTCACACATTCCTTTGAGAATTAACAGTCTTCTATTGTAATTTGATTATTTTCCAATATTTCAAAACTCTTCTGCTTTTCTCTCGCTACAATCTTTAATTTTTACATCACTTAATCAATAATTCCTGAATTTATATCATACTTTGTATCACTTTTTGAAAATGCTCATGCTTCAGACTATTGCATTTCATGGTCTACTATGATTATCTGGTCAGAACTCAAACTCATTTGCAGCAACATGCTCATTTCAAACAAAATATGCATACATACAAATACAGTACTGAGTTCAGTGGAAGAACTGACAGAAGGATTCATCCTCTGAACAACAAACAATTTGAGGAATTGAAAAAAATTGCTCAATTCTTGTGAAAGGTTTACCTTATGGTCCGACAAACACATATCTTCGTTAGGTTTCTTTAGCTCCTTTGCCATTTGCAACTCCAACTTTTTCTGTTCTAATTTCCGTTCTTTATTTAAGCGTTTCTCAACCTTCTTCTCCTGCTTCAGTCGCTCCTTTTCCTTTGAGTAATAATAAACAGTAATAATAACATAAGGCCAAGGGGTGGCAGATGGAGTTTAATTTAGAGAAATGTGAGGTGCTGCATTTTGAAAAGGCAAATCAGAGCAGGGCTTTTACACTTAATTGTAAGTCCGGGGGAGTGTTTCTGAACAAAGAGAACTTGGAGTTCAGGTTCATAGTTTCTTGAAAGTGGAGTTGCAGGCAGATAGGATAGTGAAGGCGGCGCTTGCCTTTATTGGTTAGTACTTTGGTTATAAAGAGTTGGGAGGTCATGTTGCAGCTGTACAGGACATTGGTTCAGCCACTTTTGGAATATTGTGTGCAATTCTGAACTCGTTCCTAATAGGAAGGATGTTGTGAAACGAGAAAGGGTTCAAAAAAGATTTACAATAGTGTTGTCAGGGTTGAAGGAATTGAGCTGTAGGAATAGCTGAATAGGCTGGGGTTATTTTCCCTACAGGGTCTGAGGCTGAGGTGGGATCTTAGAGGTTTATTAAATCATGAGGAGCATGGATAGGGTAAATTGGCAAGGTCTTTCCCCCAAGGTGGGGGGAGTCAAAAACTAGAGGGCATAGGTTAAAGATGAGTGGGGAAAGATATAAAAGGGACTTAAGGGGCAACTTTTTTCATGCAGAGGGTGGTGCGTGTATGAAATGAGATGCTAGAGGAAGTGGGTGGGGGCTTGTACCATTACAACATTTGAAAGTCATCTGGATGGATATATGAATAGGAAGGGTTGAGAGAGATATGGGCCCACTGCTGGCTAATGAGACTATATTTACATAGGACGTCTGGTTGGCATGAACGATTGGACCGAAGGGTCTGTTTCCATGCTGTATATCTCTATGACTCTAGATATTAACAGATCTCTATGACATTGCTAATGGATCTTGAACAGATTATGATAACTTGCAGCGAGACAAAATCCCCTGACGGCCCTGTACTCACAAATGTACACTGGCTCTAAGCAAGCAATGTTTTCATTCATCCATCCTTGTTTCCAAATCTCTCCTGAGCCTTGCCCCTTCCTATCTGTGTAATCTACTCCAGCTCCAGAACCATGCGAGCTATCTATACTAGCCTTATTCTGAATTCTTGACATTCTTCAAATTTACCTGCCAGATTACTGATGCCGCCTAGGCCACAGGTTCCTAATACCAGCCTACAGCTCTCTGCCTCTCAACCTTGCTCTCCTTGTTTAAGGAAAGCCTTAATACCTTTCGATCATCTGACCTAATGTTTGCTTACATTGGTCAGTGTTAAAAATTTGCTTTACAATGCCAGTGATGGACTTTGAGTCATTTTGTTGTTATGATGAAGACACTATGAACGTAAGCTGCTATTTTTTGATGTTTCGCTGCCAATCTTATCCATGTTCTGAGTAACCAAATAACTGCAATCTCAGCAACGCAAAATGCTCAGATCAGACAGAGAGCAGTTCATTTTTCATTGGGTCAAGACATGAGCATTGCTGGTTAGGATAAAATTTAGTGCCCATCTCTACTTGCTCACAGGAAGGTGATGAGCTCAGTCTTAAACAGGTGCAGTTCACATGGCTTATGTACTACCAAAGCCCTGTCAGAGAGAGAATTTCAGAGTTTGGCAATAAAAGAATGATTAAAATATTTCCAATTCAGGGAAATGACTTGGAGAGGAAATGACAATTGGTTTCCTTGGGTCTGGTGCTCCTGGCAAGGTGACAGTGGTTAGAAGGTGCTTTGGTAAATTTCTGCAATCCATCTTGCCAATGGTACATGCTGTTGCCACTCTACACCCGCAACCCCTAACTCAGACAGTCTGTGGGCTCTCCATTTCTTGCTTGAACTAAGACTGAAGCAGCCCCCATACACCATCATCACTCTACTCCAGCTGGCTGAACATTATTTTACATGGAATAATTTCTCTTAACTCCATATACTTCCTCCAACTAGAAGCTGATGTTGTTGGTGCCTTATGGAACCCACCTCTGCTTACCCTTTTCTGGAATATATGGAACATTCTTCATTGCAGTCCTATTTTAGGGCACCCAACCCCCACTTCTGTTTCCGATACTGAATTCGATGGCTGTATCCATGCTATTTCCTTTTCTTACCCTCAACCAGGCAATTTCATGAATTTTGCTTCCAATTTTCGTCTATTCTGATGTGTGCAGAGACCATTTTGCTTTTTCCTTTCCTTAATTTCAGTTTCCATTGAGACATAAGCAATGAACCAATATTGACTAGTTTTATACTCCCACAGACACCTTGACTACACTTCTTCAGACTCCACTTTCTGTAAAAACCCTAATCTGTTCTGTTTTCATCACATCTATTCAGTAAGTGCCACTTTCCATACCAGCACTCTAGAAGTGTCTCACCATTTCCTCAACTGAAGATTTTACAATCAGCACTCTGTGTTCTGTATTTCTGTGCTCTTGTTCCCGTCCCCTCCCCTTAAAAAGTCATAGGGCTCCTCCTGTCCTCAACTTCAACTCCACCAGCCTCCCCATTCACCATATCCCCTCTGCTATTTTCACCACTATGATTCTACTGGTCTTTCTTTCCCGTGTGAGAATTTCAAAGGTATCTTCCCCTCCATTACACCCTGATCCACTATTCCATTACTCTAAGTATCCTCTTTCCGCCCTCACACATGCATTGTAGATGCAATTAACGCATTTACCCATTCCATTCTGAAGAAGTCATACTGGACGCAAAACATTAACGGTGTCCCTCTCCACAGATGCTGCTTGACCTACTATGTATTTGCAGCATTGTGTGTTTATTTCACCCATTTAATTTTTCCCTTCTTATTTTCCAAGGCCCAAATACTTCCCAGGTCAGAGAACAATGTACTTGTACTTTTTTCAGTTAGGGTACTGTGTTCACTATGCATAATGCTGTCTATTCTACAACAGAAAACCAAGCACATACTGAGTGACTGCTATGCAGAACACTTCTGTTCAGTGTGCAAGCACAACCCAGAGATTTCAATCGTTTGCAGCTCTAATTCTACACTATCTTCCCACTCTTGACTGTGGTCTCCAACACTGAAGGTCAATCATAGATATTTTTAATCATTCAATTGAAACATGTTATGACACACCTCTGGAGCAGGTAAAAGAATAACACCTCATTGTTCAATTTAGCACTCTGCAGCCTTCTGCTCAGCAACAGGTTCAACAATTTTTGTCCCATTCTTCATCTACTTTGTTCTCCCTTTTGTATGGCAGGTGCATTTATTCAAATTTGCCCCATTACACCTTTCTAAGTTCACATTTCGTTCTTTTAGATGTTCCACTCTCACTGTCCAGGAGGCAAGATTTGGAAGGAAAAAAAAACAGTAGAACTTGGAAACAACCGGTATTGGGGTGACTTTTATAACTTAAAAGTAGAACTCCAATGCAGTTCTACTTATGATGCCATTTAGGGGCAATTCTTTTGATCTCTAGCATTTTGCCAGCCCTGATTTCCTATGCCCCACTATGCATGGAGGCCATGGAATTAGTGGTACTGGCCTCCCAGCAGCAATCCACAGCCATTTGAGTCAATGACTCCTTTGCACAAAAAGGGGTCTCACGTGATGGGATGATTCGCAGCCTTACTTCCTTCGATGTCCCATTTTTTCGCACAAACTGATTCCACATCGTGATCTGTTGCAAACATATTGCTACTCACTACCCCACTATTACATTCCTTTATTAACCAAGCTACCCCATCTTCATTTCTTATTAACCTATTCTTCCAGAATGTTACACGCTATCGAGTTTCCTGTCTTCATCATCCTACAACCACATCTCCCGAACAGCTATCATATTATATTCATTTGTTTCTATTTGTGCTATCAATTCATATATCTGGTTACAAATGCTGCAAGTATTCAAAGAAAGAGCCTTAAGCTTTGATTTCTTCAACACTCAGTTTTACTTACTTCAGCTTTTTTACGAGCTTCCACTGCTTTCATGAGCATCATGTGTTGCCGTCTCCTCTCTTTTTCCTGACAGTGCACAAGACAAATTTCAGGTTTAAGAAGCTAAGCTGTACATTAAAAACAAACGTTCAAGTTGTAAAAATTTAGTTTTACTACATTTAGCATAAGTTAGACAATAGTGAACAGTTTACAATAAAAATGGACAATGGCCAAGTTTGTGTACATTTTAGTTGAGGATTAGAAAGTAACATGGACAATCAAAAGCAAAACAGAAAAAGCAACAGATGTAAAGACAGTGTAAAACGAAAGCGTATGCTTTAAGTTATGTACGTAGTTCTTGGAAAAGCAGAGCAAACCAGTGCGATGCTTCTCCATAGCTGTCAGGTATAAAGCGCAATGGTCGGCTTCAACAGGCTAATTACCTTACATCTGCTTCAGACGCAAAACGTTTCGCAAAAAGCCAATTAGAATAAATATGTTGCAATTAGCCAATTTCATTACATTTATTACCTGCATATCTAAGTTTTGAATGGGAGATTAGAATTAGCATTCCAGAACATCAACTAGAGGAAAAATATTGAGCAATCCCACACCAATTGTAACTAAGAGGAATTTTCTATTTTAGCATATATGCTCATATTCCAGCAAACAAAATTATTCCTTTCAATACTTTCAAATCAGTACCAGACATTTTAAGTTTAGAAAATAAACTTTTTTTGTGGGGGATCACCGTACAGCTCTTGTTTCTTCTCTCACTCCCTGCTCTTTACTGAGTTGCTTAATTTCACAATCTTCATAATATATTAATAATCTTAGATGCTTCATTACAAATTTATGTCTGCCTACATTCATAATGGAAACTGCCTCTTATAAAGTTGTCATGTGTAAATGTTTTCCAAATCCCTATTCCTGTACTGCAGACAAATTCCCAGGAGCTAACCAATTATTTTTCATTTCCCCTCAATTTGCAGAGCATTCTGTTATTTAACAAAAAGTTCAGCATATTACATAACCAAAAAACCCTACAGCAGTATGCTTTAATTATGCCACTAACCTTAACGCCACGACTTAAATGCTATACTTAGTCTTGATACCCCTTACACAATGGCATGGGTGATCAACTCGCAAAACAACTGAACCAGTACCAGTTAATGAAGGTGCTACGGAATTTTCCATGAACGAGAAATGGTGGAATTTAAAGGTGACTTCATAGAATCTGATGTTTGTCAGCATCCTTGCTATATGCTTTAGATTTTCTGGTTAGAGGAAGCTAAGATGTGCTGAATAAAACCAGTGATACAGAATCATTAAGTCCATTCCAGAAATTATATGAATAGAAATAGTGCATGGTGTGTAATTTTTATCATTTACAATCACAAATGAATGTCAGCTGCTTAGATGTCTCTAATCAGCTGTTTTCATCTATGTACTATCAACTAGACAGAACTCAAAGCAACTATGCTTAGCTTTGCAAAATTTGGTTTGCTGGAATGGCATTGGACTGGGATCTACAGAATAAAATTTATAGAATGTGGGGTAACGAAATGAATTGTCGTAAAAATCAAACATTTAATGGCAGTCTAACCATTTCCGAAGGAATATGTCCAATTTTGGGGCTTATATATTTACCCCTTTGTTGTCTCCTGCAAAGAAGTAAAATTATCTTTTAAGGAGACTGTTGAATATGGAAGCTATAGTTGTTGATTCAAAAAGTTTGGTCTTTTGAAGTTATAGCAGATGTATGCAATGCACTGTGCTGTAAAAGCCATGCAGAAGTATGTAGTATGACAGCAGCCAGTGCTACACTTTATGCATTACTATGACAACCATATCACAACCAAATCACGATGCGGTGTTAGATGTACAAAAAACATACCCATACCATATCTAGTCTATGCCTCTCCAACTCCTGGTAGAAAGAGTTGGCACATCATTATGAAACAGTAATCACAAAATGATAAAACCAATTCATTTTATTAGAAAAATCACTTTCCCAATACCAAAGCAAGCCAACTTAACTTGAGAAAAAAAATGCATATTTACAATGAGGAAAGATAAATCTTCATAGTTTGAACAAATGTTTAAATCAATATATTCCCCACAGCTAAGAAACCAGACAGTAGAGCTAAGTAATATTCATTAAATCATGTAGTCTATACATGTATAATTTACCAACCTGATGCTTAAGAAGAACAGCTTGTTGCCTTCTTAATTCCTTCTCCTTAAAAAGGAACAGAATATATAAATTCATGAATGTGTCATTTCTGTACAATAAACGAACAGTGAAACAAGAGACGAATTGCAAGAGGATTACAATTCTATAATAAACCAATTTTTAATCCCTGATGGCATGAAGTGCAAAATACTGACATTAATAAGTAAATCCAGTTCAAGTTACCAGAGAGAGAAACAACCAAACATGAAACTTTCCAATGTATTTATACAATTTAATGCCACACCATTAACAAAGTCCTGTGATACAACTGTCTAAATTACTACTTCTTTAAGTTCAAATCCCTACACAATTAACTGAATATCAACACCTATCTGCATATTTTTAGTGCTTAATTACATAATCTCCCTACACAATGGCCCATTGAAGTTCAGACATCTAGAGATCCATCTAAACTAACCTTCATCCGTTTCTCGGCTTCCAATAACTTTGCATTTGCTGCTTCTTCCTTCTTTTTCCTCTTAGCCTGTGCATGCAAAACAGGTCTGGAGGTCATGCAAAAAGCACTACTGGAACTTGAAACAATCTCAAGTTTTTAAAGAGTTACATACTATACATCACAGCAAAGTGCCAACGAGCTAGCGTTTCAACAGAACTTCAGCCAGGATATGTAAATGACACATTTCCAACAACTTAACACCAGATATAAAATATCTATAAAACATCCATAGTTGTGATTTGAATCTTTGCAAATACTTTAAATACTTGGAGAGACAAAAAAGATTTCAAGGGCTATTCAAGAACTGCCTATACCAGGGCCAAATGTTTGCAAAAGCATTCTAACTGAAGTATGTGATTATTAAAATTGTATAAGATTAACACCCACTGACAACAGAGGAAATTCACTGCAAAATTGTCAACTTAATTTAAATCTACAACATAAACATTTCGTAAGAAAGCACTTTTAGCAAAACATGCATAGTAATTAAGCAAGTAGTGTTTTAAAGCAACAAAAAACATTGAAAAAAAAAGCTTGAAAGAAGAGTCATATTGGACTTTGTTTCTCTCTCCACATATGTTTTCAGATTCTTCCTGATTTTATTTTATATTGAATGCTTCTATGTGCACACATTAGGCGCTCAACCTTTGCAGATACTCATTTCATTCATTATTAATAATTTAAGTACAACATGAAAAACGCCATAGACCCAAGAAAATCTTCTACTTACAAGATTCTAAACTAAAAGTGCACAAGTACAGAGCTTTTCTGGTACTGACAGTCAACAGTGACTTTTGTACATAACAACGTTCTCGATACAGTGAACAATGGTTGGGAAATTCTGAATGCAGAACAAACAAAAATTGCGTGCGCATTGCTGATTCTTAACTCTGGAATTGTAAAACATTTTCTCCTGAAGCAAATTAAATTTCAGAATGCTTCAGTGTAGAGGGATCTGGATGTTTTCAAACATAAATTTCAGAAAACCAGCATCCAGGTACAGCAGGTAATAAGGAAGGTAAAAATAAATTGACATTTGGTCCTAAAGAAATAAAGTATAAAAGAAAGGGAAATGTTGCTACAACTGTACAAGGCACCAGGTGAACATAGAACATAGAACATAGAACAGTACAGCACAGAACAGGCCCTTCAGCCCACAATGTTGTGCCGACCATTGATCCTCATGGATGCACCCTCAAATTTCTGTGACCATATGCATGTCCAGCAGTCTCTTAAATGACCCCAATGACCTTGCTTCCACAACTGCTGCTGGCAACGCATTCCATGCTCTCACAACTCTCTGCGTAAAGAACCTGCCTCTGACATCCCCTCTATACTTTCCACCAACCAGCTTAAAACTATGACCCCTCGTGCTAGCCATTTCTGCCCTGGGAAATAGTCTCTGGCTATCGACTCTATCTATGCCTCTCATTATCTTGTATACCTCAATTAGGTCCCCTCTCCTCCTCCTTTTCTCCAATGAAAAGAGACCGAGCTCAGTCAACCTCTCTTCATAAGATAAGCCCTCCAGTCCAGGCAGCATCCTGGTAAACCTCCTCTGAACCCTCTCCAAAGCATCCACATCTTTCCTATAATAGGGCGCCCAGAACTGGACGCAGTATTCCAAGTGCGGTCTAACCAAAGTTTTATAGAGCTGCAACAAGATCTCACGACTCTTAAACTCAATCCCCCTGTTAATGAAAGCCAAAACACCATATGCTTTCTTAACAACCCTGTCCACTTGGGTGGCCATTTTAAGGGATCTATGTATCTGCACACCAAGATCCCTCTGTTCCTCCACGCTGCCAAGAATCCTATCCTTAATCCTGTACTCAGTTTTCAAATTCGACCTTCCAAAATGCATCACCTCGCATTTATCCAGGTTGAACTCCATCTGCCACCTCTCAGCCCATCTCTGCATCCTGTCAATGTCCCGCTGCAGCCTACAACAGCCCTCTACACTGTCAACGACACCTCCGACCTTTGTGTCGTCTGCAAACTTGCTGACCCATCCTTCAATTCCCTCGTCCAAGTCATTAATAAAAATTACAAACAGTAGAGGCCCAAGGACAGAGCCCTGTGGAACCCCACTCACCACTGACTTCCAGGCAGAATATTTTCCTTCTACTACCACTCGCTGTCTTCTGTTGGCCAGCCAATTCTGTATCCAAGCAGCTAAGTTCCCCTGTATCCCATTCCTCCTGACCTTCTGAATGAGCCTTCCATGGGGAACCTTGTCAAATGCCTTACTGAAGTCCATATACACCACATCCACAGCTTGACCCTCATCAACCTTACTAGTCACATCCTCAAAAAACTCGATAAGGTTTGTAAGGCATGACCTACCCCTCACAAAGCCGTGTTGACTGTATTTGATCAAGCCATGCTCTTCCAGATGGTCATAAATCTTATCCCTCAGAATCCTTTCTAACACCTTGCAGACGACAGACGTGAGACTTACCGGTCTATAATTGCCGGGGATTTCCCTATTTCCTTTCTTGAAGAGAGGAATTACATTTGCCTCTCTCCAGTCCTCAGGTACGACTCCAGTGGAGAGCGAGGATGCAAAGATCTTCGCAAGTGGCGAAGCAATTGCATTTCTCGCTTCCCAAAGCAGCCGAGGACAAATCTGATCCGGGCCTGGCGACTTGTCAATCTTAATGTTTGACAAAATTTTCAGTACATCAGCTTCCTCTATCTCTATCCATTCCAGCATGCACACCTGCTCTTCAAAGGTTTCATTCACTACACAGGTCGTTTCTTTCGTAAAGACAGAAGCAAAAAACTCATTTAGGGCTTCCCCTACCTCCTCAGGCTCCACACACAAGTTCCCTATGCTATCCCTGATCGGCCCTACTCTTTCTTTGACCATTCTCTTATTCCTCACGTAAGTGTAAAATGCCTTTGTGTTTTCCCGGATTCCTTCTGCCAAGCCTTTCTCGTGCCCCCTCCTGGCTCTCCTCAGACCATTTTTGAGCTCCTTCCTTGCCTGCATGTAATCCTCTCTAGCTGAACTTGACCCTAGCTTCCTCCACCTTATGTAAGCTACCTTCTTCCTTTTCACTAGAAGCTCCACCGCTCTCGTCATCCAAGGTTCCTTTATCTTACCCCGTCTTGCCTGTCTCAGAGGGACATATTTACTCATCACTCCCAACAACTGTTCCTTAAACCATCTCCACATGTCTATAGTTCCCTTACCATGGAACAACTGCTCCCAGTCCATGCTTCCTAACTCGTGTCTAATCGCATCATAGTTTCCTCTTCCCCAATTAAATATCCTCCCATTCTGCCTAATCCTCTCCTTCTCCATAGCTATGTAGAATGAGAGAGTGTTATGGTCACTATCACCAAAATGCTCTCCCACCACAAGATCTGATACCTGCCCCGGCTCGTTTCCGAGCACCAAGTCTAGAATGGCCTCTCCCCTCGTCGGCCTGTCAACGTACTGCGTTAGGAAACCCTCCTGAACACACCTTACAAAAACAGCTCCATTCAAATCTTCTGCTCGAAGGAGGTTCCAATCAATATTAGGAAAGTTAAAGTCACCCATTACAACAACCCTACTGCGTCCACACTTTTCCAAAATCTGTCGACCTATGCTTTCTACAATCTCCCTGCTGCTATTGGGGGGCCTGTAGTAAACCCCTAACGAGGTGACTACTCCCTTGCTGTTCCTAATTTCCACCCATACTGACTCAGTAGGCAGATCTTCCTCGACAATGGAAGCTTCTGTAGCTGTGATACCCTCTCTGATTAGTAGTGCTACACCCCCTCCTCTTTTTCCCCCCTCCCTATTCTTTTTAAATGTTCTAAACCCTGGAATATCTAGCAACCATTCCAGCCCATGAGAAACCCATGTGAAATCACACATTGAGTACTGCATACAATTTTAGTATCCTCACTTGAGGAAGGATGTAACTTCATTGGAGGCAGTTCAAAGGAAGTTCACTAAATTAATTCCAGAGATGAGGGGTTTGTCCAACAAAGAGAGATGAAGCAGTTTAGAAGAATAACAGGAGACCTAATTCAGGTATACAGCATGCTACCAGTGATTAACAAAGTAGACACAGATGATGTTTCCTCATGTGAGGCAATCTGGAACAAGAGGTTATAGATTTTGGGTGGCAGATTTGAACCAGAGAAGAGGAGAAATTATTTCTCCAAAAGTGTCATGAATCTGTAGAATTCACTACCCCAGAGTGTGATGGATGCTGGGACATTCAGTAAGTGTAAGGAGAGGATAGTCAGATTTTTTAATGGGTTTGAAAGGCCATGTAGAGATAAGGCAGGAAAGTGGAGCTGAGGCTGAGACGGGATTAACCTTGATCATACAAAATGATTGAGCAGGCTCGAGGAACTAAGCAAATCATTTTGTTCATTTTGCAGTTAGAATACCTATAATTGTTAAATAATATAAATGCACAATTTTAACATTTAATAAACACTGAAAAAATTGCCACATAACTTGCACTGAATGGATACCTTGCTTTAAATATTCTAGACTCTCAGAATTCAGAAGTAGCAGGAAAATGAGAGAATATTAGGTCTGAGCATTCTGACCAGCATACCATACTATGCTTTCACTGTCCCTGGAGCAAAATTCAGTCACACTATCTCTAACAGCATTGCAGGTGTCTCTGCATTACACACACTGCAACAGTTCAAGAAAGGAAGTCAGAACACCTTCTCATGAGCAATTAGGGGTGGACAATAAATGCTGGCCTTGCCAGTGATGCCCGCATCTCTTGGTTGAGAAAAAAAAACTACTCTCCTGTAAACTTGAGGCCATCCAAAACTGTACAACTTATGACTCTTATTCCTAAGATCTGTTCACCCACTACTCCTCTGCTTCCTATCAAACATTGGTTACCTGGCAAGTAAAGGCTCAGTTTTAAAACTTGCATCCTTGTTTTCAGCTCTGTTCTTGGCTTCCATCTCCTTTAACCCGGCCTTGCAACCCTTCAAGCTACACTGGTGGTAAACAGCTTCTTAGGGCCTATGCTCCAGTTATCTTCGCCAAACCTCTAACTTTCTGCCCCTATTTCCTGTTCATTCTCAATATGTACCTTTCTGACCAAGATTTTGGGTGTTTACCTGGTGATTCATTGCCAAATTTCTACTCGATGACGTCTGTGTAACATTTATCTCGCAGTATTTCCTTGTGATAGGATGACATATAAATACAAGCAAATGTGAATTTGTTGAAGCTGGATACCAATAATTTCCAGCTCTGACTGTTAAATTTTGCATTACAGGGTGACAATGTAGGAGTTTTCAGCTCGTGCAGGTGAAACAACAGTACTCAGTGTTCACCTCAACAATCGATCACAAAACAAACGGGCACCCAGAAAGATACAGGCGTTTGTAAAGTGTTTCCTTCCAGGATTCTGGATTACAATCAATAAATCTTCTGAGTTATCCAGTTTGTAACATTTGAGACATCTGTCTGCTCAGCTGACACATTGCAACTAGAGTTAGTCAACCAGCCAGATCCAAAGAGTACCTATAAACAATGTGTTAGTCTTTGGAGGCTAAACTGCAAGAAACACTTTGCTAATGGCAAGAATTGCAAAACCTATCATTTCAAAGTAAAGGAGAAAAAAAATACTGTTGGCTAAAGAACTCAAAAGATATGGACAAATTGGTTCAGGAGAAAGTTGAATACTTACATTTCAAGCAGGTACTGAAAAGCCAGAGCACAAGGTAGAATCACAGAATCACAGATTGGCTATAGCCCAGAGAAGGCCGATTTGATTATCATGTATGTGACTGGTCTCAATAAGTATAATTTACCTGGTGTCACATTGCTGACACACATGGCCCAGCACAGAAATATTTCAATTTAACTGTGAATAAAATATTTTGGAAAATCTTCATTACTGTAAGCATTTTAAATCATTAGCCATACTCCATAAAAGGTCATAAGTATTACACGCAAATAGTGAGCAACACTTGGTTATATGTAACTTGAGTCGACCACTCTACAAACATGGGGAAAGACTAGGGGACAGGTTTCCAATAACCACCAGTTGGCAGGATTCAATGTTCAACTAAAATTAAGGGAACCAAGCAATGTGGCTTGCGCATTTTTGATTCTGGAATAGCCCTTTAACATACATTGCAAAACATCAAATCCTAACTTTACAATCTCATATCACATCAAATTATTCATGTGAAATATTTACATGCACAAAAAAGGGTGATTCTACCTCTAGAATTTGCTGAGCTCTCAGTTCCTTTTCCATTCTTATTTGCTGAATTCTTTTGATTTTTTCCTGTGAAAAAATATACATAGTATCAACACTTAAAAAGTGAACAATTCCTAACATTTAATAAGCTAGTAGGCAATTTTGATCCGTTTTTCAATATTCCAAACTATGTTTGAATTTAAATACAAATATAAAAAAAACTTATATTGTTTCTTTCGATACCTGGTACCTTTGCAGCACTCTGATTTTTTTTTGACGATCTTAAATCATTGCAGCCCATAAAGTTTTTACTGGGAGTTGAACCCTAATCACCGTTATTCAGATCTGAATAAGCTAGTTAATTTTAGACCTTTCATCTCGGCATATTATGTGGGAACTAAATTCTATTGTTGCACTCCCACAGCATTTAAGTGCAGGAAATAATGCCACGATGACTTGTTTTCTGATGATTTCACCAGAATTTCGACCACAATTTGAAGGAACAGAATTAGGCCACTCAACCTATCAAGTCTATTCCATCATTCAACTATGGCTGATCTGCGTCTGAACACCACTCTCCTGCCTTTCCCTCATAAGGTTGATCCCCTCACCAATCAAGAAACTACCTTTGTCTTAAATAAAGTCAAAGATTTGGCCTTCACAGCCCTCTGTGGCAATGAGTTCCACCCTCAGACTGAATGAATTCCTCCTCATCTCAGCTGGAAAGAGTCCTTCCTTCGGTCTGAGGCTGAGCCTATGCCCCCGGGTCCGAGACTCCTACTAGGTGAAACATCTTCTCCACATCCAATCTATCCTGGCCTCTCTGTATTTTGTAAGTTTCAACGAGATTTCCCTTTATCCTACTAAATTCCATCAGGTACAGGCACAGTCTGTAACCGCTCTTCACATGACAAGCCCTTCCTCCCCAGGATCATTCCTGTTAACCTTCTCTGCAGCCCCTCAAATGCCAGTACTTCTCTTCTTAGATACGGGGCCTGAAATTTCTCACAATATTCCAAATGCAGACTGGTCAGAGTCCTATGCAGTCTGAGAAGTCTGCTGTTTTCTAGCTCTCTAGAAATTAATGCAAACATTGCATTTGTCTTGTTAACCAACTGAATCTGTATTTTAAACTTATAAGACAGATTTCCAAAGTCTTTTCCCGTTTAGAAAATAGTTGAAACCTCTATTTTTCCTACCAAAATGTACAATAACCTCACACTTTCCTATATTGTACTTCATCTACTACTTGTTTGCCTTCTTAGCATGTCCAAGTTCTTTTGCAGTTTCTACAAACTCTTTTTTCTTCATTCATGGGGCAAAGGTGACCAATATTTGTTGACCATCCCCAATTAGCGTGGAGGAGGTCATAAGCTACCTCATTGATTAGCTGCAGACCTACAGGTATAGGGGGACCCATAATGCTATTAGGAACAGTCCATTTGCCCTCCCAACGACCTAATAGCATTTTATGATTGATTTACCAGGTTCCCCAATATCCTTCTGTGTTGCAGCTTTCTGCAGTCTTTCCCCATTTAAATGATATGCAACTCTTCTATTCTTCCCACCAAAGTGCAAAACCTCACACTTTCCCACATTGTATTCATTGAGTCGTATAACAAAGTAACAGATGTTTCATCCCAACTTGTTCCAACCAGACATCCCAATCTAACCTAGCTCCATGTGCCAGCATTTGGCCCATGTCCTTCAAAAAACATTCTATTCACGTACTGATCCAGGTGTCTACGACTGAAATGTCAGTTTTCCTGCTCCTAAGAGGCTGTGTGGCCTGCTGTGTTCATCCAGCTCCAAACCTTGTTATCTCGGATTCTCTAGCATCTGCAGTTCCTATCATCTCCTGTGTAGCTGTAATATGATGTCCCTACTCCTATACTCAATATTCTGACCAATGCAGGCAAGCAGGCCAAATGCCTTCTTCACCACCCTGGGTACCTGCAACTCCACTTTCAAGGAAATATGCACCTGCACCCCACAAACTCTCTTTTTGATGACCGTTCCCAGGCTCCACCATTAAGTGTATAAGTCCCACCCTTGTTTGCCTTACCAAAATACAACACTTGACATTTATTTAAATTCAATTCCATCTGCCACTCCTCAGTATAATGATCCATCTAATCAAAGTGTCATTGTATTCTGAAGAATTTTCTTCACATAACATAACCTATTGACATAACCTATTTTGGTGTCATCTGTAAACTTACAAACCATGCCTCCTAGATTCAAAAATAACAAAATGCAGTGGACCCAGCAGTAATCCTTGTGGCACACCATTGGTCACAGGTTTTCAGCTCGAAAAGCAACTTTCTACCACTACCCTCACTGTCCCTCACATTCAAACCAATTTTGTATCCACCTGGTAAGCTCTCCCTGGATCCCGTGTGATCTACCCTTGCTGACCCTGTGGCATTCCACTAGTTGCAGATTGCCATCCTAAAATTTCCCGCTTCATCCCAACTATCAACTTTCTATTAGTTTGCCATTTCTCTATCCATGTTAATATACTACCCAACACCTCTATGGGTCTGTCTCACAAAGTAGCAGCACTTTATCTGTTATCTTATAGAAATCCTCATATTAATATATGTCCACTGGTATCCCTTTATCTACCCTACTGTTACCTCCTCAAAGAATATCAATTAGTTGTCAGACAGTATTACCCCTCATGCAGTAATGATGACTCTGCTTATTATACATTTCTAAACGCTCTAATATTTCATCCTTCATAACGAACCCTAACACCTGTCATTGGAAAAATGACAGAAGTTAGTTGGCCTACAGTTTTCCAATCCTTTGGGATGTTTCTAAAATTGGTATACTCAGAAGATTAATATTGTGGCATCCACTATCTCTGTAGCAACCTCCCTTCAAATCCTAAGACGTAACCCATTAGGCTACATGGCTAATTAGCCTTAGTGTTTCAATGCATCCGCTACCCCTGACCTTTAAATTAGTAGATGCGAGTTTAGAAGTTACTGTTGAAGGAACCTTGGTGAGTTATACAAGTATACTTTGTGAATGACATACACAAAAACCACTGTGCTTCAGTGCTCAATGTGGTAAATGGGAGTGCCAGTCCAGGCTGCTTTGTTCTGAATGATGTCAAGCTTGAGTGCTGGTTGAATTGTACTCTTCCAGACAAGGAGACAGTATTTCATCATATTCTTGATTTTTGCCTTTTATGTGGTGGATAGGCATTAGAGAGATTGGCAATGAGTTATCACCACATAATTCCCAGTCTGTATCCTGCTCTTGTAACCACAACTTTTGGTAAACAGTAAGCCCCAGGAAATTGACAATAGCAGATTGTGCAGACGTCATGACATTGAACGTCATGGGAAAAGGTAGGATTCTCTCTCCCTGGAGATGGCTGTTGCTTAATATCCATGTCTCATAAATATTACTTGCCATTTATTAGCCCAAGTCCAGCTGCTTTCCAGGTTTTGCTGCACATGATCAAGGGATGCTTCTGTACTCGAGGAGTTCTGAATGGTGCTGAACACTGTACATCACCGAAAATTCCTGCTTCTGTCCTTCTGATGGAGGGAAGGTAATAGATGAAGCAGCTAAAAGTGCCAGGCCTAGGACAGTGTACTAAGGAATTCCTGCAGTGATATACCGAGGCTAAGGTGACTGACCTCCAAAACCAATTGTCTGGCTTATGCCACATATGATTCCAACCAGTGGAGAGTTTCCCCTGATCTTCCATAACTCCAGGTTTGCTGGGGCTTCTTCATGCCACAATTGGTAAAATGCTGCCCTGATGTCTTGGCCAGTTACTCTTACCTCTCCTCTGGAATTCAGCTCTTTTGAACCAAAGCTGTAGAGGCCAGGGACTGAGTGGCCATGGCAGAACCCTAACTGAGCATCAGTGAGCAGTTTACTCCTTTTTATTCCTAATTTCCACTTGAACTGATTGGCTTCTTGAGGTCAATTTCAAAACAACCACTTCGCTGTGGATCTTGATTCACTTGTAGGCTAGGCCAGCTAACAATGACAGATTTCCTTCTCTAAAGGACATCATTGAACCAGATAGGTTTTTACAACAATCAACCTGGTCACTAATAGACCAGCTTTCAATTCCAGATTTTCATTGATTCAAATTTCACCACTGACTATGGTGGGATTTAAACCTATGTCACCAAAGCTCTAACCTGGGTGCCTGGACTACTATCACTACACCATTGCCTCTCCACTGTATGTACATTGCAATTCAATACTTGCAGGTTCAATTATATTAACATTCAGACAGTACTTCATTTTGGATGAGATCACTCAAAGAGTTTTAATTTCAAACTAAATTTGCTAAACATAAATATAAAAACAAACTATACCTGAACACACTGCATGAGACAAAGTAATCAATTATGCAAAATATGCAATTGGCTTTGAGGAAATAAATTTCAGCAGAACAATTTTGTAATATTATTGACAAACATAAGGGTATTAAAATGAATCAAACTTAATTCTTGCAACTTGCATTAGCGCTCAGCAAAAAAAAAGGAACATTAGATACCATTGTTGGCATAAAGCAATCACAGGTCAAGCGAAGAAAGGATGAGAAACGGACGAGAAAAAAAAAACATGATTTCTACTATCATATTCTTCCGCAAACAAGATAAAAGGTTTCCATTTTGCATTGATATGAACTTCACATTTCCTATGTCAGCCATTCTGACAGAGTGGCACAATGACAGTGGTTAGCAGTGCTGCCTGCTGCCTCACAGTGCTAAGGGCTGGAGGTCAACCCCACTGTCAGGTGATAGTCTGTGTGGAGTTTGCACATTCTCCACCTCCCCGCATGGGTTTCTGCTGGGTGCTCCAGTTTCCTCCCACAGTCCAATGATGTGCAAGTTTGATGAACTGGCTGTGAGAAATTGTCCACAGTGTCCAGGAATGTGCAGGTTGGATGGATTAGCCATGGGGAATGCAGGGTTAGAGAGACAAGGTAGAAGGGTGGGTCTGGGTGTGATGCTGTTCGGAGGATAGGTGTGGACTCAATGACTGAATAGCCTGCTTGCACACTGTAGGGATTCTATGTTTCTCCGATACTGACATAGACTGCCAATGAGTTATAAACTATGGGCAGGTTAATGCCATGGGTTTGCAACGATAGCATCGGAAAGTCAGTTGAAATTATCCCGGACTTGCTTCAGTTGGGACTTTAATAAATGAACAGAGAGGTCATCAGCACATATTACATTCAAGTCATCCATCAGTTACAAGAGCTTTATGTTTAGCCCAATTCTCCACAGATATTTTTTTAAAACCAATTCCTTGAGGTTATTGTTTGGTCACAATATGCAATTTTATGTAGAAAAATCAGTGAAGAAGCACGTAATATCCCAAATCATGGGAATCAAGTAGTCACCAAGTCATACCAGGATGAAGTTTGAAGACAAGAAATATCTGGTACAAGCTAAATGGAATCATCATCTCAGGTAATGGGAACTGCAGATGCTGGAGAATCCAAGATAACAAAGTGTGGAGCTGGATGAACACAGCAGGCCAAACAGCATCTCAGGAGCACAAAAGCTGACGTTTCGGGCCGAGACCCTTCATCAGAGAGGAGGATGGGGAGAGGGTTTTGGAATAAATAGGGAGAGAGGGGGAGGCGGACCGAAGATGGAGAAAAAAGAAGATAGGTGAAGAAGAGAGTATAGGTGGGGAGGTAGGGAGGGGATAGGTCAGTCCAGTCAGTCCCGCCTTTGCCTCCACACTTACTTCTTCAACCAGGAGCCTAACCCTCCCTCTACTGACACCTTCACCCGCCTCCAACACAAGTCCTCCTCCTGGACACCACCCACAGGCCTCCTACCTTCCCTTGACCTCTTCATCTCCAACTGCCGTCGAGACATTAACCGCCTTAACCTCTCCACCCCTCTCACCCACTCCAACTTCTCCCCCGCAGAACAGGCAGCCCTCTGCTCCAACCCCAACCTCACCATCAAACCCGCAGACAAGGGAGGCGCAGTGGTAGTATAGCGCACTGGCCTCTACATTGCCGAGGCCAAACGCCAACTCTCCGACACCACCTTCTACCGCTCCCCTTGATCATGACCCCACACCCGAGCACGAAACCATCATCTCCAACACCATCCATGATCTCATCACCTCAGGGGACCTCCCACCCACAGCCTCCAACCCCGCACGGCCCGTTTCTATCTCCTTCCCAAAATCCACAAACCTGCCTGCCCTGGTCGACCCATTGTCTCAGCCTGTTTCTGCCCCACCGAACTCATCTCCACCTATCCGGACTCCATTTTCTCCCCTTTGGTCCAGGAACTCCCCACCTATGTCCGTGACACAACCCACGCCCACCACCACGTCCAGAACTTCCAATTCCCTGGCCCCCAACACCTCATTTTCACCATGGACGTCCAGTCCCTATACACCTGTATTCCTCATGCAGATGGCCTCGAGGCCGTCCGCTTCTTCCTGTCCCACAGGCCCAACCAGTCCCCCTCCACCGACACCCTCATCCGCCTAGCTGAACTCGTCCTCACCCTCAACAATTTCTCTTTCGATTCCTTCCACTTCCTACAAAGGGGGTGGCCATGGGCACCCGCATGGGCCCCAGCTATGCCTACCTCGTCATCCCATCCCCCTCTCTGATGAAGGGTCTAGGCCCGAAACGTCAGCTTTTGCGCTCCTGAGATGCTGCTGGGCCTGCTGTGTTCATCCAACCTCATTTTATTATGCCTGCCTCTTTGTAGGTTACGTGGAGCAGTCCCTCTTCCGCACCTACACAGGCCCCAAACCCCACCTCTTCCTCCGTTACATTGATGACTGTATCGGCGCCGCCTCTTGCTCCCCACAGGAGCTCGAACAGTTCATCCACTTCACCAACACCTTCCAACGCAACCTCAAGTTCACTTGGACCATCTCCAACACATGCCTCACCTTCCTGGACACCTCAGTCTCCATCACAGGCAACCGCTAGTAACTGATGTCCATTTCAAGCCCACTGACTCCCACAGCTACCTATAATACACCTCCTCCCACCAACCCACCTGCAAAAATTCAATCCCCTATTCCCAATTCTGCCGCATCTGCTCCCAGGATGAGGCATTCCACTCTCGCACATCCCAGATGTCCAAGTTCTTCAAGGACCGCAACTTCACCCCCCAGTGGTCGAGAACGCCCTTGACTGCGTCTCCCGCATTTCCCGTAATACATCCCTCACACCCCGCCCCCGCCACGAACCTCCCAAAGAGGATCCCCCTTGTTCTCATACACCACCCCACCAACCTCCGGATACAATGCATCATCCTCCGACACTTCCGCCATCTACAATCCAACCCCACCACCCAAGACATTTTTTCATCCCCACCCTTGTCTGCCTTCCGGAGAGAACACTTTCTCTGTGACTCCCTTGTTCACTCCACACTGCCCTCCAACCCCACCACACCCAGCACCTTCCACTGCAACCGCAGGAAGTGCTACACTTGCCCCCACACCTCCTCCCTCACCCCCATCCCAGGTCCCAAGATGACTTTCCACATTAAGCAGAGGTTCACCTGCACATCTGCCAATGTGGTATACTGTATCCATTGTACCCAGTGTGGCTTCCTCTACATTGGGGAAACCAAGCGGAGACTTGGGGACCGCTTTGCAGAACACTTCCGTTCGGTTCGCAATAAACAACTGCACCTCCCAGTCGCGAACCATTTTAACTCCCCCTCCCATTCTTCAGATGACATGTCCATCATGGGCCTCCTGCAGTGCCACAATGATGCCACCCGAAGGTTGCAGGAACAGCAACTCATATTCCGCTTGGGAACCCTGCAGCCCAATGTTTTCAATGTCGACTTCACCAGCTTCAAAATCTCCCCTTCCCCCATCGCATCCCAAAACCAGCCCAGTTCGTCCCCTCCCCCACTGCATCACACAACCAGCCCAGCTCTTCCCCTCCACCCACTGCATCCCAAAACCAGCCCAGCCTGTCTCTGCCTCCCTAACCTGTTCTTCCTCTCACCCATCCCTTCCTCCCACCTCAAGCCACACCTCCATTTCCTACCTACTAACCTCATCCCACCTCCTTGACCTGTCCGTCTGCCCTGGACTGGCCTGTCCCCTCCCTACCTCCACACCTATACTCTCCTCTCCACCTATCTTCTTTTCACTCCATCTTCGGTCCGCCTCCCCCCCTCTCCCTATTTATTCCAGAACTCTCTCCCCATCCCCCTCTCTGACGAAGGGTCTAGGCCCGAAACGTCAGCTTTTGCGCTCCTGAGATGCTACTAGGCCTGCTGTGTCCATCCAGCTCCACACTTCGTTATCTTGGAATCATCATCTTGTTGCTTTTTAAGGCCCACCTCTAGTAATAGCTAATGTTAGACATACAAAGTCAGGAGTCACTTAACACTAGGTTAAAGTTGAATAGGTTTATTTGAAATTACAAGTATTTGAAGAACTGCTCCTTCATCAGGTGACTTCAGCTGATGAGAAGGAGCAGCATTCCAAAAGCTTGTGATTTCAAATAAATCTTTTGGGCTATAACCAGTTGTCGTGTGGCTTCTGACTTTGCCACCCCAATCCAACAGTGCACTTCCACATCATTTTGACATACAGGTGATGGGCACTCCAAATTTTAAACCTGAGTAAATTCAAAATCCATCATCCTTTTTCATTCTACAAAGGACATTTCCATTAACTCAAATGCACATAAATATTTGGGCTTTTCAATAATTTTAGCTATCCACAAATAGTTTCCTAACGCTGAATTAATTTCTTAACCAGAAATATATCCAGCTCTTTTTCAAAGCAGTTTGGTTGTTATTTACTCGTTGACCTGGTGGCAAACAAATCCAGCGACTCTCAAGTTGCTGTATACTATGGGCCACCCCATTATCCCCCCTTGTGTTCATTCTCTTCAAAAAGCACCAAACTAGGTTCACATTTGCCAACAGCATCAGTCGCCACTAAGTATTCACTTGATCAGAGTGCTCACACACTAACCAGTCACGTAGCGTGGTGTTAATTACAGTCAGTAGCAGGACCCTACACAGAAGTAAGAGCCTGACACCCATTGTTCTTGCAGGAAGTCAAATGGAAGGCTACACTGCTCTTTGATATAAGGATGAACAGATCACTGAAAAATAGCGGAAAGGCACATGCGTGAGAAATACCATGAGGTAACCGAAAGGCAGCTACTTCCAGAAATCTCTCATAAAACTGTTTAATTGATAAATACATCACCTTTATATGTCAATCACAGTTCACTGCAGAAGTTAAATAAATACAAGCATGTCTGCTGACACCAATCTTCTAACGATAAATTCTGATTGCATGCTCAGCTCTATTTTTTTAAAAATGCATGAACAACATAAAGTAGTGTTTTTTAAAACTAAATTCAACTTTCAAAGTTTCTTTTCCCCCAAGAGTTTGTTAGATTTTATTGTTGTCTATTTCAACGCATTTCAGAGATTTTGCTACTACTATAGGATTCTGGATGTCACCAGGCACAGCCAAAATACAAGAGATAATGGGAACTGCAGATGTTGGAGAATCTGAGATGACAAAGTGTGGAGCTGAATGAGCACAGCAGGCTAAGCAGCATCTTACGAGCACAAAAGCTGACATTTCAGGCCTAGACCCTTCATCAGAAAAAGCAATGGGAGGACGGAGAGGTCGCCCACCAAATCCCTTAAAGCAGCGTGCTGGAGATGAATCTAAAATGAGACATTGCCTTTGCGATGTCTCACTTTAGATTCATCTCTAGCACGCTGCTTTTTGGGATTTTGTGGGCAACCTCTCTGTCCTTCCATTGCCTTTTCTGAAGAAGGGTCTAGGCCCAAAACGTCAGCTTTTGTGCTCGTAAGATGCTGCTTAGCCTGCTGTGCTCATTCAGCTCCACACTGTCATCTCAGCCAAAATACAAACTCGCTTTTAACTTGGCATAACGTACAATATTTCCAGAGTACAACCAAAAGAGTAGAATTAAATCCTACTCCCCTTCCAATGTGTGAAAATATATACTTCAGACAAGTATAAACAGAAGCACAAAATATACTTTGGTAAATATGAAAAGCAGCAAATTAAACATATGGGAGATGTACCTGTTGTCTTATCATCTTCAGTTGTTCCTTTTGTTTCCGTTTTTCTTCTGCTGCCATTATTGCTGCAAAGGATATTTGCCCATTAAGTTCAACAGATCTAATTAAACAATCCAAAAATCTTTAGCCATTTTCGCACTATAGGTGACAAATCCAGTAAACAATTTTCTTTTCACTACCTACCTTGTTGTTTCCTAGCTTCTTTAGCCTTCTGTGCTAATGCTTGTTTTTCAAGTTTCTGCATCATCTTTAATTCTGCTGCTTTTCTTGCATATGCTAAAGGCATTAAAAATTCATCAAGTAATTTGTTTTTGATAAATGAAAAGCAACACAACCAATATGTATACGCTCACCTTGAGCTTCCAATTTTCTTAACAGTTTTGCATCACTGTTCTTTTGGAAATCTGGCCTTGCAATATTTGGCGGTCTGCCTTTTCGACGTCTCATTTTAGATTCATCTCTAGCACGCTGCTTTTCGGGATTTGGTGGGCGACCTCTCCGTCCTTCCATTGCCTTTATTTTTGGCATTATTTCCTCATTTTTTAAATGGCACCATTGCATACCCTGAAATAATGTTTCATAGAATTTTAAAAATTAGTCTAAACGGAACTCATTTTCAGAAGAAATTGTACTAAAGTTTGTGAGCAGAGCTAAAGAGCTTGTTCACTTTTTTTAAAAAGCAATGTCCTTCCATTTTCCAATTAAGTTATAATCTATAAACCAATGATAAGTTAAACAGCTCAACAAGCATCATCATTCAGGGTGACTATCCCAAAACAAAGCTTAAATCCTGAAACCTGAGAAATTCCTTCTCCCATATCCTTCGAGTAAGGCTCCCTGATTAAAATTAATATTCAAGACAGATTGATTTCTGCAAGACCTTGCTTCAAATCGAAATATTGATATTAACAGTGGAATTATTTTCTCCATATTTACCAAAGATGACTTCTATTCAACAGAATACGTATTTCATAATTCCCTTAATAAAAGTGATATAATTTTATACAAATTTTTAAATAAAGCTAAAAAGATTACTAATCATTATTTTACACAAAAATCAATATCCTGAAGGTTATGAAAATAAATATTGCTGAGAATGAAAAGAACCAGTGGCAGAACATTTAGAAAGGATTGTATATATCACAGAATTAAACATAAAGCTCAAACCGTCATGTTGAAAATGCATTTGTTTGTATTGTAATTCGATTACTGTCTACTAAAAGTGCAAAGATTAAGGAGAAACAAAGAACCAGAGTTCATACAGTACTTTTTAGGATACTCAATATAATTTTATAGCCAATAGATTAATGGTCAGTGTTATTAAGCATATGGAGCAACAGGAAGGTGGTGACAGAATAATATCTCTACTATGTTACTGGATTAGTACTGTCGTCAAGAGGTCTACACCAATTGTCTCTGGGGACACAGGCTGAAACCCACACCAATAGGAATACACCTGGAATCAAATGCTACCACGAAAACTTTGTCAACTGTTGCGAAAGGCCATCAGGCTCATTAATGTCCTTTAGGAAAAAAATCTGCTGCAATGACTAAATGCATGTGATTCTAGACCCACAGTAATGTGGCTGACTCTTAAATTCCCACTGTAATACCCCAATATACTCAGTTATTATCCAAGTCTAAAAGGAATGAATAAAAACAGACCACCTACCATCAACCTGGGCACCAGAAATGACAATGGCAGACTCAGCCTTGTTGGCCTTATAAAGTCTTCATTGCTAGTATTTGGGGGCTTGTGCGAAAATTGGGAGAGCTGTCCCTCACGTTAGTCGAACAACAGTCTAGCACTGTCTATCAGGTATATTTCAGTGAATACCAATATTCCATACCAGAATACCATGCACGGGCTTGCCATGTCACCATCCCTGATTAAATTCCATTTTCATTAGACCTTAGGGTACAGCTTCAAAGCTATGCCACGTGGCTCACCGAATCTGCCCCACCAACAGATCATGGCTGATATGTTTCTCAACCCCATTCTCTGCCATCGCCCATAACTCTTGATCCTATTACTAATCAAGAACCAATCTACCTTGGTCTCAAAGACACTCAATAACTTGGCCATTGTGTGGCACAACTATCATGTTAACTGTGATAGATTTCAAACAACGCAGATCAAGCAACTGTAAATTAGCATCCATATGAGACATAGCCATCAGCAGCGGCAGAATTGTAATTAACCACAATCTGTAGCCTCATGGCCCGACATATCACCACTTGACTAAAGCCAACAAGTTGGGATAATAAGGGTGATTTAATGAAAAGCTCAGGAGGGTAGCCATATCTAAAAATGAGCTGTCAACCCGATGATGCTACAACCACAAAGGGCACTTAGTGAACTGGAGCAAAAAATAATCAAGACAGCTAATGGAATGAAAGCCTTTACATCTAGAGGACTGGAGTATAAAGACAAAAGTTATTTAGCAGCTATACAAAACACTGGATCGACCCCACTAAGGAGTACTGTAAACAGATCTGGGCATCACACCTTAGAAAGGATACACAGGCCTTGAAGGGGGTACAATGCAGGTTTACAAGAATGTTACCTCGACCTCAGGGTTTAAGTTATGAGGAGAGATTATTAAAAATTAGATAAAGACCAAAAGAACTGTGGATGATGTAAATCAGGAATAAGAGCAGACAAAAAAACAAGAACAGCTTCTGTGGAAGGGTCACCGGACCTGAAACATTAACTCTGATTTTTTTCCTTCACCGATGCTGCCAGACTTGTTGAGCCTTTCCAGCAACTTCTGTCTTTATTTCAAATTAGGCCTGTTTTCTTTATAATTTAGAAGATTAAAGGGTGATCTGATCAAAGTCTTCAAAATATTATCAAGGAACAACAGGGTGGATAAACAATTTTCACTCACTAATTGGAGATTCCAGAACTAAGGGATATAGACTAAAAGTTAAGGCCAGACCATTCAGGAGAGACTGGAAGGTGTTAGGAAGCACCTCTACATACAAACGGTGGTCGATATTTGGATCGCTGTTCCACGGAAAACAGGATCAGTTGTTCGTTTCAAATCAAGATAGTCAATTTTTTGTTACGCAAAAGTCAAGGGAAAATTAAGGGATGTGGGCCAAAAGCAGATACATGAAATTAAGGCACAATTAGTCGTGATCTCGTTGAATGGTGGAAAAGAACAGAGGGGCGGAAGAGCCTACTCCTGATCCTAAATTATGCCTATTTTCTTCGAAGGTTTAGAAAATTAAAGGGTGATCCTATCAAAGTTTTCAAGATAAAAACAAGACAAGACAGGTTGGAGATTCTACAATTAGGGGGCGTCATCTAAAAATTAGGCCCATATCATTCAGGAGATGTAACAGAAACCTCTCTTACACACAGGGACACGATTCTCTTCACAAATTGCAATTTATGCTAGATCACTTCATTAATTTTAAGTCTGAGATAGATTTTTTGTTAAGCAAAGGTAACTCACTGAAGGGAAGAATATGCTCAAGGGACTAATTGGCTGATTTCTGTTCCTATGCGTGCGAGAAGGGTAGATGCAGTATGCAAAAGAACTAAGCATTCCTACAACCAACAGATCAGATCCAAGCAAGGCAATCTGCCAGATGTAGTCATGAAAGGGGGTTGGCCAATTAAGTAACTAATGAGAGGAGGCAGTTCCACAAACATCCCCATTCTCAACGATGGAGAAGCCTAACACATTAATGCAAAGCGTGTGGCTGAAGCATTTGCATCTACTTTCAGCTAGAAGTGCTCAGTAGATAATTCATTTTAATTCATCCGGATGATATCAAGTATCGGTCTAAGGAACTGAATGCTTCAAGGACTATGGGCCTCTATTAGACTTCTAAGAATGGTACTAAGGACTTTTGCTGTAGAACTTTGTGTATCCCTAGCCAAGCTGTCCCTGTGAAGCCACAACAATGTTAGCCACTTGGCAAGTTGAAACATTACTCATATATCCAGACAAAAGCAAGGCAAATCCAACCTGGCCAATACCACCTCATCAGTAGCCTCTCAGCCACCAGTACTGATAAAAGGGGTCACCAATAGAGTTACTGAGTGCTACTCAAAAGCAAAAGCCTGCTCAGTGATGCTCAAATGGTTCTTGTAGGATCACTCCAGTCTAAATCTCCTAAAAGTCTTGGCCCAGACATGGGACAAAACAGCTAAATTCCGCGGGTGAAGAGATCCGAATGCTCTTCATATCAGGCTGTATTTGATTAAATGTAATATTCAAGGATGTCAAGGAAAAACTGGAGTCATATTGAACACAAAGGCAGATGGTTGTGGATTTTGAAAGTTGATCATGTCGGTCCAAGGAGATCACTGCCTAAGTTTCTCAAAGTAGTCTCCTTGGCCCCATCATCTTCAGCTGCTTCAACGAACATCCTTCAACCGAAGGGTCAAAAGCCTGCAACTTCACTGAGGTTTTCTTAATGTCCAGAACCGTTCGCAACTCCTCAGATAGTGAAGCAGTCCAAGTCCATATGGAATAACATCTGAATGACATCCAAACTCGCTATGACAAGTGAGAAGTAACATTTGCGAGACACATGTGCCGGGCTATTTCCAACGAGAGAATCCAACCTTTTCCACTTGACATTCAAATGGCGCCACCATCCTTGAATCTTCTGTGAATAACATCCTACAGGGTTACCATGAACTAGAAAGTGAACAGGATGAGCTGTATAAATACTGTGGTTACAAGAGCAGGTTAGAGATTGGGAGTACCATGCCTCTTAAATCCCTGAATCCAGTCCACCATCTTCAAGGTGCAAGTCAGAAATGTGACAATTCCTTAAACTTGCTTGAATGAGAGCAGCACCAACATCACTTAAGAAGTTCAACGTTATCCAGCAAAAAATAGCCCTCTTGACTGACATAAGATAACAAAGTGTGAAGCTGGATGAACACAGCAGACCAAGCAGCATCTCAGGAGCACAAAAGCTGACGTTTCAGGCCTGGACCCTTCATCTCTTGACTGCCACTGCTTTTAGCAACTTCAACATTCATCCCCTCCCCTACCTGAAGAGTGCTTGTAGAAAACAGTAACTCACCAAGGTTTCTGCAACAGTACCTTTCAAAGGCACAACTTCTACCATGTAAAAGGACAAGGCCATCAGACATGACAGGATCACCAGCTGCAAATTCCTCTTTAAGCTACATATAGAACATAGGGGCCCCTACACTTGCCGTACTGGTCTTCGGCTCACGATGTTGTGCCGACATATTCTTTTAAGAAAGAAAGAAACCGACAGCACAGGAACAGGCCCTTCGGTCCTCCAAGCCTGCACCGATCAAGATCCTCTGTCTAAACTGTCATCTATTTTCTAACGGTCTGTGTCCATTTGCTCCCTGCCCATCCATGTACCTGTCCAAATATATCTTAAAAAACGCTAACGTGTCTGCGTCTACTACCTCCGCTGGCAACGCGTTCCAGGCACCCACCACCCTCTGTGTAAAGAACTTGCCATGCGTATCTCCCAAAAACTTTCCTCCTCTTACTTTGAACTCATGACACCTAGTAATTGAGTCCCCCACTCTGGGAAAAAGCTCCTTGCTATCCACCCTGTCTATACCTCTCATGATTTTGTAGGCCTCAATCAGGTCCCCCCTCAATCTCTGTCTTTCTAATGAAAATAATCCTAATCTACTCAACCTCTCTTCATAGCTAGCACCCTCCATACCAGGCAACATCCTGGTGAACCTCCTCTGCACCCTCTCCAAAGCATCCACATCATTTTGGTAATGTGGTGACCAGAACTGCCCACAGTACTCCAAATGTGGCGGAACCAAAGTCCTATACAACTGCAACATGACTTGCCAACTCTTGAACTCAATACCCCGCCCAATGAAGGAAAGCATGCCATATGCCTTCTTGACCACGCTATTGACCTGCATTGTCACCTTCAGGGAACAATGGACCTGAACACTCAGATCTCTCTGTTCATCAATTTTCCCTAGGACTTTTCAATTTACTGTATAGTTCACCCCTGAATTTGATCTTCCAAAATGCATCACCTCGCATTTGCCCGGATTGAACTCCATCTGCCATTTATCTGCCCAACTCTCCAGTCTATCTATGTTCTGCTGTAATTTCTGACAGTCCCCTTCACTATCTGCTACTCCACCAATCTTCGTGTCATCAGCAAACTTGCTATCAGACCACCTACACCTTCCTCCAGATCATTTACATATATCACAAACAACAGTGGTCCCAGCACAGATCCCTGTGGAACACCACTGGTCACAGGTCTCCAATTTGAGAAACTCCCTTCTACTACCTTCTGTCTCCTGTTGCCTAGCCAGATTTTTAATCCATCTAGTTAGCACACCCTGGACGCCATGTGGCTTCACTTTCTCCATCAACCTGCCATGGGGAACCTTATCAAATGCCTTACTGAAGTCCATGTATATGATATCTACAGCTTTTCCCTCATCAATCAACTTTGTTACATCCTCAAAGAATTCTATTAAGTTCGTAAGACATGACCTTCCCTGAACAAAACCATGTTGCCTATCACTGATAAGCCCATTTTCTTCCAAATGGGAATAGATCCTGTCCCTCAATATCTTCTCCAGTAGCTTCCCTACTACTGACATCAGGCTCACCGATCGATAATCACCTGGATTCTCCTTGCTGCCATTCTTAAACAAGGGGACAACATTAGCAAGTCTCCAGTCCTCTGGGACCTCACCCGTGTCTAAGGACGCTGCAAAGATATCTGTTAAGGCCCCGGCTATTTCCTCTCTTGCTTCCCTCAGTAACCTGGGATAGATCCTATCCGGACCTGGGGACTTGCCCACCTTAATGTCTTTTAGGATACCTAACACTTCCTCCTTCCTTATGTCAACTTGACCTAGACTAAGCAAACATCTATCCCTAACCTCAACATCCGTCATGTCCCTCTCCTTGGTGAATACCGATGCAAAGTACTCGTTGAGAATGTCACCCATTTTCTCTGAATCAGCACATAACTTTCCTTCTTTATCCTTAAGTGGGCCAATCCTTTCTCTAGTTACCCTCTTACTCTTTACATATGAATAAAAGGCTTTGGGGTTTTCCTTAACCATGTTTGCCAGCAATATCTTATGTCCTCTCTTAACGCTCTTAAGCCCTCGTTTCAGATTCGGTCTACATTCCCGATATTCTTGCAAAGCTTCGTCTGTCTTCAGTCGCCTAGACCTCGTATGCTTCCTTCTTTCTCTTGGCTAGTCTCAAAATTTCACCTGTCATCCGTAGTTCCCTAATCTTGCCTTTTCTAGTCCTCATTTTCACAGGAACATGTCTCTCCTGCACGCTAATCAACCTCTCCTTAAAAGCCTCCCATATATCAAATGTGGATTTACCTTCAAACAGTTTCTCCCAATCTACATTCCTCAGATCCTGCCGAATCTTGGTATAGTCAGCCTTCCCCCAGTTTAGTACTCTTCCTTTAGGACCACTCCTATCCTTGTCCATGAGTATTGTAAAACTTACGGAATTGTAGTCGCTATTTCCAAAGTAGTCCCCTACTGTAATATCAACCACCTGGCAGGGTTCATTCCCCAGCACCAGGTCCAGTATGGCCCCTTCCCGAGTTGGACTACGTACATACTGCTCTAGAAAACCCTCCTGGACACACCTTACAAATTCTGCTCCGTCTTGACCCCTAACACTGAGTGAATCCCAGTCAATGTTGGGAAAATTAAAATCTCCCATCACCACCACCCTATTTCTCCTACACCTTTCCAGTATCTGTTTACATATTTGTACCTCTATCTCACGCTCGCTGTTGGGAGGCCTGTAGTACAACCCCAACATTGTTACTGCATCCTTCCTATTTCTGAGTTCTACCCATGTTGCCTCACTGCTTGAGTCCTCCATGGAGCCCTCCTTCGGTGTGGCTGTGATATCGTCTTTGACCATTACTGCAACTGCTCCACCCATTTTACTAAGACCAATCTACCCTGCATACCCGACATTTACTATCCTCCATGTCCCTATCTAAGAGTGGCTTAAAAGTCTCTCAAGTTATCTGACTCCACTACCGATTCTTACTTACAACATTATCATTCATTCATTGTTGCTAGGTTTAAATAGCTTCACCCTGACATTGCTGAGCCTGTGGAATTCTCTGCCATAGGAAGTGGCTGAACTGGATGATCAGCCATGATCATACTGCATGCTCCTACTTTCTACATTTCTGCTGCTTCTTAATCTAGATTTGCTTTTGTCCACTATACCTATTTAAGGCAATGACTAATGGCACAGAGTGGTTTATAGTTATTCACCAAATTCAATTAAACTGCTATTTTAGTAAATCAATTTTAACATGGTTTAGTCTGGGTAATGTCAGGTTCAGGACTCAGTGTAACATAATCTTTCCCATCCCAGATAGCTCCCTGATCAGGCATCAATCAGCATAAAACTGCTGAAAAGTTAGGACATTTCTCTCCATCTTTAGCTAAGAAGTTCCGAGTATAACTGGGTACAGTATCCCATTATGACTATCACTGGCAATGACAAATTACGAACTGAAGCAGAGATATTCCTGGTTCTGACATATCAGTCCACCACTACAATGTGCATTGATCATGAAGCCCAAAGATCATGAGGTTTATAACGAATGAAATCCAAAGTCATGATCAAAACTAACAGTAATTATCTATAACTAGCATTACCTGAGGTCCATCTCTGGCTTCATAGAAGTCGCCAACCTTCATTTTTGAACTGAAACTAAAATTATCCCTTGTGATGTCTGTAATTCCATTCCTTGTAAGGTACTATAGAAACAGGACAAATGCAAAGCATAATTACAAGTCAACAGCAAGAGTATTTTTATCTGTTTGGTTAGGTATCTACAACGTATGTAAGTAAGTACTTCTGTAACTACATTGCTAGGAGCATCTCATGAATCAGTGAATGCATTAAAATGATGGGGTGTTATCCATTAATTGTGAAAGGAGAAGCATTATAGGAACTGAGCACTGGAATTACAGGAACATGTTACTGTAAATTCTCAATAAACAATTATTTTAATATGAAATAAAGGAACTCCATTCTGACTGGGTTTTGAAAGTTAAAATCCCACCCCTTAGCTCTATGCGTATTTGCGTTTGAGCGTGAGGGTGCAAGATTCAGCATAAGTGCATGTAGCTCATTTAACCTGTATTTGAGCCACTTGTGTGGAAAAGAAGACAGTCTAATTGCTATCTATTTGCTTGCATCAATTATTTCTTTATGTCTCGACCAGCTGTTTAGATGTCAAAATACAACTTTCCAAAACACTGAAAAGTATATTTTGAAAAAGGTACTAACTGCAAGATAAAATATGACAATTTGATTGATTAGCTGATTTCTACTGAATAACTCTCATACGTTTTGCCCTGGCAGAGAAACTCATCGTGCTGAGTGGTATATTTCTGCTCCTGTATCTTACAGTATTACAGCTCATGTAAAAAAAAGATCAAGGTTGATTACAAAGATGAATCTCAAAAAAACTAGAACTAATGTTCAATCAGCAATATCAGCCATTTAATATCTTCATCTCTCACAAACAACAATTTAATTTAGAGACATGATTTAAACTTCACTTGAATAAAATTGTTTGAAATTTCTCTCCATTTTATAAAAAGAACCCTGAAGCACAATTAGGTCAAAATTGATGGACCTTGAATAAAAAATTAAATCGGTTTTAAATATGCACTGCAGAAACCCAAGCAACAATTTGGAACAAAAACACTGGGACAAAAACACTGAAGGAAAAATTAATTTGTACTGCATTACCTTTAATGGTGCTGGGACCGATGATATCCTGAAGATAAGCAGTGCAAAGCCTGTGCAGCTCTCTCAATTAATATCATTGAAAAACACCCAGTAGATAATGACCTTTGTCCTGCCTGCACCCAGGAACTGACACAGTTGGCACAGTGCTATCATAAATAGTTGTACAAGCTTTTAGGAGGGGTAAAGGCCTTCGAATGAAAAATGAAGGCACTGTAGCACAAAAGGTACTTCAATGTTAATTACGGCACTGTGAAATACGTTATTACTTTACTCTTTTAGCACGGTTTCAAACATTTGGGACAAGAAGAATTTCAGCTATTGAGAAAAATGAACGGCTTAAATCTTTGAGAAATTACTCTGCATGATTTACAAGGCAAGGTAACCTTACTTGTTGAGTGGCAGCCCAATATTTTCACTTAATTTTACAATCCTAATTAGGCAACTACTTCGTGGCTTCACAAATTGTTACAAATTAGAGCTCATATTTTACGAGAAAAATGGTAAATGGTAAATTATGATATAGGAAATATAAATTTATGCAAAGGAAGCATATGCAGTACAAGAGACTGAATAATATGAAAGCAAATACAAAAAAAAATTCATAGAACATTATGTATTACATAAATACTTCCAAAAGGACTAAAATAAACGTAACCTGTAAACTATAGCTCTTTATTTTTAAATAAATTTCAGAATCAAAAAAGATTTGGGACAACATTTATTGCGAAATTCAGTCACAGAAATTACCTTCATTACTTCAGGATACTGACGAAGTTTCTTTCCACAAGGAGCATAATAAATCACCTCTCCCTGAAGGCGGCCACCAACAGTCTTAATTCTGGTCTCTCTCTGCCATCTAATCAACAAACAAGTCTACTGATTCCAAATGACAATAGACAAAATTCAGATTTTCTGCTGTATTATAACTTTAATGAGTAATTAGTACTTGGGAAGTAATATTCAAATACTCAAGAGACGAGCAAAACATTCACTGTGAAATTAGTATCTTTATTCGAATAGTCACTTGTGAAATAGAGGATCAAAAACTCTCAAAAAATGTTAAGCTGCCATGTGTAAAATGGGCCAAGGAATATAATAGATGAGACTTGTAACTGATTTAGTGTCTTAAAATATGAATGTCTAATTTGGAACTACTTTCTCCCGTGTTGAAAAAAGTGTACAATTTGATGGTCTTAATACTACTGAAGGAACAAACAAACAGCTTCTTAATTACCAAGATAATACCAAGGCTGGATGAACACAGCAGGCCAAGCAGCATCTCAGGAGCACAAAAGCTGACGTTTCGGGCCTAGACCCTTCATCAGAGAGGGGGATGGGGTGAGGGTTCTGGAATAAATAGGGAGAGAGGGGGAGGCGGACCGAAGATGGAGAGAAAAGAAGATAGGTGGAGAGGAGAGTATAGGTGAGGTGGTAGGGAGGGGACAGGTCAAGGAGGTGGGATGAGGTTAGTAGGTAGGGGATGGAGGTGCAGCTTGGGGTGGGAGGAAGGGATGGGTGAGAGGAAGAACAGGTTAGGGAGGCAGAGACAGGTTGGACTGGTTTTGGGATGCAGTGGGTGGAGGGGAAGAGCTGGGCTGGTTGTGTGGTGCAGTGAGGGGAGGAGACGAACTGGGCTGGTTTTGGGATGCGGTGGGGGAAGGGGAGATTTTGAAGCTGGTGAAGTCCACATTGATACCATTGGGCTGCACGGTTCCCAAGCGGAATATGAGTTGCTGTTCCTGCAACCTTCGGGTGGCATCATTGTGGCACTGCAGGAGGCCCATGATGGACATGTCATCTAAAGAATGGGAGGGGGAGTGGAAATGGTTTGCAACTGGGAGGTGCAGTTGTTTATTGCGAACCGAGCGGAGGTGTTCTGCAAAGCGGTCCCCAAGTCTCCGCTTGGTTTCCCCAATGTAGAGGAAGCCACACCGGGTACAATGGATGCAGTATACCACATTGGCAGATGTGCAGGTGAACCTCTGCTTAATATGGAAAGTCACCTTGGGACCTGGGATGGGGGTGAGGGAGGTGGTGTGGGGGCAAGTGTAGCATTTCCTGCCGTTGCAGGGGAAGGTGCCGGGTGTGGTGGGGTGGGAGGGCAGTGTGGAGCGAACAAGGGAGTCACAGACAGAGTGGTCTCTCCGGAAAGCAGACAATTACCAATCTTGTTCTATGACCAAGACTGTTTAGAACACAAGTTTTGTAACGACATAACAACTCTCCTTTCTCAAGTCTGTAGGATGGCATGTTATTGTGGATTAGACTATGTCAAAACTCTGGAGGGTTATCACTGTCTTCATCCACAGAATCAGTGCTCATGTACTTGTAAGAGATTTCCATTCAAATCTACCAAATACTTATTTCCAGCACAAAGACTGACGTTCAAATAATAAGCTGTAAGAAGTAATTTTCCTTGACACTTTGACACATTTAACCAATCCCAAGATTTCATCACCCTCCGGTCATTCCTACATGACCCCTATCATTCTCCTTCCATCCATATTCTTCAGATTTCAACCCTTCTGGAAACAATCTAGTCGGGGTAACTTGGTTGTTTGGTCCCCCTGTTATTATAGGGGTTGAGATGGAGATAGAATGCACAGTCAGTTATTTTTCACACAAAATAAATTCACGTAAACAGGAACGTTCAATTCCAGGAAAAGAGATGGAGGTTGCTATTGGTTCCATACCATTTTTAAGTTTACATATCGCGCAACTCTGCAGAAACTGCTACTTATACGATCATAACTCTTTGACTTTTCTGTCAAGTTGTAATACCAGGAATTAGAGATTGCTTCATTGGGGTTTAATGCTACATCTATACAATTTGAAAAATCTTAATATCAAAGGAAAAGACATCATAACTATGGAATAAAACAAATGTGACCAAAATGGACTTATATAGAACATGATTATTGTGCAAAGGCCTTGTTTATTTAACGTGAACATTGTAACAGCCAGTGAAATTTATATAAATAAGCACTGTGTTAATCAAAACATTTGTAATAGGGAAACTAAAATGTCTCTTAAAGACACATTTTCAGAATTCTTCTGCAGTGAGGTATAACGATCATGATTGGTTATTATTATTTGAAAACTTCATTTAAAAGTTGACTGACTCATATATAGAGTCATATACAATGGAAACTGACCCTTTGGTCCACACCGACCATATTCCCAAACTAAGATAATCCCAGACATAATAGGAACTGCAGATGCTGAAGAATCCGAGATAACAAAGTGTGGAGCTGAATGAACACAGCAAGCCAAGCTGAAATCTGATGAAGGGTCTAGACCCGAAATGTCAGCTTTTCTGCTCCCAATATGCTGCTTGGCTTGCTGTGTTCATCCAGCTCCACACTTTGTTATCTCTAAACTAATCCCACTTGTCTGCATTTGGCTCATATACCTCCAAACCTTTCCTATTCACCAACTTTCCCAAATGGCTTTTAAATGTAAATGTAACTGCATCCACCACTTCCCCTGGCTGTTCATTCCACACACTAATCACGGTTTCTGTGTAAAAAAAGTTGCCCCCATGACCTTTTTAAATCTTTCTCCTCTCACCTTAAAGATATGCCCCCTAGTTTTCAACTCTCCAACCCTCGGGAAAAGGCCTTTGCTTTTCATCTTATCCATGACAGCCACGGATTTCATAAAGCCCTATAAAATCACCCCTCAATGCCCTATGTACCACTGAAAAATGTCCCAACCCATCCAGTCTCTTCTGACAACTCAAACTCTCCATTCCAGGTAAATCCTGGAAAAACTTTCTGTACTCTCTCCAGTTTAAATAATGTCCTTCCTATAACAGCGCAACCAGAACCCAGAACCCAGGCAACACAGTACCCCAGAAGAAATCTCCCTGACATCCTGTACAATCTTAACGTGATGTCCCAACTCCTGTACTCCAAGGTCTAAGCAATGAAGATAAGTGTGCTAAATGTCTTAACTGCCCTGTCTACCGACGACACAAATTTCAAAGAATTATGTATTTGAACCCCTAGGTTTCTCTGTTCTACAGCACTACTCAGACCCCTGCCATTAATCGTTGTAAGTCCTGCTCTTTTTTTTAAAAACCAAAATGTTTATCGAAATTAAACTCTATCTGCCACTCCTCAGCCCACTGCTCCATTTGTTCAAGATCTCTTTATAATCTTAGATAATCTTCTTCACTGTCGACTATGACACCGATTTTGGTGTCAACCGCAATCTTACCAAGCATCACAGAGGTATACAAGATTATGAGCAACATCGACAGGATGGATAATCAGAGTTTTTTTTCCCCCATAGCAGAAATATTAGGGTGTACAGGTTTAAAGTGAGAGCAGAAAAGTTTAAAAGGAGATGTGTAAAGTAAGATTTGCACCCCCCACCCCAAAACAGAAGGTGGTAGATGCCTAGAACGCGTTGCCGGGGGTGGTGGTAGAATCAGAAATGATAGCTATGTTTAAGAGGCATTCAAACAGATACACAAACAAGCAGGGAATAGAATGATATGGACTGTATGCAGGAGATGGGATTAGTTTAGAATGGCATTATGGTTGGTGCAGAAATTGCTGGCATAAGGGTCTGTTCCTGTGCTGTGTTGTGTTGTGTTGTTCTATGTTTTATGTTCTTAAACTCTGCTTCTCTCTCCAACAGGTTTGCCATTCTATTCTTTCTTTTTGTTCTCTATCAAGTATCCACCTATCCACGCACTCCTTCTGCCCACTGGCCCCCAACCCCATCTTACATACCAACTTCTCCTGCTATTTACTCATTGCGACACATATTCCAAAACAGACTGCAGGTCTGCAAACTAAACATTCAACTGCAATACAGAGGAAATCCATGACATGCATTTTACATAAAACAATTACCCATATTCCAAGGGGATACGCAGCTCTCTTTCATCAGTGACTCTTCTTCTTTTACCAGAGCCTACAAATACAAGAATCAGATATTGGTGGGTTAACAATGTTAATATATGTAACACTACCAGAAAGTATGCAAGCATATAGACAAGCAACAACAGCTTGCTCTGCCATTCAATAAGATCACTGCTGATCTTATTTTAGCTTCAACTCCATATTGCTGTTTATCCTCAACAATCTTTCATCTCCTTGGCAATCAAGAATTTATCTACCTCTGCCTTAAAAATATTTAAAGGTTTTGCATTCACCAGTTTTCCAATGGAATTCCAAAGACTTTCAACCCTCTGCTTCTCATGAGTCGAATACATGAATAGGAACAGAGGGATACAGATCCAGTAAGTGAAGACAGTTTTAGCACTGAAGGGGAAAATGTGTCAGCACAGGCTTGCAGGGCCAAAAGGGCCAGTTCCTATGCTGTATTGTTCTTTGAGTCACAGGGAAAGAAAAGAGGCTACACAAATCTGGAAGACAATTACGGAATGCAAATCGCTTCCAGAAGCTAATGGTACTAAACTAATTCCACAATTTTAAATTTATCTTTCTCGGCATCTTCTCCAAATTTCACTTACTAAAGCTTTAAAGTGTACTTTGATATTTTTAAGGTGTCAGCAATTTAAAAATAGTTAAACATAAAACACCAGGGCAACTAGATCTTTTATGCCATTGTTCATGAGTAACACCTGATCTGATGCTTGCTGTAGTTATAGTGCAACCTGCTCATCACTGCAACACACTAAATGGTATTTAATATATTAAATACCAATGAGAGGGAAAGATATTAAAAAATATGCTGACAGTCTCAGCTATAATACCTGTCATACTACTTAGATAAAATTTGAAGAGGGAAGCAGCTTTCTATAAAACAAAGAACTGTGGATGTTGGATCTCTTAAACAAAAACAGAAATTACCAGAGAAACCCAGCATGTCTAACAGCATTGTGGAAAGAATGCAGAATTAATGTTTCAAGTCCAGGTCATCAGAACTGTTAATCGTGAAGAGTAATCGGTATTTAAGATGAAGCCAAAGTGGGATTAAGATTAAGACATAGACATTATTTAATCTTCCTTTTGCTTCCCCAAAGTCGCCTTAGAATATAGAACAATACAGTGCACAACAGGCCCTTCAGCCCTCAATGTTGCACCAATCTGTGAACTAATCTCAGCCCATCCCCCTACACTATCCCATCATCATCCATATGCTTATCCAAGGACTGTTTAAATGCCCCTAATGTGGCTGAGTTGACTACATTGTCAGGCAGGGCGTTCCACGCCCTTACCACTCTCTGAGTAAAGAACCCACCTCTGACATCTGTCTTAAATCTATCACCCCTCAATTTGTAACTATGCCCTCTCATTTCTCAGTTTTTCTTTTCTCACTGCTCCCCCAAAGACTGTCTCTCATGCAGACAAGTGGTTCATTCAGAAAAGAAACCAGCACCAAATCTAATGAATTCGCACCTACTCAGCCAGGAACAAGCGAGTAAGATCAGTCTGAGAGGGAGCGAAAGATCGAAGGCTTAGATAAAACATGACAAAACAGATTGTCTACCATCTTATTTATAAATATGGACTCATTGTTGAAGATGCTGTTATGCTTTGCAGTCTGAGATAATCTCCATCCTCCCACTGCTGAGCCAGCAAGAATGCATTCGTCAATTAACAAGCATACCTCGTAGAACTTATTTCAGCCAACATGTGCAAACTGAAGATCACTATCTCAATCATAGACTCAATGGAATGAATGGGTGGCATGTGTGCCTATGTCTTACTGTCTATTAGAGACTAGGTTGATTAGTAAATTTATGGCTCAGACAGACAGATGTATCATCAGAAACAGAACCAAGCATTAGGGTGAAAAGGCAGGAAACAGAGTTAAGGATTATCAGATCAGCCATGATGTCACTAAATGGCAGTGCCAGCTTAACGAGTGGAATGGCCCACCACTGCTTCCTATCTCCAAGTGTATCATGGTCTTATCCACATCTGGTCCTGGTCTAAACAGCTCAAATAAGCAATTTTAAGATGTTTTCATCCTGAAATCATCATTCACACATCCAAGCTGAAATGAAACAATGTCAATATGGGCAGCAGTGGCTCAGTGGTTAGCACTGCTGCCTCACAGTGCCAGGGACCCGGGTTCGATTCCACCCTCGGACGACTGTCTGTGTGGAGTTTGCACATTCTCCCTGTGTCTATGCGAGCTTCCTCCGGGTACTCTGGTTTCCTCCCACAATCCAAAGATGTGCAGGCTAGGTGGATTTGCCATGCTAAATTGCCCATACCGTTCAGGGATGTGTAACTTAGGTGGGTTAGAGGGAGATCGGTCTGGGTGGGATGCCCTGTGGGTCAGTGTGGGCTGAAGGGCTTGTTTCCACGCTATAGGGATTCTACAATATTTTATTTTGTTTTGCTGTATTGGCAGTCACAAAGAGATAGTAATTTAGAGGTCCTCACTGCTGCTCTGCAGACATGACAGTTCAAATCCCAGCATACAGCAGGTAAAGTTTTAATCTTTTTAACTCAATTAATAAGTCTAAAATTAAACACCAGTGTCAGCTTGGTGACCGTGATTATCATAAAATAAAATCTGGTTCACTTTAGGGAAGGAAATCTGCTATCTTTGTATGGTCTGACTTAATGTGACCCATCAATGCGAATTAAACTATGAAACTATTTTGACAGGAAAAATAAAATGGATAATGTTTAAATGATAAGAGATTGCAGGTTTTGGACATCCTAGTGCATGAATCACAGAAGGCTAGTGTCCAAGTACAGCAAGTAATTAGGAAAGCCAATAAAATTTAACTTACTGCACAAGGAACTGAACACAAATGCTGAGAGGTTTATGGTGGAGTATCAGCTATACATTGAGGACACACTTTCAATTGATAAGGTTGCAATGCTGTTGATGGATTATCTTGCATGCTTTCCATTTGCAAAATAAATAGGAACTTGTAACCATGCAGGTTCAGGCTACAATAGTGTTGACAGCCATAGGCACTGCTGCCATGCTTTGGTTTGTGGATCAATTTGTAGCTGCAGCAGGTGAGAGAACACTAACTCCTTGGTGAAGTTACTGGTCCTCACGAAATTGGATGCATGAAACATGCTTCCTGAGAACCCTCATGCATATGTTATACTGTTCAATTGTTTCTTCTGTCCCCCTCTTCTCGCAATATCATCTGCTTCATGGTTATCATCTTTTTTGCTGCTCTACCTCATCCTCCAGACCCAAAGGAAGCCCTAGACAACCACATGAGCAGCCAAACTATTTCTGAGGTAAAATGCACCACATTTAACAAAATCTTTGCATGCAGATAAAATGAACCATCAGACTTGCAAAACATGCTAAAAATAAGCCAAGCAGTCAAGCAACAGTCAGAAATTAGAAACAACCAACCAATGTGCAATAACTGATGATCGCTTTAAATTGTTGATGGTGCCTTCTGCATTGTGTTACATGATTTCAGCACAATCCAAATGAAAAACTGGGGTGATCAAAGTAAAAAAAGATCCTGTAACATGCAAACACACATTATTCTGAATTAAGAATATTGTTGCTATCTGTACTTGCTGCCACTACTCTATCCTCCACCGTGGTGGGTGACACAAATTTGGCCGTAATTATGCACATACGTTCCTCCAGACAGACTGAAGGCTTAATAAGTCATTTGCTACCCGAAAAACTAGGACTGCATAGTTAATATTCAGGTCCTATTATCCATATTCTACAACTTTTGTTGTTGGGGAAAATGAAAGAACATGTTGTGAGGACTAACATGTTAGCCTGGATGCAAGATTGGCTGGCTAGTAGAAAACAGATTAAGCATAAATGGGTCTTTGACTGCTTGGAGGCATATGGCAAGTGGAGTTCTGCATCAGTGTGGGGGCCAACCTCAAACTTTAACAACTGATGTCAATGTCTTAGATGAGGAGATCAAAGGCATGGTTGCTAAATTCAAAAACAACACCAAAATAGTTAAGAATGAATGTACAGTGAAGATATTAAGGAAGTTGAAGACAGATAAAGATAGGTTGACTAATGGGTAAAAATATGGAGTATAATGTGGGAAGACCTAAATTGTTGACTCTGGCTGAAAGAATTTTTAAAATAAAAATAAATAAATATACAGAACTGCAGAATTCAGACATGTAGATGTCACAAAATATTAGTATGCAGGTAGAGTGTGTAAGCAAGAAAGGTAATGGAATGCTCTCAATTCTTATAAAAGGAATTAAATATAAAATTAAGGATGTTACCCTTCAGTCATACAGAGCATTGGTGTGACTCCATTGCGGTTACTGTGTGCAGTTTTGGTCTTCTAATTTGAAGAAGGATGTAAATGTGCTTGAGGCAGTTCAGAGAAGGGTTACTAGATTGGCACTTGAATTGAAGGGGCTTTTTTATGAGGATAATTTGAGCAGGCGAGGTTGGTTTCCACTGGAGTGAAGGGTGATTTAATCCTGAATGATCACGACTAGCTGGTCTTGAAAAGTATGTTTCCTCTTGTGGATCAGTCAGAACTATGGGACACGATTTTAAGATTAAGCGTCGCTCTTTTAGGACATAGATGAGGAGAATTTCTTTGTCTCAAACCAACCTCGCCTGTTCAAATTATCCTCATAAAAAAGCCCCTTCAATTCAAGTGGCAGTCTAGTAACTCTTCTCTGATTCAATTTCTGGAATCTGTCATGGGTGGCATAAGCATGTCTTTCAATATATTTAAGATAGAGATAGTTTCCCTTGCTGAACAAGAATCTAAGGTTATTTGCAAGGGAGGTTGGCACTGTCAGAGAGAGTGGGTAGTGGTGCTGAAGAGAGATGTGAGGGGGGACCGGGGTTACAGACAAGGAGGCAGAGAGAAAGAGAGATTGGGAGGACAGTATTGCCTAAGAGAAAAGCAGACGAATAGCACGCACGAGAGACTGGGCAGGCAGCACTAAAGGGAACAGATAGCAAGAGAAGAATGGTGATCAAGCCAGCAAGGACCGGGAATGAGTGAGTGAAAGGGGTGGCCGACTAAGAGAGAGAGGCAGGCAGGGCAGGTAGGTAAGACAGTGATTTTGGGGGGGGGGGGGGGGGGGGGGCGCGCAGGTGAGAAATACAGAAGGCGCTTGCAGGCAGGTGAGTGATTAGCGCAGTCAGAGAAGCAATAAGGGGCTGGTGGGCAAGTAACAGAGGCAGGGCCTGGCAGGTGAGGGTACAAGCCAGAATATGTACGTTGTAAACAAGCAAAGGGCAGGCAAACAAAGTGTGAGAGCAAGAGACAGTCCTGCTTGTTAAACAATTTAAATGCTGTTTCATAAACAAAGTTGCTGGAAAAGCTCAGCAGGTCTGGCAGCATCCGTGAAGTTAAAAACAGAGTTAGCGTTTCGGGTCACCAGACCCGAAATGTTAATTCTGCTTTTTCCTTCACAGATGCTGCCTGATCTGCTGAGCTTTTCCAGCAACTTTGTTTTTGTTCCCGATTTGCAGCATCCACATATGTTTCAGTTTTTATTTACTAAATGCTGGTTCAGCAGTTCATTCTGCGAAATATGGGTGGGAGCTTACACTTTACTTGAAGAAATTTGGTTTGTGAGGACTTAAATGAGAATCAAAGAATCATTTAGCTTAGGAGGGAAGGATTTTATCCCCTATGTTGTCTATGTTAATTCTGGGATCAGAAATTTCTCATTGGGACCAGACAATAAAAAGAAATTGCTGGAGCCCAGAATCGCTTTGGGCTGGTTCCTAAAGGATGAAGTTTCCACTAAAATGATAGCATAAAATGCAACAGTAGTGTGTTTTATTCCCTCTGTTCTGTGAAGAGTTGAATGAAAAATGTTCTTGTTACCTGCAAAACAGTGGTGAGTGATGTTTTAAAATTGCTTACTGGAAGTCTTAAACTTAAAATGACTGAATAGAAAGGATTTCAAGTCCAAATTTCAATTTAATTGTTATTGTTCTCAAGGGGAATTTCTACACAATTTTAAACTTCAGGCCAATTTTTCTGCTCCATAGCCCATACTAATTTCACTTCATGACTTAGGAAGAACATATGACAGGTCTAAGAACACACTCTACTTAATCTTTCATCCATTGATGAAAGCACATGGAGCTCAGTCTTAACTGTAAGTAGATGGATTTTGAAATAATTAAATGTCACTTCATCATGTCTTAGTTGAGCAATAGGGTTACAACTGGTGTGTACCAAGGTGATGTGTCACCATGGGATACCTATCTTTCAATCCTCTATTTTCTCTGCAAGCTAAACAGATCAATTTTACAACTAATTTAGAAACCTTACCCAAATGTAACCTTGAAACAAGTTTTTGTCATCGAATCTATGAAATATAAAGTTTCATTTTCAAATTTGCAACTAACTACATATGTAACCACAGAACCAAAATATTCTGAGAACTTGAAGATCTACTTTGGCAGTTCAACATGTTACTACAGCAAAGCTAAAGAAAACCTGATGTAAATACTAGAGTAATGTTTGCACAATGAACATTCTCCAAACAGAAAAAAAACTGAATTATTCCTCAAACAACTTAGCTTCCCAATGGTTTAAGTAAACCATGCTGACAAAGAGCCTAGATTAATCCCTTTTGCAACGTGTTGCATTAAGAGATTTCAACCAAGGCAACAACAGTAAAACAGCAACTGATGACAGCTACTGTTTAGAAAGTGAATAACTGGTCAGTTTTTCTGTAACCTAGGTGAAAATGAAGAGGATAGAAGCTGAATTTAGCTCGGATACAAGTGCCTTTCCCATTAACAGATCCTTTCTCAGATGGGAGAAAGCTGCCAGAAGAGGCTACAAAACATATACCATTAAGGAATGGCCTTTAAGAAAAAAGGGAAAGTAAATAGAGTAAAAAAGAAATTACCACATGGTGCAAATGAAGATGACGGGGCTCCAGCATAGACCAGTGTTGTAGCTTCTGATGCCAATGGGCCAGGTGCTGACTTTGGCGTCTTCAATAAATGGAGGCTAATGGGTGTTGAGTGGGCTGACTGACAGGAAGAATTGTGACTTGAATGAGCAGACTTATTTGATTTATGTGCAATTTCTTCTCCTTCATTCTCTGTTTCTGTCTTATCTTGTTCCTTAACTTCTTCATCTGATCCATCCGTTTCAGTCTCTGAGTCACTATCAGCCTCTAATTGGAAAATAAGATAAATATTTTAAAAATTCTATAATTAGGCCTCCCTAAAAACAGATGCAAAATGAAGAATCTACAGTCAAATTAGTTATTACATCACCCAGAAAAAGGAAACATTTAATTAAATTTAAAAACGATAAATTCACATCATTGTAAATATGTAAAACATAAATCACAACTGATGCCACTAAATGGTGTCCAGTGTGAAACTGAAAACTTGAATGAAATGTCATATTAAATGCCTTCAGGTTTTCTCTATAGTACCTTAAGAGACATATACACATTTCAGCTCAGAAGAAATTGAGATTTAAGACCTATAGTTTTAAAAAAGATATTAAGTTAAGAAATAGAAGTAGGCTGTCTGGCCCTCTGAGCCAACTTTGCCATTCTTCTATCTCATCTCCACCTTCTTGCACTATCCCTTTTTCCGGTTATTTTGTTTATCAAAAATCTAAAGGTGTCTACCAGCATCCACTTTCCTCAGTTTAAAAAAAGACTCAACTACAACTATTTGAACTAAAAATAAAATTCTTCTCATCTCAATTCTAAATGGTCCTCTTTCTGAGGACTTGTCAGCCATGGGATGCATCCCAGCTGCCTTATAAAGTCTTTTAATGATTTTATACGGTTCAACAAAATCATTTCTGGGGAATGTAAGTCAGCCAAGCCTACTGAATTTCCTATCACAGGACAATCTTCTCAGCTCAGCAAGAAGGTGTGACTTCCACTCAAGCGGAAATGTTAATGCCGATTTCTTTCCACAGATGCTGCCAGACCTGCTGAGCTTTTCCAACAATTTCTACAGATTTCCAGCATCTACAGCTTCCTTGGATTTACAAAAATCAATAAATAGTTAAAGCCCTACTTACATGATTGCTTGTCAAGCCAATTTTACAGCACATAGAGACAAATGAATCAAGTGCAGGGAAAAGGCCAGAGGGAGGCCTAAGGGAATGAATTATTCTGCTTCCACTAAATTGAACTGGAGCACAGGATGCAGCACTTGAGGCAAGGGCTTGCTCATTCCACCAAACCTATGGTCGTTTAGAAGCCTAGGGAAAATGTCAGGAACTGGTGGATTTACAGTTGTTCCCACAGCTAAACCACCTATTTGGCATCATTAAATATAAATTCAAGTGCACAGTCAATAAGTTCAATGAGTACAGATTCAGAAGATGGTGACGGGTTAAGATTCTGCCTAACTGCAACACTACTATCAATATTCAGGTTACCTATGGCTTTTGCAAAGACAAAGGAATCTATCAATATGTCCACAGAAAACTCACCAAGAACTGGTTATGGGAACTCATTCAACATTTAGATAATTCATGAAGTGGAGAGATAGTCACTAATAAATTAAGCATTCCAATACTCTAAGAGAATCTATTCCATAAAACTGCAAAACTTTTTAATATGATGAAATGGCACATATTCTGTATGCAGAAAAATAAGCAAAACTGCCGTTCCATTTTAAATGGCAATCTCAGAACAATAAGGCTGTCGGGATCAACTATAGGAAAGACCTTTGCCTTGGATGGAAGCACAAAAGGGGCAAGCACAGATCAGCAGTATGTTTTATGATCTACCTTATTTGCATGCTACTGATTTCAACAGGAAAAAGAAAGAGGGGTCTGGTAGAGTGCAAAAGGCATTTTAGATTTGTTAGTCTATTGTCACAAACTTCAAACCCAATATTTGATAAACAGCCTCCATTCAAAATCCTTTCAAAAACAAAGTCCATAAATATGTATTCTAACCTGATTGGCTATTATCAGAATCATCTTCTTCATCGTCGTCATCTTCTTCATTGGACTCATCAGAATCCTTGCTACTTGGAACATCAGAATCAATCCCTCTAAAATGATCAGCCAAAGACTGGTTTGTGTAATGGTGATGTTGCTGCTGTGCAGTATTCTTAAGACTCACTGATTTGTCTTTAGGAGAATTCTGGGATAATACTGGAGAGGTAGAATGTTGAACTGGTGTCACATGATTGCTGGAATGATTCTTCAAATTTGAACCCAAGGGAAGTGGTGAAATGGATGTAGTGCTACCAGAGTTTGTAACTACTTTATCAGTATTTTTGATTTGGATTCTAGATTTGGTCATAAGTGCCAAAGGGGCTTCCTGAATGACACTCTGAATTACCCCATTAGGTTGCTGCTGTGCTACAAGTGCACTTATTACCAAGGGGTTTGACTGGTTACCATCAACTGGAGGCAGCTTCTGGTGTGCTGGTGAACTAGCGGCAGATTTTGGACTAGACAAAGGTATCTGGAAGCTCTTGTTACTACTTGCCGCTGCCTTCTTCTGGGCTTTGTATTGTTCTTGTTGTTTCTTTAATTGTGCTGGAAATGACTGCTTAAATAGTTCCTGCAAACAGATTAAAAAAATGAAATAACAACCAAGCGTAAATCATTATAGAATAAAGACAATGCAACCCAAAAACAACATGGGTATCGTTATGGTAATAATGGTATGGCAAATATGGTAATAAAAAGAAGCTGAACTAACTTTCTGGCTTCACATGCATTATTATTCTCCACTGCACTTATCAAAGTTATATTGTCCATTATGAAAATACACTACTGGTTGAGAAACTTATCCACAATGAACCCATAATGGAGATCACAGATGCGATTACCCCATAGCTTTTCCCAACTGAGGAAGGTTCCTACGAAAAGGGTGCATTTTAAAATTAGCCGAAATGAAGACAATAAATCTGCCATGCGACCCAGTGTAGAAGCACTGCTGTACAATTTGTAACTACTACTTACGGCTGAATCTTTCAAACACATGTAAAGCTGAGGTAGTAATGGGTCAAAGATCAACGCTAAATAAAAACCAAAAGAACTGCAGATGCTGTAATCTAAGGTAGGATCACCGGAACCAAAACGTTAACTCTGTTTTCTCCTTCATAGATGCTGCCAGACCTGCTGAGCTTTTCCAGCAACTTTGTTTTTGTTCAAAGATCAATGCTCACTGCTACTCCTGAATTTACATACCTTCAAGATGTCAATCCCATTTTATGGCAATACTGGACAAGTCAGATTACAGAGTGAAAACTGGCTTGACAGACCTTAAGTCTGATTATTGCAATTTGATTAGATGGTGGTCAATTAGTAGATATAGATAGATGACGCTGCTAAAGTACTTTTAACAAAAGGACAAAAGAAGAAGAAAAACAACTGTGTATGACAATTTGAATAATCTTAAGATAAACAGCAAGAAGTAATATTTAAACTTTCTTTCCAGCAACATCCTTCACAGACATTCAACCTCACTTTAGATCATTCCTAACTTTAACTTAAAATAGCTTGCTCAACTGAGACACTGCAGACATTTACTTTCAACAACTTTTCGTAACTTCATCAGATGTGATTCTCTCAAGTCTCTCCCAGAGATATAGACAAGCTAGCTCTCTGAATTTTCTCAGACTTAGCCACAATGAGACTACCCAAACAGATTAAGATTTCTTTCCAGCTCTGGTGGATTGAAAACTGTAAACACGAAACTGCCCTTCTGCTGGAATGGACTTCTTCTCTCCTGAACTCAATTTGCTTGTGGCCCCTAGCCACCAATCTTGGTGTAGATCTGAAAAACCAAATGCAATAATATGCACCACTTATCTCACCAGACAGTTTATTGAGTCATTTAGATTAAGTCTTCTTAGAAAAGCAGTCTTCAGTTCACTGCTCTAAATTACTTTCTGATCTTTACTGGAAAAATCAGACCTTCAGTGATGAAAACCAAAGACCCATCACCCTGTATTTTAGAATCAAAGTTCCCAAATAATAATATATCATAAACTTTCATCATAACAGCCTGATAATGCATATAAGTAAAAACCAGCATCATGAATTAAATAAAATATCATAAGTGCAAAATTATCTAGAGCAGCACAAGAGCCAGTTATGTTTGAATCATAAAGATGGGCTTTGACAGACTTTGCAGTCGTGGTTGGAGGTACGTGGGGGGAGGCAGATTCGGGTGGGCATGTGAAAGAAAAACACAATCTGATTAGAGACAGATCCTCCCTTTGCACTAAAACTAAAGAACTAGGTTGATTAGTTAAGGTTTAAAGTTGCTGCAATAATAGTTCTAAAGCAGTTGCTTCAAGGTATATGAAAATGATTAGGTTCCAGTAATAGAACACAGAACATAGAACAGTACAGCACAGAACAGGCCCTTCAGCCCACAATGTTGTGCCGATCATTGATCCTCATGTATGCACCCTCAAACTTCTGTGACCATATGCCTGTCCAGCAGTCTCTTAAATGTCCCCAATGACCTTGCTTCCACAATTGCTGCTGGCAACGCATTCCATGCTCTCTCAACTCACTGTGTAAAGAACCCGCCTCTGACATCCCCTCTATACTTTCCTACAACCAGCTTAAAACTATGACCCCTCGTGTTAGCCTTTTCTGCCCTGGGAAATAGTCTCTGGCTATCAGCTCTATCTATGCCTCTCATTATCTTGTATACCTCAATTCGATCCCCTCTCCTCCTCCTTTTCTCCAATGAAAAATGTCCAAGTTCAGTCAACCTCTCTTCAGAAGATAAGCCCTCCAGTCCAGGCAGCATTCTGGTAAACCTCCTCTGAACCCTCTCCAAAGCATCCACATCTTTCCTATAATAGAGTGACCAGAACTGGACGCAGTATTCCAAGTGCGGTCTAACCAAATTTTTTATAGAGCTGCAACAAAATCTCACGACTCTTAAACTCAATCCCCCTGTTAATGAAAGCCAAAACACCATATGCTTTCTTAACAACCCTGTCCACTTGGGTGGCCATTTTAAGGGATCTATGTATCCGCACACCAAGATCCCTCTGTTCCTCCACACTGCCAAGATTCCTATCCTTAATCCTGTACTCAGCTTTCAAATTCAACCTTCCAAAATGCATCACCTCGCATTTATCCAGGTTGAACTCCATCTGCCACCTCTCAGCCCATCTCTGCATCCTGTCAATGTCACGCTGCAGCCTACAACAGCCCTCTATACTGTCAACGACACCTCCAACATTCATGTCGTCTGCAAACTTGCTGACCCATCCTTCAATTCCCTCATCCAAGTCATGAATAAAAATTACAAACAGTAGAGGCCCAAGGACAGAGCCCTGTGGAACACCACTCACCACTGACTTCCAGGCAGAATATTTTCCTTCTAATCCCGCTCGCTGTCTTCTGTTGGCCAGCCAATTCTGTATCCAAGCAGCTAAGTTCCCCTGTATCCCATTCCTCCTGACCTTCTGAATGAGCCTACCATGGGGAACCTTATCAAATGCCTTGCTTAAGTCCATATACACCACATCCACAGCTCGACCCTCATCAACTTTTCTAGTCACATCCTCAAAGAACTCGATAAGGTTTGTGAGGCATGACCTACCCCTCACAAAGCCGTGTTGACTGCATTTAATCAAACAATGCTCTTCCAGATGGTCATAAATCCTATCCCTCAGAATCCTTTCTAACACCTTGCAGACGACAGACGTGAGACTTACTGGTCTGTAATTGCCCGGGATTTCCCTATTTCCTTTCTTGAAGAGAGGAATTACATTTGCCTCTCTCCAGTTCTCAGGTACGACTCCAGTGGACAGCGAGGATGCAAAGATCTTCACGAATGGCGAAGCAATTGCATTTCTCGTTTTCCAAAGCAGCTGAGGACAAATCTGGTCTGGGCCTGGCAACTTGTCAATCTTAATGTTTGACAAAATGTTCAGCACATCAGCTTCCTCTATCTCTATCCATTCCAGCATGCACGCCTGCTCTTCAAAGTTTTCATTCACTACAAAGTTCGTTCCTTTCGTAAAGACAGAAGCAAAAAACTCATTTAGGGCTTCCCCTACCTCCTCAGACACCACACGCAAGTTCGCTGTGCTATCCCTGATCGGCCCTACTCTTTCTTTGATCATTCTCTTATTCCTCACATAAGTGTAAAATGCCTTTGTGTTCTCCCTAATCCGTTCTGCCAAGCCTTTCTCGTGCCCCCTCCTAGCTCTCCTCAGACCATTTTTGAGCTCCTTCCTCGCCTGCCTGTAATCCTCTAGAGCTGAGCTTGACCCTAGCTTCCTCCACCTTACGTAAGCTATCATCTTCTTTTTGACGAGAAGCTCCACCGCTCTCGTCATCCAAGGTTCCTTTATCTTACCCCTTCTTGCCTGTCTCAGAGGGACATATTTACTCATCACTCCCAACAACTGTTCCTTAAACAGTCTCCACATGTCTATAGTTCCCTTACCATGGAACAACTGCTCCCAGTCCATGCTTCCTAACTCATGTCTAATCGCATCATAGTTTCCTCTTCCCCAAATAAATATCCTCCCATTTTGCCTAATCCTCTCCTTCTCCATAGCTATGTAGAATGTGAGGCAGTTATGGTCACTATCACCAAAATGCTCTCCCACCACAAGATCTGATACCTGCCCCAGCTCGTTTCCAAGCACCAAGTCTAGAATGGCCTCTCCCCTCGTCGGCCTGTCAACACAAAAAAAATTCAAACTGAAAAAGGTTAATCTAAATCTAAAATGTGTCACCTAAAAATAAACATCTATAGCTAGGAATTTAGGTTCACATGCTTTTAAAATCCAATATTTGCTTAACCTACGAAACCACATCTGAAAATATTAAATTTTTTCTCCTACTCCTTTCAAAGCTGGTGGTGCCGAAATAATCTCAGTGCCTAGATTTTTCAATTTTATTGACTCAAACTACAATAATGGAAGGTATTAAGTCAACTTGCCTGCTTCACACGAAGATCATGTGGTGACCCCAGGTCTTCAGAAGAACATATATTGCCTGCCTTTAGAAGTTCAGGCAAAGCACCAGTTGGTTTTGGAGAAGATTCTTTCCTTCCCTGATTGACCAAAGGCACAGGTTTCATCCCAACTGTTAGTCCTGTGGACTGAATGACACTCTGATGTTTTTTACCAGACTCATCATTTGAATGGGAGGTCTGGAAAATGAGGGAAAGTTGTGACAAAACTGGCGACTGTTTTTGCTGGGATTGGAATGAATGTGAAATCTGTGACTCTGTGGCAAGATGTAGATGCTGGTTCATTCTTTTGTCATGTGACTGCTTAGTGTCACAAACACTCTGGCCTGTTTCTTTTGGCTCCTTTGCAGTGTGCATCAAACTCTGCAAATAAAATTTAAATTCATGAATTAAGACTAGAGGGTTCTTAAAGAATTATTGGTTAGATATTTTAGTTAACTTTTTAATACATGGTAACGAAGAGAGTAACTCCTACAAGCATAATCTTTAATTGGTACTATAAAGTTAGATATCTGCATACTGAAAATAAGTAATTGGGAATAACATTCTTGGGTATGTGATGGAAACAGTGGTGTAGAAAGAGAGGAACATTCAAAGAAAAGATGACATAGGGTTCTTGATCATGCTTTTATCTGGTTAATTCCTCAGTAAAACACACAAGTGTAAACTGAGGGAAGAAAGATGTACTATTGCGTAGTTCAACACACATCTTGTCAACAATAGCTTGTCAGTAATGGACTAGATTCACATATTATAAATGGGTTCTTGTGAAGTACTTGTGCAAATTTCCTGGTTGATTTTCTATTTCCTCAGTGAAAAATGTGAATTAGGCTCTTCATGCTCCTAAAATGCCTCAGATTAGCAAATGGGGCATTTGGCCATAACATGTAGGTGCAGATGTAGGGAATTCCACCCATCAAGTCTGTTCTACTACTCAACGAAATGAAGGCTGATCTGATAACCTTCAATTCCACTTTCCTGCCTTTTCCCCATGACTGTTGACTCCCTTACTGATCAATAATCTGTCTACCTTATCCATAAACGTACTTAATGACTCAGCCTCAATAGACTTCTCCAGTAAAGAATTTTGCAGATTCACATTCCTCAGAGAAGAAATTCCTCCTTATTTCTGTCTTAATTAGATGACCCACTATTCTGAGGTTGTGCCTTCTGGTCCTAGGCTCTCCCACAAGGCAAAACAACCTCTCTATTTATTCTGTCAGGTGACCTAAGAAAACTTTATGTTTCAGTGAGGTCACCTCTCGTTCTTCAAAATTCCAATGGGCACAGGCCCAATTGACCCATTTCTGCTATTAAGGCAGCCCTTCCATACCCAGTACATATCAGCTGTGAAACAAATTGCTGTCAATGGCAACGTAGCTTTCCTTACGTAACGAACCCAAGACATTTCACAGTATTCAAACTGTGGTCTCATGAGTGCCTTGTATAGTTTTCGGAAAACCTCTTTCATTTTATACTCCAATATTTTTGAAATAAAAGTCAACACTCTATTTGCTTTCCCTCATACCTACTGAACTCAGGTAATAGCTGTCTGTGAATCACGCACAAGGATTCCCAAATCTCTTTGTTCTGTCGTTTTCTACAGTTTTTCTCCATTTAAATATTTAGTTCTTCTATTAATCCCGCCAACATGCATAACCTCACATTTTCACACATTATGTATTCCATCTGCCAACTTTTTGACTACTCACATAACATGTCTATATTGCTTTGCAGACTCTGAGTCAACCTCATAATTTGCCCTTCCACCTATTTTTGGGTCATTCATAAACTTGGTGATAAACAGTCACTTCCATCAAAGAACGTGACATATCTCATTAGAGAGAAGAAAAGCAAAGGGAGTTTTCCAAGTTAGTAAGGCTCAAGTAAGTAAGGGACCAGGCAGCATTATTGTCGGTACAACTACGGTAACTTTAGCTTCACATTTATCCATGCTAATATACTATCCTCAACACCATGGGTTCTTGTCTGTCTAATTACCCTAGCCTGTCGTACTTTATCCAACACGTTCTGGAAGTCCAGATTAAAACAAATCTGTCCAATATGGCTCAAATAGTTAAAGTAGCTAATCATTGGTTTAATTCTTTAAAACATCAGTGAGTCTTTATGTTGTGAAATAGCATTTGAGCAGAGAAAATTGTATTAACCAAAGATAAAGATGAGAGCACAGTTAAACATCAGATTAGATGAGAGAACAAGATTGGTCCACAAGTTGAGTGAGTAATCACCTCTAAATGAACACATACACTCAAAGTATTATGATACCAGGGAATTTCCCAGCTATACTTGCTCCATATCCTCTCTAAACACTCTGCATCTGTTAGTACCAACAGTGTGCAATTCAATATTGCACTGGAACCGTTTAACATCTGACATAAATCACTTCTCAACTTTTATATCTACACCTCTTGTGATGAAACCTAGAATTCAATTAGCTGCTTTTTTTCTCAAAAGGACAATCTCATCAATCTTCAAGTGAGAGCAAATCATTTGACAAATCATAATCTAACCAAGCAGATTTAGCATGGTTTCATGCAAGGGAAATCACGTCTGACTAATTTATGAGCATTTTTCAAGGAACCTCATACCACAGTGGATAGAGAGGAACCAGTAGATGTGCTTGTATTTCAACTTCCAGAAGGCGGCTAATAAGGTAGTTCACAGGGATTCAGCCACAGGATAAGAATCCATGATGTTGGAAGTAGGATATTAGCATGGATAGAAAATTGGCTAAAATGGGCAGGAAACAGCAAGTGGGAATAAGAGATTTTTTTTCCAGGTTGGCAATCTGCAACAAGTAGGTTTCCACAGGGATCAGTGCTGGGACTGCCACAGTTTACAACATATATTAATGATTTGGAGATGAAAGCAAATGTACTGGAGCCAACTTTGCAGATGACATAGAAATTGGTGGAAAGGCAGATTGCAAGAGGGATGCAAACAGTTTACAGAGACATATTGATACATTAAGTAAGTGGGCAGAAAATTTGCAAATTAGTAGCATATGGAAAAATGTGAAGTTGTACATTTTGGAAGAAATAACAAAATAACAGAATTACTGATTTGGAGAAAAACTAAATAAAGCTACAAGTCAAAGGGACTTGGGGTACCTGTGCATGAAACACAGAATGCCAGCACACAGCTGTCACAGGTAATCAGAAGTGCTAATGGAATATTAACCCTTATTACAAGAAGGTTGAAAGACTGGGAAGTTTCACTGCAACAGTACAGAGTGCTGATGAGATCACATGTGGAGCACTGTCAGCAGTTCTGATTAAATTATTTAATTGGAGACCATGCTGAATGCACTGGAGTTTAGAAGAAAGAGAGGCGATTTCAATGAAGCATAGAATTGTTAAAGGACTTAACAAAGTTAATGCTGAGAGGGTGCCTTCCCTTATGAGTGTGTCTCGGACCAAAGGCACCATAACAGAATTAAGGGGTGCCAATTTAAGTATGACATCAGTAAGATTTTCTTCTCTCAAGAGGGTTGAGAGTCTTTGGAACTTCTTGTCAGAGACCAGGGACAGAGTTCTTGTGTATATTTAAAGCTGAGGTACGGACGTTCTGGATCAATACAGAATCAAGGGTTGTAGGGAAGGGGAGGAAGATGGATATGAGGAGAGCTGGATCAGCCACATGCCTGTTGAACAACGGAGCAGCTCATGGGGATGTGGTATATGCGAACAGCTTACTCTGTTCTTATGATAACTTGATGAACCATCCATCATATCCCAAGAGCCTTCTTCCTCAAATCATTAAGTTTACTCACATTCAGGATACAGTTACAAGGGGTGGGTCTTTTGCCAAAATGTATAGATACTTACTGATAATATATTCAAGTGCTACGTTTTAGCCTATTATCTACCTTTTTAATATTTTTAACAAATTGATGTAATAGTCCTTTTCTCTTTGAAACACATTCGTCCCACCACCATACTACTTCCCTGTAGTCATGCAAATCTTTCTCTTAACTATTTATTACAGTCCATTTTAAAAGTTACAGTTGAATCTATTGCCATCACTCTTTCAAGCAATACATTACAAATCATATTACACTATACTAAAAAACATTCTTCACAGCACCCCTCAGGTCCTACTGTAATTTATCTTCAGTGAACATTCTATTTGTTTACTCATTTGGTTATGAGCCAGATAGAGTATTGTGGTTTACTCAGACTTTACTCGGACTACATAAACAAAAAGCAGCAGACCACAATGTACACAGTAACAATATGCATTGCAGAAGCCTTCAGTCAGAAATAACAAAATACAAAAAGTGTCAAGAATAGCATACTTGTGCTACATGATTTGAACAATTTTTTAAATTAAGATGTACACTTCCAACATCTTCACGTATCCTTTGACCTTCAAAAGATGTATCAGAATTCAAGATCAAGTTTTTATGCCATACTTTACTATTACATTACACTATGCCAATTAAATTATAGTATATTAAACATTGTTAAAAAGAGATTAAAGTTGAAGCTTTTCTACTGTACTCATGACAACCTGTATGTAAGAAACCAAACTTGGAAACAGAACATCAATTTATATCGTATGTTGATCGGTTGGACCGTGGTTGAGATGGAGGTATAATCTTAGTTAGCCAAACAAATACAGACTGGTGTTGTAGACTTTGACAGAGAGTGCACTGCCACAACTATAGTATCCCTGCTGTATAAACATACAGTTTGACGAATATTTCGACTCCCGTTATCTGATTTGTAATCTGCCTAATGACATGTAGCTTCTACAAATGATTTCAGAAATTCGCAGCAGGCTATCTCTATAACTCAATAAAAGAAAATCACTAAAAGATGAATGAAGGGATAGAAAACAAAGACATAGCAAAATAATTTTTGAAATGTTTGTTAACAGTACATCAAAGAAAACATTAGAAAGCTTGGAAAAACCATAGAGGAAACAGACTATTTGCCTTTTGAAGGGCAGTGATGCAGGATGCGGTGGGATGGATGAGAACTGGTGCATATTAAATACAAGCTTGTGAAAGGCAAAATTAATTCTCTAGCACATATAGGCTATAATGCCAATAACAAGTCTTTGCATAAAAGTTTTTCCAAAGCTTAAACACAAACAAAATGGTACACACCTATATGAGTCTTAAATTTTACCTTAGTCTTCTTTGCATGTGCCGTTTCAATTTCAGAATCTGAATCACCTTCTTCACTATCTTCTTCGCCAATACTATGATCATCATCTTCATCGTCATCGTCATCGTCATCATCATCATCGTCGTCGTCATCGTCGTCATCATCATCATCATCGTCATCATCAAAGTCGTCTGAATCACTGCTGCTCAAACCTTCACTTGAAGAGTCCGATGATGTCCCTGATTCACTTTCACTATTGCTGGAGCTTTCAATTGCTTTCTTTCTGGGCTTCTAACAAAAGTTTCGTAATTAGACAAATTTCACAGGAAATTTACTTTAAATAATACAAACATTTGCTATTTGTTTAAAACACAAAATTACTTCCTTTTTGTAGCATCACATACCATGACATGCAACATTTGCAGCTAGAATAATAATTGGGTACAATCTGCTCCGCAAGTCAAGTATTATCATTTTTGATAAATCCTTGACTGAACTGTCTCTCAAATTACCCCTCCATCAGGAGAATTAATGTCGGCACAACTCTGTGTGAAAACACAGGCTGCATACCAAGGATGCAAATGACTTTCTTGCACTTCATGGTAAGAGACACTGAAATGTTTAATAAGAGTAAGCAGGAAATAACTCAAGATTTCTACAGCATTTGAAGAGGAGAGGCAGCAGGACCAGACAATAAACAAACGAATCCATCAAAATCAAAACAAGGTGCACAGAAAAAGTTGAAAGAACTGCAGATGCTGGAAAGCAGAAGCAAAAGCAACAACAGAAATCTATGGAAACATCTGTGGAAAGAAATTAACGTTTCTGAACTAGTGACCCTCCTTTAGAACACAGCTGTCCATCACAAGAGTAAAGGGAAAGAGTGCAGGTAGATCTGGTAATAAAGAGATCAGTGCCCTAGAAATAAATTATTTCAGCTTCAACATATCAAGTTGTAGAATTAGTGTAGGTTAAGATAAGAAGTGGCGAACAATATATATGAAAAAAGTCATTGGTGTTGGTGTGGTTTCACTTGCTCCCAACATTAGCTACACAGTTAAGACAAAGAATACATTAAAAAATAATGAGGGCTTGCAAGCAAGTTACTGCAATAATCCCAGCTAATTTTTATCTCCACGCTGATTGGGCAAATTGTGCTGACATTTGTGGCCTAGTGGATGAGTTCATCACATGGATATGGGATGACTTCATAGAATTATACATTTTGAAATCATCAAGGAACATAGTAGCTTGGACCTAACAACATACATGACAACAGGATTAATTATAAAGATCTCACAATAAGGAATCTTCTCGGATAGAATGATCATAACATGTTGGGTTCCATATTCAGTTTGAGAGTGAGAGATTTGAGGCCATAACTAATAATTTATTCTTAAATAATGGCAATTATAAGGGAATGACAACAATTACAAGGGAACGACAGCACAGAGCTAAAATGGACTAGATAAACAAATTAAAACGGAAGCTGATTGGGATCAGTGGCAAACATTTGAAGAGATATGTGATAACTCTCAACAATTGTCAAGGAAGATCTGCCTACTGAGTCAGTATGGGTGGAAATTAGGAACAGCAAGGGAGTAGTCACCTCGTTAGGGGTTTACTACAGGCCCCCCAATAGCAGCAGGGAGATTGAAGAAAGCATAGGTCGACAGATTTTGGAAAAGTGTGCACGCAGTAGGGTTGTTGTAATGGGTGACTTTAACTTTCCTAATATTGATTGGAACCTCCTTCGAGCAGAAGATTTGAATGGAGCTGTTTTTGTAAGGTGTGTTCAGGAGGGTTTCCTAACGCAGTACGTTGACAGGCCGACGAGGGGAGAGGCCATTCTAGACTTGGTGCTCGGAAACGAGCCGGGGCAGGTATCAGATCTTGTGGTGGGAGAGCATTTTGGTGATAGTGACCATAACTGCCTCACATTCTACATAGCTATGGAGAAGGAGAGGATTAGGCAAAATGGGGGGATATTTATTTGGGGAAGAGGAAACTATGATGCGATTAGACATGAGTTAGGAAGCATGGACTGGGAGCAGTTGTTCCATGTTAAGGGAACTATAGACATGTGGAGACTGTTTAAGGAACAGTTGTTGGGAGTGATGAGTAAATATGTCCCTCTGAGACAGGCAAGAAGGGGTAAGATAAAGGAACCTTGGATGACGAGAGCGGTGGAGTTTCTAGTGAAAAGGAAGAAGGTAGCTTACATAAGGTGGATGAAACTAGGGTCAAGTTCAGCGAGAGAGGATTACACGCAGGCAAGGAAGGAGCTCAAAAATGGTCTGAGGAGAGCTAGGAGGGGGCACGAGAAAGGCTTGGCAGAAGGAATCCGGGAAAACACAAAGGCATTTTACACTTACATGAGGAATAAGAGAATGATCAAAGAAAGAGTAGGGCCGATCAGGGATAGCATAGGGAACTTGTGTGTGGAGCCTGAGGAGGTAGGGGAAGCCCTAAATGAGTTTTTTGCTTCTGTCTTTACGAAAGAAACGAACTTTGTAGTGAATGAAACCTTTGAAGAGCAGGTGTGCATGCTGGAATGGATAGAGATAGAGGAAGCTGATGTGCTGAAAATTTTGTCAAACATTAAGATTGACAAGTCGCCAGGCCCGGACCAGATTTGTCCTCGGCTGCTTTGGGAAGCGAGAAATGCAATTGCTTCGCCACTTGCGAAGATCTTTGCATCCTCGCTCTCCACTGGAGTCGTACCTGAGGACTGGAGAGAGGCAAATGTAATTCCTCTCTTCAAGAAAGGAAATAGGGAAATCCCCGGCAATTATAGGCCGGTAAGTCTCACGTCTGTCGTCTGCAAGGTGTTAGAAAGGATTCTGAGGGATAAGATTTATGACCATCTGGAAGAGCATGGCTTGATCAAATACAGTCAACACGGCTTTGTGAGGGGTAGGTCATGCCTTACAAACCTTATCGAGTTTTTTGAGGATGTGACTAGAAAAGTTGATGAGGGTCGAGCTGTGGATGTGGTGTATATGGACTTAAGCAAGGCATTTGATAAGGTTCCCCATGGTAGGCTCATTCAGAAGGTCAGGAGGAATGGGATACAGGGGAACTTAGCTGCTTGGATACAGAATTCGCTGGCCAACAGAAGACAGCGAGTGGTAGTAGAAGGAAAATATTCTGCCTGGAAGTCAGTGGTGAGTGGGGTTCCACAGGACTCTGTCCTTGGGCCTCAACTGTTTGTAATTTTTATTCATGACTTGGATGAGGGGATTGAAGGATGGGTCAGCAAGTTTGCAGACGACACAAAGGTCGGAGGTGTCGTTGACAGTGTAGAGGGCTGTTGTAGGCTGCGGCGGGACATTGACAGGATGCAGAGATGGGCTGAGAGGTGGCAGATGGAGTTCAACCTGGATAAATGCGAGGTGATGCATTTTGGAAGGTCGAATTTGAAAGCTGAGTACAGGATTAACGATAGGATTCTTGGCAGCGTGGAGGAACAGAGGGATCTTGGTGTGCAGATAAATAGATCCCTTAAAATGGCCACCCAAGTGGACAGGGTTGTTAAGAAAGCATATGGTGTTTTGGCTTTCATTAACAGGGGGATTGAGTTTAAGAGTCGTGAGATCTTGTTGCAGCTCTATAAAACTTTGGTTAGACCGCACTTGGAATACTGCGTCCAGTTCTGGGCGCCCTATTATAGGAAAGATGTGGATGCTTTGGAGAGGGTTCAGAGGAGGTTTACCAGGATGCTGCCTGGACTGGAGGGCTTATCTTATGAAGAGAGGTTGACTGAGCTCGGTCTCTTTTCATTGGAGAAACGGAGGAGGAGAGGAGACCTAATTGAGGTATACAAGATAATGAGAGGCATAGATAGAGTTGATAGCCAGAGACTATTTCCCAGGGCAGAAATGGCTAGCACGAGGGGTCATAGTTTTAAGCTGGTTGGTGGAAAGTATAGAGGGGATGTCAGAGGCAGGTTCTTTACGCAGAGAGTTGTGAGAGCATGGAATGCGTTGCCAGCAGCAGTTGTGGAAGCAAGGTCATTGTGGTCATTTAAGAGACTGCTGGACATGTATATGGTCACAGAAATTTGAGGGTGCATACATGAGGATCAATGGTCGGCACAACATTGTGGGCTGAAGGGCCTGTTCTGTGCTGTACTGTTCTATGTTCTATGTTCTAAGCATATATTCCCTTGAAGAAGAAAGACCATCAGAAGGATGTACCATCTGTAGCTATCTATGTAAATTAAAAGTGATATGAAATACTGAAAGAAGAAGCAGAATAAAAGACTGGGAAAGTTTAAGGAACCGGCCAAAGATGAATGAAAAATAATAAAGGAGAAATTAGAATATGAGAAAAGAAACTCGTAAGTACGTGAAAAAAAAAGGTTTATATTAAAAGTAGTATCTACAGTGGGTATTAGCCCTTGAACAATTATCTTCCCTGTCTTCACTGTAGAAAAATCATACCAAGAATAGTAGAAAAATCAAGAGACCAGGAGAAGACGGAACTTAAAGCAATCACTACCATGCAATTAAAAATAACTCAAAAACTAGTAGGACTTAAGACCGAACAGAAAACAAAGAACAAATAAAATTACAGCACAGGAACAGGCCATTCGGCCCTCCAAGCCTGCGCCAGTCCAGATCCTCTACCTAAACCTGTTGCTTATTTTCCAAGGATCTGTATCCCTCTGCTCCCTGTACATTCATGTATCAATCTAGATACATCTTTAATGATGCTATCATGCCCGCCTCTACCACCTCATCAGGCAATGCGTTCCAGGCACCCACCACCCTTTGGTAAAGAACTTTCCACGCATATCTCCCTTAAACTTTTCACCTCTCACCTTGAAATCGTGACCCAGAGTCATTGAGTCCCCCACTCTGGGAAAAATCTTTTGCTATCCATCCTGTCTATACCGCTCATGATATCATAGACCTCAATCAGGTCGCCCCTCAACTTCCATCTTTCTAATATAAAATAGCCTTAATCTACTCAACCACTCTTCAAAACTGGCACCCTCCATACCAGGCAACATCCTGGTGAACATCCTCTGCACCCACTCCAAAGCATCCACATCCTTTTGGTAATGTGGCATCCAGAACTGTACGCAGTATTCCAAATGTGGTCAAGCCAAAGTCCTATACAACTGCAACATGAGCTGTCAACTCTTGTACTCAATACCCCGTCCGATGAATGAGAGCACGCCATATGATCATTGAAAGCTGCCACCCAGGTTGACAGGATTGTTAAGAAGGCATACAGTGTTTTAGCTTTTATGAATAGAGGGATCGAGTTCCGGAACCAAGAGGTTATGCTGCAGCTGTACAAAACTCTGGTGCGGCCGCACTTGCAGTTCTGCGTACAGTTCTGGTCACCGCATTATAAGGAGGATGTGGAAGCTTTGGAAAGGGTGCAGAGGAGATTTACTAGGATGTCGCCTGGTATGGAGGGAAGGTCTTACGAGGAAAGGTTGAGGGACTTGAGGCTGTTTTCATTAGAAAGAAGAAGGTTGAGAGGTGACTTAATTGAGACATGGTAAATAATCAGAGGGTTAGACAGGGTGAATAGGGAAAGCCTTTTTCCGAGGATGGTGATGGCGAGCACGAGGGGGCATAGCTTTAAATTAAGGGTTGAAAGATATAGGACAGATGTCAGAGGTAGTTTCTTTGCTCAGAGTAGTAAGGGAATGGAACGCTTTGCCTGCAATGGTAGCAGATGCGCCAACTTTAAGTCGTCATTGGACAAGCATATGGATGTACACGGAATAGTGTAGGTTAGATGGGCTTCAGATTGGTATGACAGGTCAGCACAACATCGAAGGCCGAAGGGCCTGTACTGAGCTGCAATGTTCTATGTTCTATATGCCTTCTTGGCCACTATCAACCTGCATTGCCACCTTCAGGGTACAACAGATCTGAACACCCAGATATCTCTGTGCATCAGTTCTCCCCAGGGCTTTTCCATACACCGTATAGTTCGCTGTTGAATTGGATCTTCCAAAATGCATCACCTCGCATTTGCCTGGATTGAACTCCATCTGCCATTTCTCCACCCAACTCTCCAATCTATCTATATTCTGTTGCATTCTCTGACAGCTCCTCCACCAATCTTAGTGTCATCTGAAAACTTGCTAATGAGACCATCTATACTTTCCTCCAAATCATTTATGTATATCACAAACAACAACGGTCCCAACATAGATACCTGTGGAACACCATTGGTCACAGTTCTCCATTTTGACAAACTGCCTTCCACTACTATTCTCTGTCTCCTGTTGCCCAGCCAGTTCTCTATCCATCTAGCTAGTTCACCCTGGACCCCATGCATCTTCACTTTCTCCATCACCTACCACGGGGAACATTATCAAACGCCTTACTGAAGTCCACGTATATGACATCCACAGCCTTTCCCTCATCTCTCAACTTTGTCACTTCTTCAAAGAATTCTATCAAGTTGATAAGACATGACCTTTCCTGCACAAAACCCATGTTGCCTATCACTAATAAGCCCATTTTCTTCCAAATGTAAATAGATCCTATCCCTCAATATCTTCTCCAGCAGTTTCCCCATCACTGACGTCAGGCTCGCCGGTCTACAATTACCTGAATTATCCCTGCTATCCTTCTTAAACAAGGGGATGACATTAGCAATTCTCAGTCCTCTGGGACCTCACTTGTGCTCAGGGATGCTGCCAAGATATCTGTTAAGGCCTCAGCTATTTCCTCTCTCACTTCCCTCAGTAACCTGGGATCGATCCTATCTGGACCTGGGGACTTGTCCACCCTAATGTCTTTTACAATACCTAACACACTGCCACCCGACGTCCTTATGCTGAAATGACCTGCAGTAATCAAACATCTATCCCTTTCCTCAACATCTGTCATGTCCCTTTCCTCAGTGAATACTGACGCAAAGTACCCATTAAGAATCTCACTCATTTTCTGACTCCTCGCATAACTTCCTACCTTTGTCCTTGTGTGGACCAACCCTTTCTCTAGTTACCCTCTTGCTCCTTATGTATGAATAAAAGGCTTTGGGAGTTTCCTTAACCCTGTTTGCTAAAGATATTTCATGACCCCTTTTAGCCCCCTTAATTCTGCACTTCAGATTGGTCCGACTTTCCCAATATTCTTCCAAAGCTTAATCTGTTTTCAGTCACCCAGACCTTATGTATGTTTCAAATGATACGTCCCCAGATCTGACGACCAGCATCCTAGAATCGTAAAAGAAGTGGCTGCAGAGATAGTGGATATATTTGTCACCATCTTCCAAATTTGCTAATGTAAACTTGCCAAAGTAATCCATTTTACTTTAAGGAGGGTCGTACTTATGCCGGATTCCATTCAGAGAAGAATCTGGAAGCTATGTCCTGGGGCAAAGCGTCTTTCTGATGAGGAAAGGTTGAACAGGTTGTACCTATACTTACTGGAGTTTAAAAAATGAGAGATGGCCATATTGGAACATGTAGGATTTTGAGAGAGTTTCAGAGGACGGATGCTCCCCAGAGAGCAGTGGAAACTAGATCATCGAATACATTCAAGGAAGAATGACATTTCTGAACTTTCAAGAGTCCACAACTATGGGGGTCAGGAAGGAAAGTGGAGTTAAGGATACAATCAGGTCAGCCTTGATCTTTTTGAATAATAGAGTAGTCTCAGGATGATGAAGGGCCAATGCCTGCTCATGTCCTTACAATACTGGGCATGTATCTATTGTGCTCTTTTATGAGTGCACACAAACTGCGCAATCACAGAGTGGCAGTCTATGCAGTCACAGTCCATCTCTGCTAGGAGATGTTGCACCATCAAATAATCACCTGTGCTATCAATGGCACTCTATAACATGGGGAAGCCAATCGTCCTGGTAGGCCCATGCCCATTCCGCATGCTTCTTGCCAAAGAGAACACATTGTACACTCCTTCTTCCCGACATCCAGGTCAACCATCTAATGCAGCAGTTAAGAGCAAACTGGGAGAAATTAGTGATCTTACCTGCTCCAGCCTTTGAAGATCTCATGACTAATGACAAAGCCACCCTTGCCCTGCTGGGAGATTGCAGGACTGTCTGGCAGGTAGAGTTCAACAAGTACATCCTTCATAAAATTAACACTACGCAAACACCAGCAAGTGACATGAGAGAAATATTCCCTGAAGATCCTTAGTCAATAAGTCCCTGTGATGAGAGCCCTTCTCCCTTTCCTGCTCAGAGAAGCCTGTGCTGCTTCTGCTCATGCTGCAGGGTAAACAAGACATTAATTGCAACATCCATAAGGTTGGTGAATTGCTCAGCAAGCTAGCTGGTTATAGTTCAGATGTTTCGTCATCATGCTAGGTAACATCAGTGTGGCCTCTGATGAAGCCATGTTGTTCTACTCTGCTTAGTATTTATGAAATCCAGCCTGTTGAGGTGTTTTGCGCCATTTCTGGTTCTTTTTTGCAAAGTTTATATATACGTTCCAGTTCCACATGTTTAGTGGATTGCTTTAGTGGAGAACCAGGCCTCTAGGAATTCTCATGCATATCTCTGGATGGCTTGAGCTAGGATGGTCCCAGATAAATTAAGGCCTTCTTTGTCCAGGTGTACTATGACAAGGGAAAATTCTCCATGATGTTTCGCTGCTAACTGGTCTTTGTGTATCCTGATGGCTAGTTTCCTTCCTGTCTGGTCATGTAATGTTTTTGGCAGACCTTGCACAGTATTTTGTGCACCACGGTGGTCCTGCACGTAGTGAATATGGGGTCTTTGGTTCTGGTGAGTGTTTGTCATAGTGGCTGTGGGCTTGTGTGCCATCTTGATTTTGAGTGGTCATAGGAATCTTGTTATCAGTTCTGATGACACTTGACATACAGTCATGTGACCAGGATATTAGTTATTTTGTGTCCTCTCGATGTTGTCTATCTAGCAGGTATCTGCGGATGAAGTTAGTGGGATATCTATTGATAGTGAAGACCTTGTATATGTGCTTTTCCTATTTCTTGTGAAGTTCAGGTGTGTTGCAGTGGGTCGCAGCCCATTTGAATAGTGCCCTTACACAGCTTTGCTTGTGGGCGTTGGGATAATTGCTGTGGAAATTGAGGATTTGGTCTGTGTGGATTGCCTTCCTGTATACTGTGGTTTGGAATTCTCCATCTGTCATTCATTCTACCCTAATGTCGAGGAATGGAAGTTGATCGTTGTTTTCCTCCTCTCGTAAATTTGATCATGGTGAATACGTTGTTGATGAGGTGGTGTCTCTCTTTTAACTCAGTGCATTTCATGATGACAAATGTGTCATCCACGTATCGTATCCACATTTTTGGCTGAATGCGGTGGAAGGTCATGCATTCCAACCTTTGCATGACCGCCCCTGCAATAATTCCTGAGATGGGTGAGCCCAGAGGTGTACCATTAATTTGTTTGTATGCTTGACTGTTAAAGGTGAAGTGTGTGGTGGAGTTCGATGTCCACCTGTTGGTAAGTTCTGCATCTGCAAGCAGTGCCTGTGCTTTTTCAATAAAGTCTAGTCTGTTCAGATTGACAGTCATGGGTCCTTTGTCTGTTGGTAGGATTATGACGTCCCTGTCTTTTCTGGAGTCTTCCAATGCTTTTCACTCTGACATATTTAGGGTGTCCCAATCATTCCTCTGGCTCAATGCAGGGATGATAGTCTATTGGATGGCCTGTTGAGTTTCGTCCATGAGTCCATTTTTTTTTTAAAGGTGTATCTTCCAGAGCAGCCATAAAGACTCTTCTGTTTGCATCTCTGGTTATAGTTTAGTCAACATATTAGGACAGCTTTCTTGGTTTTGGTAAGTGGTCTATTGGATAGGTTTCTTACCCATGAGTCTGGCTTGTTACTGTTCTTGTCTTTATGGGGGATTATTTTGGTCAGCTTCGCCTGAAATTTGTCTCTCTTCTTAGTTCTGGTCCTGTGTTATTTGGTGTTGATGGCCTGTTCTGGGGTTGTAGTCCATTGCTGGTTGGTTACATTGTGGTACGACTTTTGGCAGGAAATTTCTCGTTCATTCTTGTGGACCCAGTTACAGGCACAGCACTAATCACTACCCGAGGCATTCTGAGGCTATTTTGTACACCTGTAGGTTGTTGAGTGGAGATTTGTATTTCATGCTACAGGGCAGTACCTGGTTCCTGAGGCATTCGTGGAGAAAATGAAGTTGTTCATGGGTAGCACTCAGTTGATTGGTAAAGGTTTCCTATTGTTGGGCTATTTTGAGCATGTTACGCCCGTAAGGTGTTTAAGGTTCTTGAGAGCATTTGTCGCTCGGATTGTGGGTGAAGTTATGGACTTGCTCGCTGAGCTGGCTGGTTATGTTTCAGATGTTTAATCACCATGCTAGGTAACATCATCAATGCGAGATAACAAAGTGTGAAGCTGGATGAACACAGCAACCCAAGAAGCATCTCAGGAGCACAAAAGCTGACGTTCGGGCCTACACCCTTCATCAGAGAGCCAGGGTCTCTGAGAGGTCTAAGCCTGAAACGTCAGCTTTTGTGCTCCTGAGATGCTGCTTGGCCTGCTGTGTTCATCCAGCTTCACACTTGGTTATCTTGGATTCTCCAGCATCTGCAGTTCCCATTGTCTCTGATACAACATCATCAGTGCGGCTGCCTTTGAAGCAATCTTGTTCTACTCTGCTTAGTATTTCCACGTGGGACCAACAGTGTACAAAATACTGTGCAAGAACTGCCAAAAACATTACACTGACCAGACAGGAAGGAAACTAGCCATCAGGATACACAAACACCAACTAGCAGCGAAACAACACAACGAACTTTCCCTCATTTCAGTACACTCGGACAACGAAAGCCATCAATTTAACTGGGACGATGTGACCATCCTAGCTCAAACCAACCACAGACACGCATGGGAATTCCTAGAGGCATTGTGGAATTAGAGTCCATATACAAACGCTGGCTAAAAAGAACTGGAAATGACACAAAACACCTTAGCAGACCAGATCATATAAATACTAAGCAAAGCAGAACAACATCGCTTCATCAGAGGCTGCACTGATGACGTTACCTAGCATGAAGATGAAACTTCTTAACTGTAACCAACCAACTTGGCAAGCAAGTCAACAACCTCACACACAACCCAAGCTACAAATCTTTGCAAGAGACTTACACAGCATCCATGATCAGGGAAGTGCCTGACCAAAAATATTAACTCCAATCCAAGGCCTACACCAAATACTGCATGACTCCTCATTGATTTTAACCAATTATAAGTGGGACAAGAAAACTCACAGCACATACATATGCTCAGACAGCGCCAAAGAAACTAATCAACTGCTAACCTAACTCTTCTCTTTCAAATGATGAAGGATGAGAGGTGACTTGATAAAGGTGTGCAAAATGATCGGAGGTATAGATACAGCGGGCAGCCAGAGACTTTTTCCTCGGGTGAAGATAGCTATTACGAGGGGGCTTTAAAGTGAGTGGAGACAGATGTAAGGGAGACGACAGAGGAGGGTTCTTTACTCAGAGTGGTAGGGACATGGAATGCATTGCTGCAGAGGGTAGTGGAGTTGGTCTCACTAGGGCATTTAAGTGGCTATTAGATAGGCATACGGATGATAGGATAAGAAAGGGGTGGAGGTTAGGTAGACCTTATGTTTTGGGGTAAAGGTTCAGCACAACATCATGGGCTGAAGGGCCTGTGCTGTGCTGTACAGTTCTATGATCTAACCTAAAAAGTTGACAAGCCACATAAAACATATGTGCGTGTAGGTGAGTGTGTGTGTGTATTTGTGGGTGGAAGGGATTCTGTGTTCTTCCTGCTAAATTTATATTCTGTTTATATTCTTTTTCCACAAAGGAGAGCTAGCTAGAGTACCAAGGTTGAAAATGGCAGCACAGACCTCAAAACATCATTACACCGAGTGATGATCTGGCTGCGCTACAACCTCTAGTACACACTCTCGAAGCCTGTACAAACATCCTTATCAAAATGGTACTCAGCACAGACATTTTGATACCAAACAGTACCAACAGCACAAAACCTATATGTATTATAGGTGCAAATTTTCAGTCAAGAACTGCTAACTTGACCATAACAATGAGCTTTTGCAATAAATGAAATAACAAATTTAAAATAAATAGGAAAAAAAGTACATACTTTTTCCTTTAGCTTGTCTGTTGGAGTTTCTAGATGCTTATTTTGTTCAAGAACACATTTGTGCCCTTTTCCAGAGATTGCCATCTTGGCTTGTCCAATGGTACCAAGTCCAGATGTGCTCACTCCTGATACTGCTGTAATGGTGTTACCATTCAATGATCCATTCATACCTTCAAAAGAAAATACAAACCGTGAAACAGCATTCCAACAACATTTGTTAATCAATCATTTGTATAAATATGGCTAGAAATTCAAAACAATATCTATTGCTCTTCACTACAATATTTGCAGTGGAAGCAAACTAAAGTTTAATCTGAAATACTTCTGTTTCTCCATATAAAATCATGGATAATTTTAAAGCACAGAATTAAAATGTCTCCGGCCTTTAAGAGTCTTTAATTAATTTGCAGGGGTGCACTTGCGCATGTGCCACAGGGAGCCAAAGTTTTCCAATTTGCCTCTTATTCTGAAGCAATGTCAGAATACAGTTTGCTGCAGCAACCTGAAGATGATCGAGAACAAAAACGAAATTGCTAGAAAAACTCAGCAGGTCTTGCAGCATCTGTGAAGGAGAAAACAGAGTTAACGTCTGAAAATGACTGAATATTCTATTAATAACCAAAGCAGAATAGGAGTGAACAAGATAAACGGGAGAATGATAAATTGTATACTTGAGCCCAAAGTCAGCAAAATGGCAGCACCATGACACCTTCCATTCACAAGCAAAAAAAATTAACAATCCAAGGTCAAGAAACTTGAGTGGTACTCCAGTTTCAAATAGGGTATTTGAAGTTAAAAAGTGAAAGAAAATTACCAGCACAAACAGGTTAATCGTATCTTACAAGTCTAGCAAATGCATTCTTCAGGCAATTGTGGTCATGTACCTGATGCATTTGTCCCTCTAAGTGTTGTCGGTCACATGTTTGGGATGTCTTTCTAAAGGATCAACAAATACCTGCAGTGTATCCTGTGGGTGGCACTCATTGCAGATCGAGTATGTCATGTCATGGCAGAGCGAAAGAGGTGCAAATGAGTCTTTGAGGTGCTCACTTCTGTTTCCTGGATGATGTTAAACTTTGGTGACTAAATATAATCTATGCATCAGAGTTAACTGTCACAACGTAGTTCAGTTTGTATCAGAGATAATGGGAACTGCAGATGCTGGAGAATCCAAGATAATAAAGTGTGAAGCTGTGTTCATCCAGCTTCACACTTTATTATCGTAGTTCAGTTTGTGATTGTTTTAACATCTAAAGGATTGTACAATGTGTACAGATTACTATGCTTTCTAATCTTGAGTATTAAGGTACTATTATTTGTATACAAGCATTCAAAAATAGCAGAAGCAAAACCAAGGCAAAACAGTCAATGATAATGGTCAGCACCTGCATCCAAAGGACCATAAGCTACCTTTTCTATCACCTCCAGCAGAATGTCATCACCAAGCAGATATTCCCCTCCCTCGCCAGCATTTCACAGGGGCCGTTCTGTCTGGAATATCCTGGTCCACTCCTCCTCCAACTCTGAAATCCCGCAAGGCATTTTCGCACGCAATAACAGAAGGTGCAACAAATACCCGTTTAACTCCGTCCCTACTATTCAATGCTCTAGACACCTTTTTCATGTGAAGCAGCAATTTACCTGCATTTCATTTAATCTAGTCTACCGGATTTGTTTGTCACAATTCACACCTCTGCAGTGGGGAGGTGAAACATAGATAGTCACGTGCTTTGCAGAACACCGACATTCTACCCCCAAAAATGACCCTGATCTTCTAGTTGCCTGTTTATTCAACACACCATCATGACCCTGGCCGATATATTTCAGTCTCAGGGCTGCTGTAGAGTTCCTGCGAGGCTTGGCACAGGCTGGAAGAGGAGCAGAGAAAACCAAGTGTAGAGCTGGATGAACACAGCAGGCCAGCTTATTTTCTGCTTGGGAATCCTGCAACCTCCAAGACTCAATATCAAGTCCATTAATTTTAAATCTATGTTTCACCTATGTTCTTTACCCATACCACATCCAGGTTTGTCAATGACATGGGCTGCTGTCAGTTCAGCCCACCCATTTTCACCTACTTATGGTCCCCATTATCAGTCTCTTCTTTCCTCCCTGGTATGCTATCATCCATCCCTTTATCTGATATCATGTCCATTTTCACCTACTTATGGCCCCTTCTTCCCCTCTCTCCCCACCCCTGCCCCCACCACCTTGCCACCGCACTCCCTGATCTTCAGCACATATTCCACCTTTCCCTAGCTACTACCAGTCCTGAAGGGGGCAATCACAGGATTCAAAACATTCTCTGCTTTATTTTCCCACAGATGCTGCCAGATCAGCTGAGTTTCTCCAGTAATTTGTGTTTTTCAGTGATAAGCATCTGTTTAATAGGAACTTGCTCTCAGGGATATCAATGTTTGGGTCTTGACTACACATGCCTCCCTTTTACCGTTTTTTATAAAGTTACAATAACAAAGCTTAGTGAAGAAGTTGCATCCATGGATAACAGACAACTCAGGGAATCAGTTGGACATGATATCCATCAATGTCTTTTACCCTTCAGAGCCAAATTGATCATGCATCCCTTAAATCAATTAGCAGGAAGTCACATTTAGCCTAGGTCAATCAGAATTATCCAACTTATCTTGCTGTAGATTACGGTTTGGAAAAAATTAATAAGTAACAATTTTCAGTAACCAACTTATGCTAGAGAAAATTTGAAGTTATCCTTCTTCTAGTCGAGAGCGGGAGACCCTTAAGGCATTGGAGTGAGACCAAGAAACCATGTGTTGATCCATGCCCTCAGTTCACTGATTGGAATTCCATTGAATGTTACTAGGAGATGCCTAAGTGCTCTTTTGTTAAAGATATTCACTGTCTGACACATGCATGGTAAAAATGTGCAATGTCACCTTATCTGGCCAACCCCAAACATCATCCAGATCTTGCATATCAGCACGGACTGCTTTACTATCTGAGGAATCACAAATGCTGCTGAACATTAGAGTAAGTCAGAAGCTGATGATTGCACAGTAATCACAACTTTTATTAGTTGGTGCAGTTGAGTTTCTGGTCAAATATAATTTCCTGTATATTAAGGGGAGGTAGTTAAGCTGTCTTTTGTTGCCAGTTGCTATTATCTGCCACTAGTATGGCATGGATAGTACAAGCCAAACATGAAGACATATCAAGGCTGTTTCCTCCTTGCATCGTTATTTTTAAAAAAAGAGATGAATTTGAACATTGCTTATTGATTGGCAGGCATTTCTACTTTAGTTTTTGGTGAAGGAGAGCACATTTTAAGCAGTTGAAGAACCCTGTGTCTGGTGCATTGGTATATCCTGGGGCTGAGGTGGCAAGTTTGATTCCATCCACTGAAAAGTTTCTTCAGCCTCTGTCATTGCCAACAGGTTATGCACAAGTTGTAACGCTGCAGCCATACATCCATGACTACAGAAGACATTGACATATAGCATAAACCAGAAGTAAGGAGGCACATTTTAAAAAAGTCAATAATTTAAAGGAAACTGGAACACACATCTAAACCAAATATTCTCAATTGAAATTGTTCCCAAATATCCACGTAGCTTGCTTTCATTCACCTTTTTGTGTCCCCCGACCAAACTTGTGTGTGTTTCGGGAATGGAATGGATTGGAATCGTGATTTGGAGTTGAAGCAGCAAACACTGGTGGAATTCGTAGCATGCCCGATGGGAAAAAAGTTGTCCCTGGACGAGTCTGCGTTTCTGTAGTTCGCCACCATTCAGCACCTTCACAAAAGCAAAGCAAGAGCTTTGTATTAGGATTTGTATTTTTAGGTGACATTGCTATACCAAATTTAAAAACTCAATCCAACATGAATCAGTACATTTCCTCAAATACCAAATGGTTAAATAATCCATATCAGGTATTCTAAACAAAATTTTCTAAGAAAATTCTAGCTAAGGATCATAAATTTTAGGTTAAAGCTTTCAGTGTCTGATGAAAGATAAATGAAAAAAAACTTTAAGAAACTGATAAATGACTCAAGGGTAAAACAAACTAACAACTTAGGTTCAATAAAGTTGTGTTTCCGTGATAAGACTCAAACAATGAGTGACTTCAGTGACATGTGGCATTGTGGCAATGTCACTGGACAATACATCCAGCAAACCCCAGGAAAACTTTGAGGGCATGGGTTTAAGTCCAACTCTGGCAGTTGTGGAATTTATATTCAATTGCTTATAATCTAGAACTGAAAGCTCAAATGAGTAATGGTGAACATCAATTGTCATGGTTACCTGGTCTGACCTACACGTGACTACGAATCCAGAGAAGTGCTTTTGACTCTTACCTGCTCTCTCCAATAGTTTACAAGCCACTCAGTTCATTGGCAATTAGGAATGCACAATAAATGGCCTTGATAGCTTCATATGTACTCGTATGAGGTTTCAGTTCCAGACTATAATCATTTGAACTTAAATTCCATAAGCTGCCATGAAAGAGTAAAGGAATAAAATCTCTCTCCAAGATCCTTCTCTGATAATGAAGACTGGGGAGAGCCCTGCAGCAGCATTGCAAGGAAACAGTCTGGCAAGATTGTCAAAAAGTGACATGGGACAAGAGGAAGCAGCTGATTGGGTAAAGTTGGGTGACTATTTAAAACAGCTGGATGATTTCTCTAACATGAAACGAGTGGAAGAAACATAGTGACTTCAGGAAATGCACCTGAAAGGAGCTAGGAATCAGCTGTTCAACCAGCAATTGCACAGAAGCTGTGGCAATTTACAGGACCATTAGGAATCAGGAGTATTCCTGTTATTTAAATTTATCAGCAAGATTACAGCATAGCCTTTTAGATGAGAAGTCCACAGTCATAAGATTTGAAAGAGAATTGCAGATTAACGAAGTTAATAGAAACGGCCCTGTGGAGTTTCAAAGCTCAGGGAGGGAGAGAAATGTCAATGAAAAACTAAAGTGACCTGTGGTTTGATCCCTCAAGAAAAGAGCAAGCTTTTAAGGTTGTTGCAAGATATAAAGGAATTCTTGGGTCAAGGAGTTGTAACAAGTAAACATTAGTTCATAGCACAAATAAATGAATACTGCTAAGCTTATAATGCTTACTTTAATTCTTAGAATTCCTTAATTCTTCATTTTATACAAGTATTGTTGCTTAAAAAACATGAAATATTATAGTGTAATTCTGTCAGTTAATTACAGGATGTTCAGCTTTCTCTTTCAACGCTAACAGTCCATAAAAAGATTTGCACTAAGTCCCACAACCTCTGAGCATCACCACTAAACTCCCAATTTTAATCCCTCTTCATGACGGCACCTTCAACTATCTGTCTCTAAACTCTAGAATAACCTACTTACAATTTTTCTACCTGTCATTTTTGTCCTTTACAACACTCCTCAAAGTCTAAATCACTACCAGAAGTTTTAGTCATCCGACCTATTATCTCACATTGCTCAGTAAATTTTTAAAATAATACTCCTACAGAGCCACTTATAACATCTTATTAAGTTAAAGTTACCACATAAATATAAATTGTTACCATCTAGACAAGTCTACTGGTAGACTGAACAAACAGAAAAGATTTGGTCTCAGAGAAGTGTCAGTTCATTGCTTCAATAGAATTTCTTTCCAGCATGAGTTAGTAAGTAGCAACGAAGAACACTGTTTTCCTTGTCCACTACATGTGTTCCAGAAGAATACAGAGATCCTATCATCCTAGCTAGAATCATAGGATTCTGAAAAGACTGGAAATTAAAAATCATTCATACAGCTCAGTTAGGTGACTATTTTTGGAAGAAGAATTTTGAATGAAATAAATACAAGATAATGGTGAAAGAACTAATTGTGTTCAAACACAGTCCTTGTAAGTTAATTAGGAAGATTTCCATTAAGTTGCATTTTGCAAAACAACAAAACTGGATAAACATTAACTCATTGTAATTTTCCCTCAAATCTTTTTCCTCTGCAGCTCAGAAATGTGGGACCACTTTTGGATTTGCAAATATTACAGAACATAGAACATTACAGCACAGTACAGGCCCTTCGCCCTCGATGTTTTGCGGACCTGTCATACCAATCTGAAGCCCATCTAACCTACACTATTCTGTACGTCCATATGCTTGGCCAATGATGACTTAAATGTACTTAAAGTTGGCGAATCTACTACCGTTGCAGGCAAAGCATTCCATTCCCTTACTACACTGAGTGAAGAAACTATCTCTGACATCTGTCCTATATCTTTCACCCCACAATTTAAAGCTATGCCTCCTCGTGCTCACCATCACCATCCTAGGAAAAAGGCTCTCCCTATCCACCCTATCTAACCCTCTGATTATTTACCATGTCTCAATTAAGTCACCTCTGAACCTTCTTCTCTCTAACAAAAACAGCCTCAAGTCCCTCGGCCTTTCCTCGTACGACCTTCCCTCCACACCAGGCAACATCCTAGTAAATCTCATCTGCACCCTTTCCAAAGCTTCCACATCCTTATAATGCGGTGACGAGAACTGTATGCAATATTCCAAGTGCGGCCGCACCAGAGTTTTGTACAGTTGCAGCATAACCTCTTGGTTCTGGAACTCGATCCCTCTATTAACTCATTAGAGGTTCTACTAGAAAGTGACACGTCATCTATCACTCCCAAGGACAATCTATTCTGCGGATCAGAGTTAGTGACAATAAATGTTTTTCAGTCATGATTTGCAGTTTCAAAAAATGCTGTTATATTAATATTGGAGCTTTTATTTCATAATATCCCTAAAACCAAGTTGTATAAACAGAAATAAACTAAAGGAATTATGATTTATAGAAAAAGATGCTGTGTTTTTTTTCCCCATTGTCATCAGTTTCACTATTGGAAAAAATAACTTTTAGGACTCACTAATTCTAATTCACCAAACATAAAACAGAGTTAACATCCACTGATGCCTCAAGCATAGAATGTTTCAGCATCAGAAATGGATCGATATCTTACATTAAGGGCATTAAATTACTGAGGTTATTTATAAGACATTTGTAACAAAGCAAGATTTGTTGTAACTGTTTCAAAAATTGTTAACACTTATAAATATCATTGTCAACTAATCCTCAATTTGCAAATGAAAGTGCAACACCACTTGAATTAGAGGATTCATTGATGATCCAAATAACATGGAAAATAAAGCTGCAAGCCTCAACAAACATGTTTAATTTAGTTTTTGTTATGAAAGACAGAGAGCGAGAGACAGTGCGAGAGAGAGAGAAAGAGAGATGTCATTGAAACTCTCAGAATCCCGAGAGGCCTGGATAGAGTCAACACAGAGAGGATGTTTCCACGACCAAGTCATGGCTCACATCAACACTAGCCTACGCAACTGTCTGGATCCTTTGCAATTTGCATCTTTGCACAACAGGTCCACAGCAAACAACATCATCCTAACCCTACGCTCATCCTTGGAACATCTGGACAACTAGAATACTGACATCAGGCTCCTAGTTATTGGCCACAGTTCCATCTTCAACACCATAATTCCAAACAGACTCATCTCGAAACTCCTAGGTTTACGCTCCACTTTCTGTAACAGAACTCTTAACTTCCTGATCCATACACCGCAGTCAGCTAGAATAGGTATCAACACCTCCTCCATTATCATCTTCAACACTGGTGTCCCACATGGCTGCGTACTGCTTATATACTGTATGGTGATGACTGTATGGTGAAATTCGGCCCCAACTCCACATACATGTTGCCAATGACACCACCGTTATAGGTCAGATTTCAAACAACAAGACAGCATACAGGGAAGAGATTGAGCGCTTAGTGGCATGGTGTTAGGACACCAATCTCTCTATCAATGTCAGCAGAAGAAAGGAGATGGTCATTAAAGCAGAGTGGAGGGCATGCACCTGTCTGCATCAATGGTTCTTCAGTGGGGTGGCTGAAAGTGGCAATTTGTTGGTGGTGATGATCACCAATCTGTCCTAGTCCATCCACATTGACGTGACCTCAGAGTGAAGGGAAAACCCTTTAGAGCTGAGATAGACAGAAATTTCCTCAGCCAGTAGGTGGTTAATCTGTGGAACTCATTGCCACAAAGGACTCTGGAGGCCAAGTCATTGGGTGCATTTAAGACAGGATCCATAGGTTAGAACATAGAACATAAAACATAAAACATAGAAAAGTACAGCACAGTACAGGCCCTTCGGCCCACGATGTTGTGCCGTGGAATAATCCTAGTCCAAAAATAGAATAACCTAGCCTACATTCCCCTCAATTCACTGCTGTCCATGTGCATGTCCAGCAGTCGCTTAAATGTCACTAATGACTCCGCTTCCATGACTACCACTGGCAAACTATTCCATGCGCTCACAACTCTCTGGGTGAAGAACCTCCCTCTGACGTCTCCTCTATACCTTCCTCCTAACACCTTAAAACTATGACCGCTCATGGCAGTCAATCCTGCCCTAGGGAAAAGTCTCTGGCTATTGACTCTGTCCATGCCTCTCATTACCTTGTACACCTCAATCAGGTCACCTCTCTTCCTCCTTCTCTCCAGAGAGAAAACTCCCAGCTCAGTCAACCTCTCCTCGTAAGACAAGCCCTCCAGTCCAGGCAGCATCTTGGTAAACCTCCTTTGCATCCTCTCCAAAGCCTCCACATCTTTCCTATAATAGGGCGACCAGAACTGAACACAATATTCCAAGTGTGGTCTCACCAGGGTTTTGTAGAGCTGCAGCATAACCTCGTGGCTCTTAAACTCGATCCCCCTGTTAACGAATGCCAAAACACCATATGCTTTCTTAACAACCTTATCCACCTGGGTGACAACTTTGAGAGAGCTGTGCACTTGAACACCAAGATCCCGCTGTTCCTCCACACTGCCGAAAATCCTGCCTTTAATCCAATATTCAGCATTTAAGTTCAACCTTCCAAAATGCATCACTTCGCATTTATCCAGGTTGAACTCCATCTGCCATCTCTCAGCCCAGCTCTGCATTCTGTCAATGTCTCGCTGAAGCCTGCAATAGCCCTCGATACTATCAACAGTATCTCCAACCTTTGTGTCATCAGCAAACATACTAACCCACCCCTCAACCTCCTCATCCAAGTCATTTATAAAATCTACAAAGAGCAGAGGCCCAAGAACAGAGCCCTGTGGGACACCACTCAGCACTGACCTCCAGGCAGAATAGTTACGATCTACAACCACTCTCTGCCTCCTGTCAACCAATCAATTCTGAATCCAGACAGCCAAATCACCCTGTACCCCATACCTCCTGACTTTATGAATGAGCCTGCCATGGGGAACCTTATCAAATGCCTCGCTGAAGTCCACGTACACCACATCCACTGCTCGACCCTCATCAACCTGTCTCGTGACTTCCTCAAAAAACTCAATAAGATTTGTAAGGCATGACCTGCTCCCCACAAAGCCATGCTGGCTCCCTTTAATCACGCTATGCTTTTCCAAATAGTCATAAATCCTATCCCTCAGAATTCTTTCCAAAACCTTGCTGACCACAGACGTAAGACTGACTGGTCTGTAATTTCCAGGGATTTCCCTATTCCCTTTCTTGAAAAGAGGAATAACATTTGCCTCCCTCCAATCTTCCGGTACGACTCCCGTGGAGAGTGAGGAAGCAAAGATCTTCGCCAGCGACTCAGCAACCTCCTTTCTCGCTTCCCGGAGCAACCTAGAAAAGACCTGGTCTGGCCCTGGGGACCTATCAGTCTTAATGTTTGCCAAAATTTCCAGCACATCAACTTCCTCAATCTTGATCTGTTCAAGCCTGTTTTCCTGCTCCTCAAAGTTCTCATTCTCAACAAGGTCCCTTTCCTTAGTGAAAACCGAAGCAAAAAACTCATTTAGGGCTTCCCCTATCTGCTCAGACTCCACGCACAAGTTCCCTACGCTATCCCTGATCGGCCCTACCTTCTCCCTGATCATTCTCTTATTCCTCACGTATGAGTAAAATGCCTTCGGGTTCTCCCTCATCCTTCCTGCCGAGCCTTTTTTGTGCTCCCTCCTGGCCCTCCTCAGTCCACTTTTGAGCTCCTCCGAGCAAGCCTGTAATCCTCTAAAGCTGTGCTAGACCATTGCTTCCTCCACCTTACGTACACTGCCGTTTTCTTTTTGACAAGAAGCACCTCTGTACCCGTCATCCAAGGCTCCTTAATCTTACCCCTTCTTACCTGTCTCAGAAGAACAAATTTATACATCACTCGCAACAACTGCTCCTTAAACAGCCTCCATATGTCTGCTGTGCCCTTTCTGTGGAACAATTGCTCCCAATCAATACTTCCCAACTCCTGTCTGATAGCGTCATAGTTTCCTTTTCCCCAGTTAAATATCTTCCCATGGTAACTGTTCCTTTCCCTTTCCATGGCTATGGTAAATGTTCTTGATTGGTATGGGGATAAAAGGTTACTAGAATGCAGGACATTGGTTTGAGAAACACATCAGCCATGATTGATCAGCAGAGCAGAACTGAAGGGGTGAATGAATTATTTCTGTGTTTAGCCTCATGGTCTTATAGGACTTTGAATATTCACTGAAATCACTGCTGGTAGATAGGATCTTTTATTTAATGTCTCATCCAAATTACTGTATCACAGCCACAGTAGAATGTCATGCAAACTCAGGATTGAAACTTAAAAGCAAAGCGTCTGAGAAAATCAAAACTATAGAGAAGGTTCTGAAAGATAGTAAGAAAATTCAATGTGAATAGTTTGCAGCGGCACTAAACACAATTCTGTACTCTTAACAGTTCATCATATTTAGCTAACTTGCTGGAGATTTTTTGAAGAGGTAACAGAAAGGCTTGATGATGCTAACACTGTAGATGTGGTGTACATGGGTTTTCAGAAAGTGTTTGAGACAGCTCCATACAACAGACGTCTGAAGAAAGTTACAGGTCATGGAATGAAAGCAACACGGATACAAAATTGGCTGAGTGATAGGAAAGAAAATAATGGTCAATGTATATTTTTCAAGCTAAAGAAAGGTTTGTAATGGAGGTCCCCAAAGGACTTTATAGATACATATGCAAGTTTTTAGTCTGACATCACATTTCTCATAGGATGTTAAAGTAAACCAATCTTTCTTTCTTTTATCAGTTACTTGATCTTACATTCCTAATGCGCCCATTCCTCTGATTTACTATTTGTTTTTACCAACTTGTAAGCTTCTCCTTGGTTCTTGGCCTTTTTCTAGCCATGGTTGATTTATCTTACCCACTAGAATGTTGTCAAAGAAATACAAATACATTAATTATTTAAATGTTAGTGACTGCCTGTCCACCATTTCTTTTAATGTAGTTTCCCATTCTACTTCAAACAATTTGCACCTAAAGTCTTCACAGTTTCCTTTGATTAAATTTAAAGTGCTCATTTCAGATTAAACTGCACAATTTTAAAAGTTACTGCAAAACTATAACATATTATAGTATGGTAATATTATTGATCAGTCTTTTCTTACTCCAAAATTCCATAGTTTCTTGTTGGGGTCCCCCAACATACGGTACTGGAAGATTATTTATTATATGTTCCAGGAATTTGTTCTCCACAATTAATACTAATAAGGTTTACTCAGTCTGTTTGTAGGGTTGAGGTCCCATGATTACTGTACCATCTTTGTTACATGTATCTTTAACTTCCTGATTAACTTCTTACACCTTACATTACCACCATTATTTGGTGACCTATAAACAATTTCAATCACTGTTTGCCGCATCTTCACATTTGTAAACTTCACCCAAAATAAGTCTACATCTTGATCTTCCAATTTATGATCTGCTCATCTTAATGTACTAATTGCATCATGTATTAACAGAATTACTTCACTTCTTTTCATTTTTTTGCCTAACCTTCCTAATATCAAATACACTTTGACGTTCAGAATCCAATCTTCATGACCTTGTAACTATGTCTCCATAATGACATAATACCTGCAGCAACCTGTTCAGAGATGTCATTTCACGACTCTGGAGCATGTAGTTGAAAATAGGCCTTCTGGTTTTAAGGTAAGGAAACTGTCACCTATTTACTCCTGTGTGTACGATCAACTCTTCTACTATGTTTTGAATAAAGTGTGTATTCAGTTGGAGTGATTTAAAGATTTAACATAATTAGTAAAAGAAACAACATTGTTATGAAAAAAATATTTTCACCCAACTGGTTACATTCTGGAATGCACTGCTAGGGAATGTTGTGGAGGCAGGTTTTACTAAGGCAGTCCAAAGGCAGTTAGGTGTTTATTTGAAAAGGAACAATGTACAGGATTACAGGGAGAAAGCAGATGAAGAGTACTGAGTGAGCAGCCAATTTAGAAAGACAACACATACACAATGGGCTTAAGGGCAGTGACACCCATATGTATGAAAGAGGAAGAAAAACAACAAAGGCCATTTAGATCTACCAAAAACTACCTTTTGCAGCTGTTCCAGATATTCTTCCTGATGACAGAATATGCTGCCAAAAACATGAAAGTCTAGTTCTCCTAAGAGCTTTAAAGGTATCATGTATTCTGTTCAAAGTAAATTTTACATGACGTAGTCGTAAAAACATCTGACTCAATGTTACTGCTCTCACCATGAAAACATTCCGAGTAGGTTTGTGTTTAATGGTATCACTGCTACTTCCCCAGCATGACATTTCACCATTCCTGGAAACCTGTTGAACCACAGATTGCTGATGAAACCTATATTCCATTATGAGAAGAGAGGATCACAGCCATATTGGCAATATGTACAGATTTTAGGATATCAGTCATGACCTACACTGCAGGTCAGGAATTGGGTGGCTTTCTCCTATAGAAAGTAGCCACCAGATGTTGCATCACAGTGGGGGTCCTCAGGTGCTGTGATGGAACTGGTCACCACTTGCATGATGAAAAAGATGCAAATTCAGAAGGGAAGGATCAGGATGAAGAAAGGCGGTGGAGCAGAAAGCAGCAGCATTATGGTCACACTGTCTGCAGCTCAAACTTCATGTCAGATAGAACACTGAGATAGTGCTGGAGCTGAGAAGGACATAATGAAGGAAAGACCAGTATTCTCAACATTGAGATGCAATGAGTTCGGTCACAGCCGGAACATCACAGTGGAGGTTTAAATGTTGTAGGTGTGCCTGTTCCCTGCTCGCTCAGCTCGTAGCTTTCTATTGTGTGCCACTATGAACTGCAACAGAATGGAAAAATTATCAGTGACTCTTTTGTACGGCGTTTGTCTGCTGTGTCTGCTAAAGTTGAATAGGTGGAGGCATGTGGAGAAGATACCAAGTGGAAATTAGGTTGCCTTCCTTGGAAATTGTGCAATGGTGAAGTGCAGTATTTACATATGTGAAGCCTGATCCAGAGATCAGGGACTGGTAATAGGTGTAGCGCATTAAACAGCACAGAAGTGAGTTAGTGCAATGGCTTGAAAATGTCATCTCATGATCTTTCATTCACCATTCGTGACCACTCTCATCACTTCTAGAACAGTGGGAACAGACTGCAGCTGTTGATTTTCCTGGCCGTCAGCTCCTGTTCAGAGGGCATTCCTCGAGGATTGTCAGGCCCTATGCAGGAGCATGTCTTCTCTTCCTTTGACAAAGTATCTGAGAACTCTTTCACTCTTTTCAGGTACTTATTTGCATCTTATTTGCCCAATTACACACAGTTGTAGTACTGGCTATCAGGAGCAGCATCTTGGTTTTCCAGGGGCAGGCTTCCTTCAATAACTGCAGGCTACCAGAACAGGAAGGTGAGAGGGGTGCAAACTGACATGGATCTATCCATGAAGTGAATGATGACCCACCTTAACTGCTGCAACTTCTGAGATAAAAGTACCAGACTCACATGTTGCTTAGACACCTTTGAACATTCAGCCAACCAACAACAGGGCCCAGGATTCATGGGTATAGCAGGATACAATCACTAAAGCTCGTGACTCCAGAGGGTCTGGCGTGTGTGGGTCAGGGCTGGGCCTGGTTTTTTTCTGTCTCTGCCCCTGGCTAACAGTATAGTTACCACTTGACTCTTTGCTTATTATGGTACAAGGGGGTAGTATGAAATCTCCATGCTACTTAACCTAACAGGACTGAGTGTAGACAGATCACAAATTGAGACCCTCAAGCACAAAAGCAGGAACGGGAATTGTTTTTAATCAATTCAGTCTAATTCCAGTGAGAAAAACTCCTGTTCCTGCTGTTAGCATTTTAACTTTTCTCTGTTAAAAAATTGTCCCTCAATATTTATAATGGTTATTATCAATATAAACATTTAATAATTGTTGTGCAATGGGGTGACTGCTGTCTTTTTTTGTGAATACGAAGCAAAGTATTAAACATTTTGTTCAACCATGAAACTATTTAATAATATAATTAAAATTAAGCTGTTTCTAATTTCTATCTTTTATTATTTACTGTCCTCCAAGCATTCATTCAATCTCGCAGAATACCGTCAAAAAAGACAATATGAAAAGATCAGGGGAATGAACAAAGGATAAGACGGGAAAGCAGAGGGCAGTGGGGATAAATAGCATAAACATCATGACTCCGAAACTTGATTGACATTTTTTAGAACAGAACCAGATGAACCTCGTTGACAACGAGATCCTTGATTGGGGTTGTTATCCTGGGCCAATCAGGAAGGCCTGGCTGACCAATATGAACTGGAGATTTAGAATTTCCTGAATTCAAGGGACTGACTGAGCTGGCCAGTTATAGCTAGTGTGCTATGCAAATAAATAAAGGGTGACTTGGTGACAGGATACCAGCCTCTGTGCGGTTCAGTTGCAACGTTCAGTTGCAATCAGTGGGACACAGATTGATGCTTGCAGCTTCTCATTCGCATTCACAAACTCCCAGAAGTATTGGTCGCAGGCAATGGGACGTCAGTTACCAGTAAGGAAGTGGCATTCGGCACATACAGACTGCTCCATATCGTCAACTGTCCAATGGTCTGGCAGGAAGCGTGGTCCAAATGTTGAAAGCAGATTTGAGGCAGCCTACAGTGTCAGTTGATACCAAACTGTCTCAGTTCCTGTTCGATTGTAGGACCACCCCTTACACAACAACATGGGCAGCTCCAGGAGAGTTGCTGATGAGGAGAAGACTCTGCACCTTATATTCCTGGGCAGGGGAGTGGTAGTGAAACTGCAGCAGGAACGCTGTTGTTGGACACATGCCTCCTCTAAACAAGAGAGGCAATGTAATTTAGAAGACGAAGTTTGGCGCCAGAATCATGGAAAAGGCCCTGTATGGATAGGTAGTGATGTTGATGTGAGGTCAGGTCCCGTGAATTAGAAAGTTTGGGTAGGTGAGGCAGTCTTAAACAAACATGAAAGCTGTGACCTCACAAAACGGGGCAGGTGCATAACATACTTAGCCTCTCAGAATAGCAGGAAGTCCTGTCAGAAACAATAGGCTCTCCCCCTCTGTCTAGTGTCAAGGAAACCTTGGAGTCAGGAATGGACGCAGCCTTGATACCACTACTACCAGACAAAGAGGAGGAAACTGTTCCGAGACGGTCTGGACACAAGATGCAGGCTAATGGTCTGGTAAACACCACTCGTGTCAGAGTCTGAATCAGAGGAACCGGACCTAGGGCAAAAATGTCACATGAGAAAGACTTGGCCGACAACCCCAGGCTATTTTTTTCTGGAGCGGGGACGATGTAGCTACTGGAACCAAGTTGATTTTGTCGACTGCGCGATCCTTGATTGGAGTTGATAATCTGAGCCAATCAGAAGGCCCTAGGTGACCAACATAATCAGGGGGTTCAGAATCTCGTCAGCACAGGGTACTGACTCCGAGCTGGCTAGGTAAATAAAGGGCGCCTTGGTGACAGGACTCGACCTCTGTGTCGTTGTTTCAGTGTGTGGACCCTGCACTGAGCCTGTGTGTGTGGGCCGAAAGTCCTGAGTGCCATGTTATGTGAATTGAGCTTCAAATCTCAGGCTTCACTTTACTTTTGGAGAAAAACAAACTAAAAGAAGGCTTTTTTTGAATGAGTGCAATAACTTAGATTGTCAAATGCACACGATTTAATTTTCTCTATATAACTTGAATTGTATTTAATGAATTGTAAACTATTCAAGGTTTTCTTTGATTCTATTTTTTTAAATCAGGGATTTAGAACCTTGTCAGTACAGGAATCAGACTCCAAGCTAGCTGACTGTAAACAGCATACTGTACAAGTAAATAAAGGGTGGCTTGGTGACAGGATACCGGCTTCTGTGCAGTTATTTCAGTAATCAATTGTCGAGGGCAAGGCAATTCATGCTGTCAACATAGACTTCAGCAAAGCCTTTGAAAAGTACTACTTGGTTAGACTGATCAATAAGGTTATATCACGAAGGACAAGAGAGCTTCCAAACTGGATACAAAACTGGCTTGAATGTAGGAGACAGAGGGTGACAGGTAGGAGTCACAGGTGGTGGAGGGTTCTTTCAGACTAGAGCAGTGTTTTGTAGGGATCAACTGGAATTCACTTTTGTTTGTCATTTTATATAAACAATATAAATGAGAATTTAGGAGGTATGGTTAGTAAGTTTGCAGATGACACCAAAAATGAAGGTGGTTATCGAAAGTTACAAAGAGATCTTGATCAATGGGGCTAATAGGCTGAGGAGTGGCAGATGGTGTTTAATTTGGATAAACGCAGGGTATTGCATTTTGGCAAAACAAACAAGGGCAAGGCTTATGCGGTCATAGTTGGGCCCTAGGTAGTGTTGTCGAACAGACAGACCTAGGGGTTCAGGTGCACAGTTCTTTGAAAGTTGTGTCGTAGGTAGACAGGGTGTTACGAAGGCATTCAGCACGCTAGCATTCATTGCTCAGATCACTGAGTACAGGAGATGGGACATCATACTGAAGTTGTAAAGGATGTTGATGAGGCCACTTTTGGAGTACTGTGTAAGGTTCCGGTCGCCCTGCTATAGAAAAGATCTTATTAAATTGGAGATGGTTCAGAGAAGATTTACCAGCATGACCCTGGCACTGAAGGGTTTGAGTTTTAAGGACAGACTGGATAGGCTAGGACATTTTCCACTGGAGCATCGGAGGTTGACGTTATAGAAGTTTATAAAAGCACGAAGTAAACTGATAAAGTGAAAAACAAAGGTCTTTCCTTAAAGTGTGAGAGTTCAAAACTAGGTGGAGTATTTTCAAGGTGAGAGGAGAACAATTTAAAAGTGACCTGAGGGGCAAAGTTTTGACATAGAGCATGGCTCATATGTGGAATGAACTGCCAGAGGAAGTGGTTGATGCAGGTACAATTACACATTCAAAAGACACATGGAGAGGTACATGAATAGCAAAGGCTTAGAAGGATATGGGCCAAATGCAGGCAAGTGAGACTCTACTTTGGGAAATTTTGTCGGCATGGACGAGTTAGACTGAAAGGTCTGTTTCCATGCTGCATGACTCTATTGACATCATGAAGCTAATGAGGAGTCCTTGCTTTACTGTGATGATGAAAGTGCACCCAAGATGCAATTAAAGGAGGAAATTGCAGGGTTTCAAGCGAGAATTGATGAAAGAACAACAACATATTTCTTTGTCAGAATAATGAGAGACTTGGAGTGGTGTTCCATGCACCTGCTATCATTTTCCTTCCAGGTAGGATAGTTCGTTGTTTTGGGAGGTGCTTTTGACAAAATCTATGCAAATTGCGATTCACACCACTGTCATGGAATTCCACTGTGGAGATTACAATACCAATCAAATCAGCTTTCCTCTCATTAAAGCAAATCATACATTTGTCATATTTTGGAATTAAAAACAGAACACAGGTTACAAGCAGATGAGATCATTAGAGCTGTCCACACAATTTTGCTAATATCAGGATCAAAAGAAATTGCTGTTTCCACTTTTTTGGAAAAGGAACTGAATTACACAAGGAAAAACGTTCTCTCAAATTACACATTTTGAAGTTCATACACTCATGTAAGCATCAGTTGGTCTTTTATCATCTCCTATAAACAGTCTCTTGATTTTTCCTAGAGACAGCTTTAGTTGTGAAAAGTCAACTCAAAGATTTAATTCCAATTATAACTTGACACTGATTTCTGAGTAATTTTGAGGGTAAATTGTCAGTAGCTGAAGAAAAAAAACCTTAGTCACAAACTGCTGACTGAATAATTTGTACATATCCTGGAAAATTACAGACACTGCACAATCTAAATTCAATTCAGTGTTGCAGCTTCAGTTAAATACATTTACTTTAGGCTCAGGCTTTTTGGAGATAGAGTTTCAACTAATATCTAACTGAAAGACACTAAATCAAACAAAATTGACGCGGTTAATCATGTAATTGTGAAACACATGCTAAATATTTTACAATACGTTTAACATCTTATAGTTGGGCTTTAGAAATTTGCAAAGCCAGATAGAAAACAATTTCAAAAACTGTAGTGAGGAAAAACTGCATGACTCCTGTGAATAAACCGCACATCATTGTGTTTTGAGGTTCTTTAAGCCCCCGAGTCAGTTGTGCAAGTGGAAGTGTACATGTTAAGCTGCAGCAACTTGGGAATCACCTAGTACAGCACTAGGACAGGGAATGGTGCACAAGAAACAGATACTGAGGACTGCGGTAAGACCAAGTCTCAATGCTTTGCTGAAGTTGCAAGGCAAAGGTGCAATGAATTTTATTAGCATCAGAGAGATGTACAGCACGAAAAGAGATGCTTTGGTCCAATTTGTCCAGGCCGGCTAGATGAACTAGATTAATCCAGTCCCATTTGTCAGCATTTAGCTCTTATCCCTCTAAACTCTTCCTATTCATGTACCCATCCAGATGACTTTTAAATGCTATAATCGTACCAGCCTCCACCACTTCCTCTGACAGTTCATTTCATACACACACAACCCCCGTGTGAAGAGGTTGCTCCTTACATCGCTTTTAAATCTTTCCCCTATCACCTTAAATGCCCCTCATGATTTTTCAAACGTCTATAAAGTCACCCCCCAGCCTGCAACTCTGCCAGGAAAATAGCCCCAGCTTATTCAGCCTCTCCCTATAGTTCAAACTCTCCAGCCCTGGCAACATCCTTACAAATCTCTTCCAAACCCTTTCAGGCTTCATAACAACTTTCCTTTGATTTTATCCTGGATTTTATGCTGCTCTTAGTGGCTCAGGATCACAGGAGGCATTCAGTGTATTGCAACTGTCAAATCATTGAAAGAGCTATCCAATCAGCCATAATTTCTTGTGCTTCAGCCACAGCCTCATATGACGATGCTGTCACTTTTAAAAGGTTATTTTGTCCTTGGTTTTTATTGATGAGAAATTGTAAAGGCAGAGATGTTGAAGAGTCTAAGGAGTACCAGTTTAACAATGGAAGGGGAGTGGCTAGTTCTCCCAGTTCAGGCTTTAAGCTGTAGCAGTCACAAGGTGTTTTGGGTATCAGAAGGGTTGCAAGCTTCATAAAGGATTCCTCTGACTTTCTCTGGGATCTCTTTCTGGATGTTGTTCCCTCCTGCCTGTAAGAATTTGTGTTTGAATGTACCTTTATGCCACAGCGTGTTAATGGGATGTTACAACATTGGAACAGTCAATTAGTTGAGTTGCTGTATCAGTTCGGTTAGGTTTTCAGATTGTTAAATTCTGCTTTCGTTTGTTCATGTTTCAACTGCAGTGTTTAAATAAATTTTGGTTTTGCTTAAAGCTGAGTGGTTTCACTAGTTGCGTCACAGCTGGAACACTAACTTCACTTCTGCCCTTAAATTAAGAAAAAAATAGGGTCTAGGCTACCTTCTTCAAGTATTTTGAGGGGCTCTGGTCTGGTCCATAACACTCTGCAAAATTCTCCATTGCAAATGCATCCTCAAATCCTTTTCATTCATTCATCTCCTTGTCCTTCAGCACCTAAGGCGATCCAGGGAGACCACCAGTGTCTGCAGGCAAACAATTTCAGGCAGCCTAAAAAAGCACAGCACTAAGAAAAGCTCTGTTTGGACTAAGTAAATCTTTCAAATTGACAAAACACACCTTAAAAAGGTGAATAATTGACAGTTAACAGCAAAATGACAAACTAGGAACTAACGTCCAAAAACTGGGATTTCCATTTATGTATCTAATTTATCTAATACTAGGGGACATGCATTTAAGGTGAGAGGGGGAAACAATTTTTCCACACAGAGTGTGGTTGAAGTCTGGAATGCATAGTCGGGGTGGTGACGGAGGCAGTTTAGATGGGCACGTTTAAGAGATTTTTAGATAAGCAAACGAATATGCAACGAATGGAGGGATATGGACCAAGGGGAAGCAGAGGGGATTAGTTTAATTTGGTGTCACATTTGGCATAGCCAACTGGTACAAATGCTGTACAGGAACCAAAACAAAGCTGCTGGAAAATCTCAGTGAAAAACAGAGTTAACATTTCGGGTCCAGTGACCCTTCCTCAGAGTTCTGAGGAAGGGTCACTGGACATGAAACGTTAACTGTTCTTCCCTTCACAGATGCTGTCAGACCTGCTAAGCTTTAACAGCAACTTTGTTTTGGTTCCCGATTTCCAGCATCCGCAGTTCTTTCAATTTTTAAATGCTGTACAATCTGATCTGGTACTTTGTGAATTCAGCAAATGGTAAGTGAAGTTTGGGACATTTGGAAATAAATCGAACACAAGTTATAAAGATCTACAGCACAGAAAAGGCCCTTTGGTCCAGCAGTCCATCAAGGCTGCATCGATTACAAATAACCACCTAACGACTACAATCCCGTTTTACAGCACTTGGCCAATAGCCTTGTATGGCTGGGCAAAGTAAGTGCAAATCAAAATGTTTCTTAAAAATGTTGTTATGGCAGTTTCTGCCTCTACAACCTTTGTGTCAGTGAGTTCCAGCTTCGCAACACCCACTAAGCGAAAAAGGTTTACTTCACATCTCCTCCAAACTTTGTCCTTTTCTAAAATCTATCTCCCCTCCTCACAATCAAACCACCAGTGTGAGCACCACCACAGCTCCCACCTCATCACTAGTCCCTCCATCATACTTTTATATATCTCAACCTGTCCCCTCTTCATCTCTAAGGAAAACAACCCCAGTCTGTCCAATCTCTCTTCATAGTTGAAACTCTATAGCCCAGGCAGCATCCTGGCAATCTCAAGTGCTATTAAATCTCTCCTGCAATGTGGATTCAAGAACTGCACACAATACACTCGCAGTGGCCTAATCAACGTACTGTACAATTCCAGCAGAAGCGCAGGACAACGATCTAAGTAGATTAATAAACCTTTCAAACCCTGGTAATTATAGACCAGTGAGCCTTACTTCAGTTGTCGGTAAAGTGTTGGAAAAGGTTTTAAGAGATAGGATTTACAATCATCTAGAAAAGAATAATTTGATTAGGGATAGTCAGCACGGTTTTGTGAAGGGAAGGTCGTGCCTCACAAACCTTATTGAGTTCTTTGAGAAGGTGACCAAACAGGTAGATGAGAGTAAACCGGTTGATGTGGTGTATACGGATTTCAGCAAGGCGTTCAATAATGTTCCTCACAATAGGCTATCGTACAAAATGTGGAGGAATGGAATTGTGGGAGATATAGCAGTTTGGATCGGAAATTGGCTTGCTGAAAGAAGACAGAGGGTGGTAGTTGATGGGAAATGTTCATCCTGGACAACAGTTACTAGTGGTGTACCGCAAGGGTCGGTGTTGGGTCCACTGCTGTTCGTCATTTTTATAAATGACCTGGATGAGGGCATAGCAGGATGGGTTAGTAAATTTGCAGACGACACCAAGGTCGGTGGAGTTGTGGATAGAGACGAAGGATGCTGTAGGTTTCAGAGAGACATAGATAAGCTGCAGAGCTGGGCTGAGAGGTGGCAAATGGAGTTTAATGCAGACAAGTGTGAGGTGATGCACTTCGGTAGGAGTAACCAGAATGCAAAGTACTGGGCTAATGGTAAGATTCTTAGTAGTGTAGATGAGCAGAGAGATCTCGGTGTCCATGTACACAGATCCTTGAAAGTTGCCACCCAGGTTGACAGGGTTGTTAAGAAGGCATATAGTGTTTTAGCTTTTATTAATAGAGGGATCGAGTTCCGGAACCAAGAGGTTATGCTGCAAAACTCTGGTGCGGCTGCAGTTGGGAGAATTGTGTACAGTTCTGGTCACCGCATTATAAGGAGGATGTGGAAGCTTTGCAAAGGGTGCAGAGGAGATTTACTAGGATGTTGCCTGGTATGGAGGGAAGGTCTTACGAGGAATGGCTGAGGGACTTGAGGCTGTTTTCGTTAGAGAAAAGAAGGTTGAGAGGTGACTTAATTGAGACATATAAAATAATCAGAGGGTTAGATAGGGTGGGTAGGGAGGGCCTTTTTCTTGGGATGGTGACGGCGAGCATGAGGGGGCATAGTTTTAAATTGAGGGGTGAAAGATTTAGGACAGATGTCAGAGGTAGTTTCTTTACTCAGAGTAGTAAGGGAATGGAACGCTTTGCCTGCAACGGTAGTAGATTCGCCAACTTTAAGTACATTTAAGTCATCATTGGACAAGCATATGGACGTACACAGAATAGTGTAGGTTAGATGGGCTTCAGATTGGTATGACAGGTCGGCACAACAGCAAGGGCCGAAGAGCCTGTACTGTGCTGTAACGTTCTATGGTCTATGTAAACCATGTTGACATGCACTCCTTCAGCCAGTGACTGAACTTGAAATAATTTTATGAGTCGCACATTTCATCCAGTAAGTAAGTCACTCCTTCCCGTCCACTAGATTAGAATTTCAGCAAGCCAGTTAGCACCTAAATACCGACACAGCACAAATGAATTTCTGGTAAACCTTCTCACACTATGACTGCCATTAATGAAATTAAAATAATTAAAAACTTCTAAGTACCTGGAAAAGATGACAGCTGTGTATGTCCTACTAAGGCTGTAGATGCACCAATTGTTCCCAGGCCACCGAACTCCGAACGCCCTGAGCTTGTAGTATGCAGTCCAAAGGCTGTGTGATTAACCATTGGGAAGGCACTCGATACTCCAGACAAATTAAATGGCTGATCTCCAGCAGCTGCTCTGAACATTTGCCCTGAAATTAAAAAAGGTAAACGCTACTGATTATTTTCTTGCATTTATGAGCAAACAAAACAGTTTAAAAAATCCAAGACTGACAACATGCATATAAATTTCTAACTTGTCACCGATTATGTTTCAAAAATTTTCTATAATAGATATGGCAATCTGTAACTGGGCAGACTCAACCACCTAATCATAACATCCTGAACATTTTATTATTCATGCTCCTACAGCACTTGTAACTAAGTAACAAACAGGACACCTGAAAATAACAAGCAATTTGAATCAACAGTACAATGAAAACTTTACATGAACATTTTAATCAAAAACACATTCTACATATTTGGTTGACATCATTTTTTTATATATGTTTACTTGCGGGGGAATCATGTTTACCCAACCAGTTAAGATTGTGGGGGACTGGATCAAATAAGAGGAGACCATTAATGAAAATGCAGAATGTGTATAAAATTGGCACAGTTAGATGAGACATCATATAATTTTATAGGTTGTACATACATGACGTTGATTGATGCACTGAAAGACAAAGGAATGAAAACCAAGACCAAAGACTCAAAAATTGTGGTCAGAGATAATGTAAACTGCAGATGCTGGAGAATCCAAGATAACAAAGTGTGAAGCTGGATGAACACAGCAGGCCAAGCCTAGGCCCGAAACGTCAGCTTTTGTGCTCCTGAGGTGCTGCTTGGCCTGCTGTGTTCATCCAGCTTCACACTTTGTTGCCAAAGACTCAAAAGATGGATGGTCAGTTTGAGCCAAGAGAAAAAGGTGGTATAAAGATTGTAAGAGAAGGTCTGAAAAAAGTGAGCAGTTTCAAATACTTGGAGGTGGGTTTGAATATGAAAACTAAGGAACGTATTAGCTTTGGTTGAACTAGTTGGAAGAACTGCAAAGTGTATCAAAAAAGTATCACTGAAACTGAAAAGAATCTATGACAGCTGAGAGACCAGCCTTGTTAAATAGTGCGGGAATGTGGTAATTACAAGAAAAGAGAAACAGCTACTGGATATTAAGATACAGATGAGACAAACGTATGGTGTGACAAGAAAAGACAATACCAGATATCTGGGATGCACCTGAGAAGAAATTAAAACAATATGCTCATCCACTGCAGATGGGAGACATATAGCAAGACAAGTCACCGGGCATGGGACTCCCAGAAAGGAGGAGGAAAAGGCCATACAGATGTTGAATCTTTTCTGCCATTCAATATGATCATGGTTGATCTTGGGATTCAAATTTACCATCCTGCCTGTTCCACAATCCCTTAATTCCCTGAGATCCTGATGTCTATTAAAGCATCCAAAACCCTCTAGGTTGAGAATTCCATAGTTTATCAAAAGAAATAATTTCTTCTCACCTTAATTTTAAATGATTAGCCATTTAATCCTCAACAGCACCATATTTAGATTTCTCAATTTGTGGATAGATGCTGAAAGATTATATCAAGCTGCTTCAAAATGTTGCATCTTTTTTAAAAAATTCACCCTTGCAATGTGGGTTTCACTATAGCCGGGCTAGCATTCTCCTCACCTCTAATTGCTTTAGAGGAGGTGGTAGACAGCTGTTTTCTTCATCCGATGCAGTCTATTTGGCATAGGTACCCCACAATATCATAAGGAGTCACTGTGCCACACCCAATGTGAACACATTATTTTATAAATGCTTAGTCCAAAACTATATACTGTAACCCAGATGTGTTCTTATCAAAAGACTGCACAATCTTAGCAAGACTTGTTTATCCCTTAATAAATCCCTTGAAATAAAATCAATATGCTATTTGCCTTCTTAATTGCTTATTGCAATGTACATGCACACTGGCATGGTGTCTCTTGTACAAGCAGACCTTTGAACATCAACATTTACACGCTTCACGTTTTTCAAAGACATTCTGCTGTGCTACTCTTGCAACCAAAATTAATAATGTCACTCCTCCCCAGATTATACTTCATCTGCAATCTTGTTGCCCCCTCAGTTACCCTGTCCATATCTCTGCAGCTTGTCTTTCTCTCTATTTACATTTCCGACTAGTTTTCCATCATCAGCAATCTGAGATACCCTCACTGTTTCATCATCCAAGTCACAATATAGATTGTAAACACCTGACCTAATGATCTGTGTAAGGCACCTTTCAATACCTGCCAATTTGAAAACATCCCAGTTATGCTCATTCTCTGCTTCCTGACTGTTAAACAATTCTCTATTGATGCAATATATTTTATTCCCAACTCCATGAGCCCTTATGTGGCTTATTAGCCACTTGTTTGGCACTTACTGAATGCCTTTTTGAAACTCAGTCAGTCGATGTAACGTACCTTCTCTTTGCCAACATTACTAGTTTCAATCTCAAAGCTCTTAAAAGCTGGCAGTGTTTGCTAACAGGCAAAACTATAGGCAACTGATCTGGAAATGCACATGTACACAATCCCAAGCACTAAGATATCACATAGAATTTACATGTAGCATCATACACAAATGCCACACTGCACATATACAGGATGTTGTATGTACTTTTGAAATGTGGTTCAGCAATTGGAACTGAGGACACAAGACGAGATGGAATGCGGAAGGTCTAAGAATCGGGTTGAGGGAGTATACCCCCGAGCGGACTAGCAGGCCCTCTTGCACATCTTGTGTCCACAGCTGTCTCCAGCCTGGGTCCAGACCTCATCTTTCCAAAGTCCTGACCTTCCCTGAAACCATTTGAATGTGCACATGCGATGGTGTCAGTGAATGCAGCAAAAACATTGCTGACTTGTCATGATCATATATGTGCATTGTTTTAAGACTTCTTCGATAATAGATTCTAACATTTCCCCAACAACTGATATTTCGCTAACTGGCCTGCAGTTCATTGCTTTTTACGAGTGAGAGAGATAAAAAAAACATTGTTGCATTTGCTAACTTCCAATCTGATGGGACTATCTGGAAGGAAACAGTGGTAAAAGGGTTGAACTCAGTGGAATCAGACGATGACTAGCTGGCTGTCAGGAGGAGATGGGGAAGATAGTATTATGGTAACGCCAACTAAATATGAGAAGCCATGAAACAAAAAGGAACTACTGCAAGATAACAAGGTGTAGAGCTAGATGAACACAGCAGGCAAAGCAGCATCAGAAGAGCAGGAAAACTGATGTTTCCTGCCTAGACCTGTCATCATATTTCTTGCATCATGCTTGCACGTCTCCTCCACACCCACTCCAGTAGTGTTTTTTTAAACATAATATTGTGACCCAGAGCTGAATGTTGGTGTTGCCTGGCCGTAGTTCAATACAGATTTAGCATAACGTACATAATTTTTAATTCTATGCTCCTAGAAATAAAATTGAGGACTTGGTTATTTTTATAACACATTTAGCTGCGCTACAAAGCAATAAGACCATAAGACATAGGAATGGAAGTAAGGCCATTCAGCCCATCAAGTCCACTCCACCATTTAAATCATGGCTGATGGGCATTTCAACTCTACTTCCCTGCATTCTCCCCGTAGCCCTTGATTCCTTCTGAGATCAAGAATTTGTCAATCTCTGCCTTGAAGGCATCTAACATCCCGGCCTCCACTGCACTCCGTGGCAATGAATTCCACAGGCCCACCACTCTCTGGCTGAAGAAATATCGTCTCATTTCCGTTTTAAATTTACCCCCTCTAATTTTAAGGCTGTGCCCACGGGTCCTAGTCTCCCCACCTAACAGAAACAACTTCCCAGCGTCCACCCCTTCTAAACCATACATTAACTTGTAAGTTTCTATTAGATCTCCCCTCAACCTTCTAAACTCGAAATGAGTACAATCCCAGGATCCTCAGCCGTTCATCATACGTTAAACCTACCATTCCAGGGATCATCTGTGTGAATCTCCGCTGGATACGCTCCAGGGCTAGTATGTCCTTCCTGAGGTGTGGGGTCCAAAATTGGACACAGTATTCTAAATGGGGCCTAACTAGAGCTTTATAAAGTCTCAGAAGCACATCGCTGCTTTTATATTTCAACCCTCTTGAGATGCATTACATTCGCTTTCTTAATCACAGACTCTACCAGCAAGTTAACCTTTAGAGAATCCTGGACCAACACTCCCAGATCCCTTTGTACTTCTGCTTTGCAAATTTTCTTACCATTTAGAAAATAGTCCATGCCTGTATTCTTTTTTCCAAAGTGCAAAAACTCACATTTGCTCACATTGAATTTCATCAGCCATTTCCTGGACCACTCTCCTAAACTGTCTTTCTGCAGCTTCCCCACCTCCTCAGTACTACCTGCCTGTCCACCTATTCTTCGTATCATCGAAAAACTTCGCCAGAATGCCCCCAGTCCCTTCACCAAGATCATTAATATATAAAGTGAACAGCTGCGGCCCCAACACTGAACCCTGCGGGACACCACTCGTCACTGGTTGTCATTCCGAAAAAGAGCCTTTTATCCCAACTCTCTGCCTTCTGTCAGACAGCCAATCCTCAATCCAAGCCAATAGCTCACCTCGAACACCATGGGCCCTCAGCTTGCTCAGCAGCCTCCAGTGAGGAACCATATCAAAGGCCTTTTGGAAGTCTAGATAGATAACATCTCCTGGGTTTCCCTGGTCTAACATACTTGTTACTTCTTCAAAGAATTCGAACAGGTTTGTCAGGCACAACCTCCCCTTACTAAATCCATGCTGACTTGTTCTAATCTGACCCTGCACTTCCAGGAATTCAGAAATCTCATCCTTGACAATGGATTCTAGAATGTTACCAACTACCGACTACCAACTGTGACAAACACTACATTGGACAAACTGGCAGAAAGCTAGCCACCAGGATACATGAACATCAACTAGCCACAAAACGACATGACCCACTATCACTCGTATCCTTATCTACAGATGAGGAAGGACACCACTTTGATAGGGACAACACATCCATCCTAGGACAAGCCAAACAGAGACACACACGAGAATTCCTAGAAGCATGGCATTCCAACCGGAACTCCATCAACAAACACATTGAGTCCAAATCAATCTACCATCCCCTGAGAAAAAGAACAGGAAATGACATCACCAATGCAGGAAATGACATCACCAACCCAAGGAAACCTAACCAGATAAATAGAAAGCAGGACATAACACCAGCGCTTCATCGGCGGCTCACTGATGATGTTACTTAGAATGGTGATGAAATGTCTGAAAACTAACCTTCCAGCTCAGCGAGCAAACTCACATCCAGAACCTCAACCTGAGCTACAAATCTTCTCAGAACTTGCTACCAACTACTGAAGTTCGACTAATCGGCCGATAATTTTCCATCTTTTGCCTTGATCCTTTCTTAAACAAGGGGGTTACAACTGCAATTTTCCAATCATCTGCAACTTTCCCTGACTCCAGTGCCTAGCCCCTTTTCGAAACGTCAGCCCTCCTGCTCCTCTGATGCTGCTTGGCCTGCTGTGTTCATCCAGCTCTACATCTTGTTACCTCAGATTCACCAGCATCTGTAGTTCCTATTATCAAGGAACTAATGCATTTTGGTGCAAAGTATAGGGCAACAACTAAGAGTTCAAAGCACAGGTTTAGTCAGGATATAGCGGGGGAAAAGCTCAGAATACAAATACAGCGATCAATAATTAGCTGCGCTACAAAGCAATGTTATAAAAATAAGCAAGTCCTCAATTTTATTTCTAAGAGCACAGAATTAAAAATTAGGTATGTTATGCTAAATCTGTATTGAACTACGGTCAGACAACACCAACATGCAGCTCTGGGTCACAATATTTTGTTTAAAAAACACTACTAGATTGGGTACGGAGGAGACTTGCAAGCATGATACAAGAAATATGCTGGTTAAAGCTATAAATTCAAGAGATGTGTCTCTACCCAAAAAATAGTGAGCAACGTGCTACAATTGGCCATATTTGAGGCAAACAGCGAACCAGATGTGCTAATGAGTGCATTCAACCCTGTATAAAAACATACAAATTAGAAGTAGGCCATTCAGCCCCTTACGTCTGCTCCAACTTTCAAAAAGATCATGGCTGATCTTATTGCAACCTCTGGTGTGCACTGCCATCTGCCTCTGATAATCTTGCACCCCTTTGTTTTACAAGAATCTACCAATCCATCTATTATCTATCTCTGCCTTAAAAATATTTAAGTACTCTGCTTCCACGTCACTTTCAGGAAGTGTTTCCAAAAACTTAACCATCAACAAAAGAAAATTGTTTCTGTTTTAAATGGGTGGTCCCTGATTTTTCAGCAGTGAGATAGAGCTCTATGTTCTCTTATACTAGAAAACATCTTCATCAGATCTACCCAGTCAAGAAGATGCATCCTCTCACACCTATCCTAACAGGAGCCCTCAGTTTCACAGAAGTCTTCTGATACAGAAAGAGGCTATTCGGTCCTTCATGTCTGCATCAGCTTTTCAAGCTAGCTCTTCCAAAGTGTCAATCTGCTGATTTTCCTCATACCCATGCACAGTATTTTTATCCAAATAATTATCCAATGCCCTTATATATTTCAATAAACTCAGTTCATTCTCTTGTAAATTCCTGCAGATACAAAGCTAGCCTGTCTAAACTTTCAACCTAAGCCAATTCAGCTCTTAGTACAGTGTATCTTCATTGAACTGCCTTCAAGGTATTTACATTCTTCATTAAATTAGATGACCAGTGCTGTGAATACTAATCTAGCAGCAATCTCACTAGAGTCCTGTTTAACTGAAGCATAACCTCCCCACATTTTAGATTATTTCTAATCGACTCTTTCAGAGATGTCATTACACAGTTCTGTGGCAGAGGGGGCTTGAATTCAGGCCTCTTGACCCAAAGGTGGGGACCAGAGAAATAGGGACAGGAGCAGACCATTCAGTCCCTCAGGCCTGCTCCAACATTCCACAAGACCATGGCTGATCCAATGTTCCTCAACGGTCCACCTTCCTGCCCTTTCCCTGTGATCCTTGATTCTCCGACTGATGAAGAACCTGTCTATCCCAGCCTGAAATAAATACAAGGACTCTGCCCTAACATCTCCATGTGGCATGCTGTTGCAAAGACTTTCAACCCTCAGAGAATAAGTCTTAAACTGGGATCATTTACTGAGACTACAACTTCTGGTCCTACCACTGGACCATGACTACGTTTCCACAAGAGCCCTTAAACAGCTGAACAGTGGCCACCAACTTCTGCTCTTAATCAATCTGCTCATGTTATGACATTTCCACAGGTGAGACTTGAATCCCAACTCCTTGACCCAAAGGCAGGTATACTACCATTCTGTTACAAGGGCCTTCCCTAAATTTGCATTCAATTCTCCTTGTTATAAATAATATTCTATTAGCTTCCCTAATTACTTGCTGCACCTCCATACTAACCTTCTGTAATTCATGAAATTATCCAGTGATTGTGATTTTCCTGACATTCTCCCTCCTATTTATTATTCTTTCTATTCTTATACCTTGAAGACAGATGCAAAATTCTGGTTTAATTCGTCTGCCATTTCCTTATGTTCCATTATTAATTTCCTTGTCTTTCTTGGCAAAGGACCAACACTCACCTTGCTCATGCTCTTAACATTTACAGAAATTCTCACTGCCTGTAAGACAGCCAGCTCCCTCTACATCTCAGAGCTCTGAAATCTCTCACCATTTAGATAACATGCTTCTTTATTTTTCCTGTGAAATTGGACAATTTCACATTTTTTTCACATTGTACTTCATTTGACACATCTTTTTTCTATTCTCATTAACTTTATCTCTATCAATTTCCCAGGGTCTGGTTCATAGCTTACTTTCACAACTATTTTTGTCATCAGAAAATTGGCAAACATACCTTCCGTCCCTTCTTTCTAGTAATCTATATAAATTGCAAATAGTTGAGGCCCCAGCAGTATTCTACGTTGCACACTACCCATTGCACTTCAGCAACCTGAAAAATAGCACTTATACCTCCTAACTACTTCCTGTTAAATCAGACAATCATAAATCCATATCAATATAATATTCTCTTACGCTATGAGTTTTTATTTTCCAAAATAATCATTAATGGGACAGTTTATTAAATGCCTTCTAGAACTTAAGCACAGTACATTCACCAGGTTATCTTTATGGACAGCATGTTACCTCCTCAAAAATCTCTTATGAATTGATTTCCCTTTCACAAACTGTGTTGACTTTTCCTAATTACCCTGCCATGCCATAAAACCTGTAATAAGTTCTAACATTTCCCTATGACAGATATTCAAGATAATTGTCCTGTAATTTCCTGCTTCCTGTCTCCCTTTTTGAATTAAGGATTTACATTTGTTGGCTTCTAATCTAGGACTCCTCAGATCAAGGGAGTTTTGGAAAATTAAAAATGATGCATCAATTGCCTCACTAGCCAGTTCTTCGAAGACCCTAGGATGAAATCAATCAGGAGCCAGGCACACGTCAGCCTGCAACTCCAAAAAAAAACTCAATACTACTTCTCTGATGATTGTGGTTTTCCTGAATGCCTGTCCTTTTTTATTTCCTAATTTATCCTTCATTTTGGGATATTATTTATATCCTCTATAATGAAGATAAATGCAAAATACTGATTTAACTTATCTACTATTTCGTTATTAGTCCCCAGTAACACTTGGTACAGGACCAATACTCACTTTTCATTGACTCTTCAAGTATTTACTGACACTCACTGTTTTTACATTTCTTACTCTAACTTTTCCTCTTTATTAATTTTTGGTTTTCTTCGCTGTTTTTCATATTCTGTGTAATCTACTGACATGCCACCTATCTTTGTACAATAATATACTTTTTCTTTTGGTTTGGTGGCATCTTTAACATTTCTAGTTATCCATGGATGATGGGTCTGTCCTTTGGAACATTTTCTTCATCATTAGAATGCTTCGATTTTGCAAATGCTACAACACACCCTTATATTGTCTACAACAGTATTTCTATTGATCGTTCCTTTAATTTAACTTGCTAATTGACTTTGATCATATCCAAATTCAAAACATGCAAAAAGCTGAGAAAGAAAAGTGGGGGGAAAAGTAAAGTTGCAACTGGAAGATCACAGATTCCCCAGTATGTCAGACACTGATAAGGTGTGAATTGCAATGTATATATCGTCCAGCACTTCGAACAATAGCTGCAGTGCGTGGAGAAATATGGTCTCAATCAAGGGAGCAGTAACTTACCCCTTCTCCAGTCCCCTAATTTGGCACGCACAAATCCCACATATTGCCTCTTGAGGGTGCCAATTCAAAAAACCAGATGGATCAGGACATCATGTCCATGATGGAACAGGGTTGCAAGAATGTTCATAACTACTAAACTCAACAAACAGAAAATCCCATTGACCGGGCTCTAAAGATAGTCATCTGGAAAAATACCTGTCAGGGAAAAGGAATGTCTGAGGAGATTTATATAATCCCAGGTTATTAGTTCACTCAGTTTACTGAACAGGTAATTACGACTTTTAAAATAAAAGAGGACACCTGATGCAAGTCACTCAAATGTCCTTACACAGGTTTAGCTGTTGAGTCTACATTTCACCAAGTAGCTTAGTTGAAGCAGAGTACTCTCCTTACCACAGGTCGACAGTGTGGAGCCAAATCCTGCAGCCCCCTTGGTAGCAGCTGATGCTGTAGGAGTGGACGATACTGATGATGTAGAAGGGGCAGAGGAATTGGATGCCAGCCACTCCCCAGACTCCATATCTAAAAAGGGAATCAAACATTATCAAAAATGAAAGCAACCAAAAATAAAGCGTGCAGACTTCCAAGTCAGATGCGACTGATGTCTACTATTGTTTTCTAATAAAAATTGTTTCCAAAACCTATGTCAATTACATTCAGGAAAATAACAGCATCAAAAGGTACCTTTATAGTACAATTTTATACGACAAATGGAGTGTTTCGGCCTTTCTTATTTAAGGTCGAAGTGAGTTCTGATGATACAAAATTTATTTCTCAAAAGCGTGCATGCCGCTTCCCTCCAAATAAATTTTGATTCATTACTGAACTTTCCAGCGCCTTAAGGTTTACCATGGTGGAGGATTTGAACTCAAACAGAACTCAGCACTCCACAATAAATCAATTCTGATTTCAAATGTTGAATTACTAGTAAGTTGGATGTCTCCATATATTTTAGCCATTTCAGATTCACATTAAATACATGCAGCTACAACATGACCTTCCTGCAACAGCAACACCTTGTATCCATGCATGCATTCATCAATATTTGACAACACTGGATAAAACTGGGTGTCTGTGACCAACTATCACTTTGTGCAGGTCAACCAGCCATTCTATTCGGGTCAATCCTGTATTTGACCTGCTCTTCCCATGTCTTGAGCTATCTGCATCTGAAATTCTCAACAATATGGGATATTTATCTTTGCACATAAGTATTATGCAATTGCACATTACACGCTCCGCCTGACAGCTAGCTCCAATGCGTGTAGAGATTCACCCCATCCAGCAGTGAACATGACTGTTCCTTCTACCCATATTTAAGATTTTCATCCATGAGGAAGTGCCAGAGAAATGTTTAGCCAGGAGGCTGTCACTCTGTCCACAGAGACAATTTGTTTCAAATGACACAAAACTTTGTTAACAAGGATGGGATTACTGATTTCCTCAGCAAAAGAAATTTGGATTGAATACATTTTCAACTAATTGAGGATCTGAAGTATTGAGAAAAGGGGGCAAAACCTAGTCCGAAAATATTGAGTTGTGCTCATAGGTGGTTCAACTGAGAAAGCTATGTCTGACAAAATCATTGGTCAACTGGGGCAATGCTACTGTGACCAAAAATATTTTGATGTTCATGTGGTACCACCAGAGATATTTCTCACTGTGAACAATACTGTCAAAGTCCTGATATCATTTAGGCAGTGTGGGAAAGGAGAAGGGTGATCTTTTGACTGAAACAGGCCTAGGTGTGCATGAGGTGCTCAAGAATTTACTTGCTCCAGCAAAGCAGAAAGACACACCATTATTTGAGGTCTTGATTAAGCTAGAGCAGCACTACAACCCAAAGCCGTTGGAGATCACAGTAAACTATATTTTAGAATGAGGAATCAATTGCTTGATGAGAACAGAGAGAGTGTTAATTACGGCCTTGAAAAAGCTGATTATTCCTTCAGTGTAATTTTGAAAAGTTTCAAGAGAGAGCATTGCTGGACAGATTTAATTGTGTTTTAAAACGTGTGCACATTACCAGAAAATTAATATTATTGTCAAAGCTGACTTTTAAACTATCTTACCAAACAGCAATGGCTATGGACACGGGAAAATGTGGCTCAACAGATGCTCAAGTTGATAACCAGTGAGGATCTTTGGTAAATAAGGCTGCTTTTCAAACCGGAGGCCTGTGACCAGCAGTGTGCCGAAAAGATCAGTGCTGGGTCCACTGCTTTTTGTCATTTATGTAAATGATTTGGATGTGAGCATAGAACATATTGTTACTAAGTTTGCAGCTGACACCAAAATTGGAGATACAGTGGACAGCAAAGAAGGTCACCTCAGAGTATAATGGGACTGTGATCAGATGGGCAAATGGGGGCCAAGGAGTGGCTGATGGAGTTTAATTTAGATAAATGTGAGGTGCTGCATTTTGAAAAGGCTAATCAGGGCAGGACTTACACATTTAATGGTAAAGTTCTGGGGAATGTTGCTGAACAAAGAGATCTTAGGGTGCAAGTTCACAGTTACTTGAAAGTGGAATCCCAGGTAGACAGGTGAGTGACGGCGCCATTCTATATGCTTGCCTTTATTGGTCAGTGCATTGAGTACAGGGGTTGGAAGGTCATGTTGCGATTGTGCACAATTCTGGTTAGGCCACTCTTGGAAAACGGCACGTACTTCTGGTCTCCCTCCTATAGAAAGAATGTTGTGAAACTTGAAAGGGTTCAGAAAAGATTTACAAGGATGTTGCCAAGGTTGGAGGGTTGAGCTATAGGGAGGAGCTGGGGATATTTTCACTGGAGCACAAGAGGCTGGTGGCTGAACTTTGAGGTTAATAAAATCACGAGGGGCACGGATAGGGTGAATAGACAAGGTCTTTTGTCTGGGATGGGGGGAGTCCAAAACTACAGGACATGGGTTTAAAGTGAGGGGGAAAGATTTAAAAGGGACCTAAGGAGCAACTTTTTCCACACAGAGGGTGGTGCTCATAATAAAGAAGCTGCCAGAGGAGGAGGAGGAGACAGGTACAATTACAACATTTAAAAAGCATCTGAATGGGTATATGAATAGGAGGGGTTTAGAGGGATATGGGCCAAATGCTGGCAAACAAGACAACATTAATTTAGGATATCCAGTCGGCATGGACGAGTTGGATTAAAGGGTCTATTTCCATGCTGTGCAGCTCAATGACTCTAAATGAAGATGCAGAAGGGCCCAAGCTCAACAGTTGACCGTGACAATGGGACAGTACAATGGCAGAGAGAGTTTCACAGTTATGGGGAAGAGAAAATTCTCATAATCAGAAGTGTATTGGTTCTTATCAAATAAGGTGAGCCATGTGTAAAACTGCTCATTGTATGGTGGAAGGTGAAAAACCAGCCTTGTTAGAAAGAAGATTACAGTGTGGAGCTGGAGGAACACAGCAGGCCAGGCACATCAGAGAAGCAGGAAAGCTGATGTTTCGTGTTGGAACCCTTGTTCAGAAATGGGGGAGGGGGAAGGGGAAGGGAGCTCAGAAATAAAGAGAAGAGGGATGGGGCTCGGGAAGGTAGGTGGGAATGATGATAGGTGAGTGCAGGTAGGCAGTGGTGGGGATTGGTCATTGAGGTGGGAGGAGCGGATCGGTGGAAGAGAAGATGGACAGGTTGTGTCAGGTCAAGGAGGCGGGGATAGGAGGGTGGGTTCTTCATGGGGCGAGACCGGGGCTGGGGAGATTTTGAAACTGGTAAAATCCACATTTAGGCCATCAGCAGTTTTTACTATCTTCTTGTTAGAAAGAAACTGCTTAGCATGACTTACGTTAAATTTGAATGAGCTTTCTCACGTTGAGATGAAATTTATATTATAGAACAATATAATCGACAAATATCAAAAGAGGTTTAGTGAAACCTACTAACTGTTTCAAAGGCACAAGGCTAATATATAGGTGAAGAATGTAAGACCAGTTCATTACCACATCTAATAACCTACAACCAAGGAAGCATATACAGCGTGAGCTAAAAAGACCTGATACTGAGAATATTATTTACAATGTAGACCACAGTAATCAGCATATTCAAAGATCCCCCAGTGGTTGATTATAAATTAGCTATTAATCAGGTACTAGAATGTAAGCAACCTGATACTTTGCCAAGGTGGAGCACCTGTTCAGGAGGCCAGTTTCTTGTCAAAGTTAGATCTGACAAATGAATGTCTGCATTTCAAGTTCACCAGTCAAATTCATATCAGACTATCCATTCACAGGTGAGTTTTTCAGTTTTATAGAATGCTCTTTGGTGTTTCTTCAGCTTCTGGAATTTTCCAAGGGATGAAGAACCATATTTAGCAAGCAATTCAAGGAGACTTAGATGAAAGGAACAGAAACAAAGTTGCTGGAAAAGCTCAGCAGGCCTGGCAGCATCTGTGAAGGAGAAAACAGAGTTAACATTTTGGGTCGGTGACCCTTCTTCAGAACTGACACTTCCTCATCACAGATGCGACACAAACCCCGAAAGCATGTCTGAGCTCAAATCTTTGACAGGCCTAATAAACTTGTACAACATTTGGCAAAACTATTGATATTCACTAAATGATCTCTTCACCAAAGATGTTATACCGAATTGGATGAAGGAGTGTCATAAAGCATTCAATTTGTATAAAATTGAGCTTGTAGATGCTGGTAGATCACAATGTGATTAGGCTAGCATGTGATCACTATTCACATGGAATAAATTCTGTGATCTCAGGTGTTGAAAAGCGATGAGGAAACACCAGTTCCATTTGCCACTCGAAGCCTCAGCGCCAGTGAACAAAATCATGCTCCAGCAGAATGTGGAACATCTTTTGATTGTTGGAGTAAGATAATTTTGAGAAACAAGAATGTACAAGTATCGCAATCAGAATGCAGCATAAAACATTGATGGTCAATATGAATTCTAAGTTTCCAACATCTAATTTAACTATAGCCTGAATTCAGAGATTGGTTTTGATTATGTCAGTTCATCACTATGACATTAAATACAGGTGATCAGAAGATGATTGTAATGTTGATGTGGTACCTAGATTAACATTCCTTTCAAAGATAGGACCCAACAAGGAAAGCATGCCTTTCTTTGCCACATGGATGAACTGTCAGTAGCATAAAATGGTATTGGATTAGCTTTGTCATGTATACTCAAATGAGTGCAGTGAAAAGTTTACAGTCACTGCAATACAGTGCCATCTCAGCCACAAATACATATATGCTTAGATATATGGAATATATGTAAGATATATATGCTTAACACCAAATTCTTAGGAAACAAAAAAAAATTAGAAAAGTAAACTAGAAAATAGTCCAGCATGATAGGTCACAGGAATAAATCAGAAAAAGTAAAGCAGTAAAAAGTTCAGAATATCAATCTTTCTGACCCAGTCCATGCTGTTACCAAGCCTCAAAGGAGGCGTCAAGGCAGATCTCCACAACCTCAGCCGCAGCCTGCACTGGACCCACCAACATGTAGCCACACTTTAGGTGCCATCTCTTTGTATTGGGCCCACTCCACAGTTGCCACTGATCCTACACCTGCCCCGCAACCAAGGTTCCCTGGCTTAGCTGCCAGCCCAGGCCACCACCAGGCTACAAGTCCTACTTCGAGTACAGATGTTACTTTGCCGGTGCTGCCATCTTGGAGAGTCTGCAGCCACCAGCACCACCATCCCTGATCGCTAGAGGAGCTTTGCTATTGTTGCCTTCCGCCCCAAATGGTGAGAGAATGACCTCACTGCCACTGCCATAGGCCCCAAATGGTGGGAGAATGCACTCACTGCCACCAGCCTCCTATCACTGGGAGAAGCCATGTACACCAGTACACACATGGCCCATTCTCATTCTTGTGCCAGTGCTGCCAAACAATCCACCACAAGGAAGAAATGACCAAAAGGAAAATAAAGTGAAAGAAAAAAAGTAGAAGCAAAAGTAAAACAAAGAAGGAAAGCAGATGGGAACCGATGGGCCCTGGGCAAGATCCTGCATGCAACCTGTTTCTGAAGTATAACTCGAGGGATTACATATTGGCAAGGGTGCATGACAGTATTGCAAATGGGCGGCCAACACAACTAGTGGATGTAAAAGTCAGACCATTTGTTTTATGCAAAAGAGTTATCATCGATAATGGGTTGTGTCAGTTTCACATGATCTAGATGGTCAACACTTGGGAATTAGTTTAAAAGAATACTGCAAGCAGCTATCTTTCGGTGGCCAGGATTAGATAACAATTGATTAGAAACAAGGCGAAGTATGTCAAGCTCACATATTTGCAAACAATGAGTAGGAGTAGGCCATTCAGCTGCACTGCTTAATAAGATCACAGCTGATCTGATTGTAACCTCAAATCCCTATTTCTGCTTATCCTTGATAACCTTTCACCCACTTATTGAACAAGAATCTGTTTTGCTCTGCCTTAAAAATACTGATGGACTCTGTTTCTATCATCTTTTCAGGAAAAGAGTTCCAAAGCCTCATTTGAAAGCAACTACCATCAGTACCTTTGCAATGGTGAAAACAGTTGCCTAGAGTTTAGCAGTAGCTGCACTTCAATTTTGCAGAATTTGAACAGCAACAGCTTTTCATTCTGATAGGCAGCCTTTTGAAGTGGGTTGAAAAGTTTCACAGCTACCAAAACTTCAGCTTCTTTTGCATTGTTTGCTGCTTATTGGTTTCCAGAGGAAAGTGTGTGCAGCAGCACCCCTCAGTTTATTCAGAAGACTTTGTAAAATTCCTAAAACGAATAGACGTAACACACTCAAGGTCCATCACATCATCCTGTTTCAAACAGACCAGCAGAGTGAACTGTGCGACTTGTAAAGCATGTTCCTGTAAGAAAAAGATAAAAGATATAATTTTAAATAAAAGTCAATTTTACTTGGATCACAAACTTGGCAAACTTTGTTTATTTATTGTAACAAGTCTCACACCATTACAGGCAGAATACCAGCTGTGTTGTTCCTGAGAAAACAGCTCAGAAAAGTTTTTTTTAATTACTGAAGTCACATTCAACAGACAGCAGAAAAGAAATAATTTAGATGGAATCAAGTCAAGATAGGAATAGAGGGAGAGAAAGACTCCTTTAGTTGAACCAGGTTAAAATGAAAAATCGTGATCACAAGTGGGTAAAGTTGTTACCAGGGACAGTGGTGAAATTATGTCATCCTCATGAGCATCTAGTCAAGATGTTTGATAGGGGAAAAGTTAATTTTGTACTTAAGTAATATTTTACTTTTCAAAAATCATTAAAATGAATGAAGTTAGGAAGAATTAAATATGCTTGTTGAATGAGACAATTTAGAAACCTGTAGAGTACCAGTAGTTACTTCAACACAAGTTGCCCTAGAAACTATGTCAGCCAGACATGACCGATCACTGGAAAATTCAACTGAACGTCAAAATCAAAACGTCAAAACCTTTGTTAGAGATAACTTCTCCCCAGACTCAGCCAACGATGAATCAAGATCATTTCCAAATTCTCAAGAGTTTGGAAAGGCATTATCCTTACAGAAATACGATACCAGTGGTTACGTTTGATTCACAAATAGGTGAACAACAAGAAATGCATTAAGATTGTATCAAGTTGAACATATAATACTGTTTCATTAGGTGGGGAGGAGTGTTACAGAGCCCTCTTGTGACCATTTGTATATTTATGTTTATAATGCAAAACAGGATTACACCCATTCTGTTAGCAGTGGCCATACTGTCCACACTAAGTAATTCTGTCCGTAAAAATGACAGCAAGAAGCAAAGTGCAATTTTTTAAACAATTGGAACAAACATATTCCAACATTGCAATAACAAGAATCATCAATCGAAATGACACCACATTCTATACTATAACAATACCACGAGTTCTGCAACTTTTCTTGCAATGATAAAGTTGATAATTTCTCTGAATGAACATAAGAACTATCATAATATTTTACGGTGAGTTGGAGTAGGTTGTTCAATAGGCCACAAGCAAAAAATGGTAATTTTTGCAGTTGGCTCCACCAGAACAGAATTCGGAAAGTAAAGCAGAAAACCCAGCAAACGTTTTTGTAGATTTTAGCATAAACGGGAATAACTTTATAAATATTGATTCCATAGCTAACTGGAACTAGAAACATGGCTCATTAATTTATAACTGAACCAACTCAAAACATTTAATAAAAACTGAAGGAACTGCAGATGCTGAAAATCAGAGGCAAAAACAGAAATTGCTGGAAAAACTCAGCAGCTCTGGCAGCACCTGTGGAGAGAAATCAAGTTCTGACGAAGAGTCACTCGACCCAGAACATTAGCTGATTTCTCTCCCCAGATGCTACCAGACCTGCTAAGCTTTGCCAGCAATTTCAGAACTTTTAATGTCAAGTATCATTTACTACAGGGCTTCACAAATTGTGGATTGAGTCCAGATGATTTTTTGGGTAAGTGAGCTCCAAAGTAGCAATGGCTATTATGCATTGGACTTATTTTTGACATCTGCAAGATCCTTTCAAATGTCTTCACTTCTATTTATTGGCATGGCCCAATGGACTACTCTTAGAGACCTCGCTGCTGCAAAAAAGAAAGGTGGCTGCTCATATTTCTTTTTAGACATCTTGCCTTTTCTCTTAATTCCCTTATCTCTAAACTTCTGTTCCACCCCACCAAACCCAACAACTAAACAGTTCTCATACACCTAAATTCTTTTCTGGATGTTACTTGAATCTCAAGGAATGAAATAGGACACATTGAGAAAAATGTTGGGAAGCACATCAAAGATCTAATCATTTCAACCTTATGGTGTACTTCAACTGAACTTTGAATTGCTTAACTTTGCCTGCACTACCATCCAATGTAGTTGATTGCAATCATCTTCTTCCACAGTTGCTTTTATAACCATAGCTGCAATTACTTCCTGAGCCAACTGTGTAAAATAGCCATGCTGTTCTCAGAATTTTAATTTACCAAACTTACCATCAGTGCCACACTGATGTGCATATATTCATCAGCTCCCTTCTCCACGAACAACTATATGGCATAAGGAGACAACACAACCAGCTTTTATTACCCATCTCTAACTGCCCATCAACTACACTGCTACAGGTCTAGATTCACATATTGGCCATACCAGGTAAGGACAGCAGACTTCCTTCCTTGTTTTTCCTGACAATCAACAACAGCTTCAGGATCATTATTAGATTCTTAATTCCAGAGCTTTACTGAATTCAAATTCTACCAGCTGCTGTGGTGGGATTCAAACCCAGGTCCACACAACATTACCCAGGTCTCAGGTTTAACAGTCCAGTGATAATACCACTAGACTGCCGCCTCCCCTAGTCATTATTTTGCTTTTGTATTTTGTTCTTAAAGAGATGAATGTGCTTTATCTCCCCACTTTCTACAAAACTGAGCAGTTTTTTTTTAAAAACTCACCTTTCCCAAAGATTATAAAACGGAAAATGACACATCTATAATCTAAGTTTCTGAATTTGTGAGATGTTTTGTACAATTGTTTAATAAGAGTAGTATTAGCACAGCTTGTAGTATGGTTTTGTGAAAAGCTACTTCAAAAGGTATGACAACTAATAGTCATAGTAATTGAAACTGACAATGAATGTTTCATGTTTGACATTTATACAGCTGTTGGTTTATTCTGGGATTTACTAGAGATTCAAATAGGGAAGAGAAAAATCAAATCTTTAAGAACGAAAAGTCTACCACCAGAGAAGAAAAGTATTTCTTGTTAAAAACAGAATAGGTATTCGGATTGCAGAAAGGACTTTTGCATTAAGACAAAGTTGGAAGCAGTTAAGTTTTACTTTTAAAGATGCTCTCCTTGGCATTTCGAGTAATTTACATGTTTAATTCCAGGAGTACTAGCATAGAGGTTACATGGCCAGACTGGTGAACGAGAAGTCTGGACTTATGATCCGCATCCATGAATATCTGTTGGGCCATGTAAATTCAGTCAGTTAAGCAAATTGGGAATAGAAACTCAGTAACATCATTAATGGTGACCAAGTTTAAAAACATCTGGTTCATTAATACTCTTTTGGAGAAGGAAATCTGCCATTTTTACCTGGTTCAGCCTATTAGGAGATTCTAGACCAACAGCAACATGCTGGACTCTTAACTTTCCTCTGTAAGCCATCCAGTACCAAATTGTCATGACAACATGACCATCACCACATGGGCTACCATGGTTCAAGACGGCAGATCATCATTTCCTCATAAAATAAATAGGGATGGCCAACAAACGTTCACCTTGACAGTGATGTCTGCATACCATGAACAAATGAAAACAACATGAAGCCAAAATAAATTGTAGAACATAGATCTTTGCTGAGATACAAATTTCAAAATATACAACTCCAGTTTTTTAGTTTTCAAAAATTTATTATTTAATATATTTTTCTAATGAACGTGTTCAGAGATATTATTACATACCTCTGGAATAGGTCGGATTTGAACCCAGGTTTCCCAGTCGAGCTGAAGGGACAGGGCATCCCAAAGAACGATTCATCATGGTGACTTCAGCTGGCATAGGAATTGAACCCATCCTTTTTTCACTTGATATTTCAAGCCAGCTACCCAATTGCCTAAGTTCTGAGCATCTCGCATTACTATGCGAAAGAGCATCAAACTTTGTAATGAATAAGTGAAAGAAATCAAATTGTAAAGAACAGCCTTTATCTAAAAAAAATGACATAACTTAGTTCCAATAATTAGTCCTTCTGTAGTTCAGGAGATGTTCTTGGATTCAACCTCCAGAATAAGATCATATAGTACTGTAGCAGTCGTTTTCCATCCCTTAAAAGCAGGTCATTGCTCGGTCCTTCATAACATCTCCAATCACATACTGATGGTTTATTTATATTAATTCACATGGTGTGGACATCGCTGGCTGTGCCAACATTTACTGCCTTCCTCTAATTTCCCAAAAGGCAGTTAAGTCCACAAATATTATTATGGATCAGGAATCAAATTTAGAGCAAATCAAGTAAGGATGGCTGCATGATGACCATGAAGCTAGCTTTTCATTCCAGTTTTTTTTAAATTGAATTCAAATTTCACTATCTGCCCTGGTATGATTCAAACCCAAGTTCCTATCAGACCCTCACCCTGGACATTTGAATGACTAGTCCACTGACATGATGACTATAGCACTACCCCTCGATATTCAGGCAAAAAGAAATTTATGTAATTTCCATCGTCGGGAACTGATGTTTAATTATGCTGCAGCTAATTGCAGACAAGAACCCAATTCAAATGCTAATGAATTAGCTCAACATAATATAAATAGAAGTCAAATTCAACATGAGTGGACATTAGGGCACGATGCAGCTAAACGGTTGCTGCTGCCTGTAAAAATTCAGAGATGCTTAATCTACCCGCTTACCTACTGACCAATGTTAAGCTGAGAAAGGTGAATTAGCTTCCTAATTCTCAACCTCTCTAGCTGGCAGCAAAGATTAAAGGACTCTTCCACAAGTAAAATAAAACCAACTGTTTTCACCAGAAACGATAAGAAGCCAATAACACGGTATTCTTGAATGAAAGAAAGAGCAATTTTATTATTGCCAACCCAAAGAAAAATAATAAAGATGCAATGTGAAGCATATGGCCTCTGGGAAACCCTACATCAATGTCAAAGACATACACACATGCACACAGAAAGCGAAAAAGGGATAGCACCCGGTACAAAATTAAGATTAAAAATTACACAACTTAGTTATTTCGGCATCCATGAATTTGCCATCAGTTCCATGGGTTTCTACCTTAGTTAACAGTTTATGTAGGACTTTATCAAGTGCCTTCTGGAAGGCCATATAAACAACATCCATAGACATTCCCTTATTCACTACCTCAGTTACCTCTTCAAACACTTCACAAGGTTTGTCATGCATGCCCTACCTGATGTGAATCCATGCTGGATCTCCCTGGTTAACTGAAAATTTTTTAATAAGGTGTTCAGTTACCCTTTGATTAAAGACTCCAACAATTGTCCCATCACCCCAGTATTAGGCTAGCTGGTCTGTTAATCACTGGTTTTCCTCTTTTGCCCTTCTTAAAGAACAGAATGACCTGTGCAAATTCCAATCAAGTGACAACTCATATCGAGGAAACTCTGAAATATAGTTGGGCCATCTACAATGTGCTCCCCTACTTCCTTTAACATCCTTGAAGGGAAATCTTCAGGTCCCAGGGATTTGACACACTGTAGTTCTATGAATTTTCTTATTATTGAATGCTTTATTTAAAAAAAAGTTTAGTTTCTATCCCTGATGATTTCCTCAGTACTTCCAGCCAGCTATCTTCCTTTTTTACCATCAATGTTGAGGCTAAGTAATTCTTCAACATGTCTGCTGTATCCCCATAGTCATTGACAATATCACCCTTTGTCTTTATTTGGCCAACATTGCTTCTGATCTTTATTTACATATAAAAGTTCTGATTTTTTGATGCCCTTTTCAAATCCTTTTAGTAACTCTTACAGGCCGCTTTGGGCCCTTTGCTGGTCTTTGCATCTTTCCCAGTCAGCACTCTGTGCTGTTTTTGGCTTTTTTTCTAAGCCCTTTGGTTTACTTTTCTGCTGTTCCTTACTTCTTTAGTTGTCTGTGGCTAATTTTTGTGCGAAATAGAGCTTTTCCCTTCCAGGTCCACAAACCTTTTTTGGATTAACTGTTTCTTTAAACACCCTTTTCTGTTCTTCGGGTATGTTACCCTACAGCAGATTTTCCCAGCCTGCTGTAGACAGTCTCTGTCTCATCTTATTAAAATCGGCCTTATGTAAATCTAAATTCTAGTAGCTGATTTACACTCTTCGCTTTCAAATGTTACATTGATCTCAATTATGTTATAATCACTATTTGATAAATGTGGATAGATGTGGCCAGGGGATGCCTGTGACTATTTTAAATCAGTGTTTTGTCCCTTTTTATAATCATTTCAGTCCATAAAACTCCCAGGAATTAAACTGGATGATGGAACACAAAAATTAGTACTCCGTATTTTATGTCATCAGATTTCCCAATGATCCAGGCTACTTTCCAATGCACTCAAATGCATCAATGGCTTAAATTTTAATTCTCATGACTTTGCCAACACCCCAACCCAACATTAACACTGGATTTGTTTCAGGACTTTTGCTCAATCTTGTTGGTAAATATTGGAACACAATTCAAGTCTTGAACACTGATTGTTTATATGCTTTTGCGCTGGCAGTAGTTAAAAATTTCCAGAAATATTGAACTTCCTGAAAAAGATTCTCAGCATCATTAGAACAATTGACAGTATTTTAAACCAGACTTGAACTGATGCATTACCTGGACAATGCTCATTTTGACTTTTCACTGAGGTGACTTGTCTTTTACTCTCTCATAAAACCTGGACTGTAAACAATAGCTGTACGTTGATATTTAAGTACTCCACATTATGCTCAAGCAATACGTTTAGGTTTATTGTATGATACAGAGTTACATAATACTGAGACAGGATTAATGAAATGATTAAAACAATTGAAGATTTAACTGTGATCAATACTTAATGACAATGCTTTTATTGTTTCAACTATGTGAGAATTAACTACTCAAAACATGTGATCTCCATGCTTTCAAATCCCGTTGAATTTAAATAACATTCATCTTAGCATACATTTTTCAAGTCTGCTATTTGAATCCTGTTCTAAATACTATTCAATGCACCAACTCAAGTTCAGAATATTATCTATATTATAGCTTTGAGAATAATGTATTAACTTATTTGATTCTCATGACCTACAGACACAAGGAAAGATATTTCATGAAGGAGAGCAAAAAAAAATCTTTTGTACATCCACTCCTGGAAGGTTAAGTCCTGACAGGCAAATACGCCGAGCCAGGTTTGAGCATGCATACTGCCAAATCTATTACTTAGGTGGGGGAAATAAAACTGTAGCCTCACAAAAATACAATGTTCATGAGCATCAGATTCAGTAACGTGCCAACATGCAGAGCCGTTTACAACGTTAATCGCTCAGAAACTAACTTAAAGCAACAAGATATAGGATACTAACAATTTTAGAAAATAGGACTAGTATCCCAGTGGAGCACTTCTTATGAGGGCATTGAAGAAACTGCCAGAGTTAACAGTCCCTGCAACTTAAAAATAAAATTCTGAAATCCGGGTTGACCAATGCATTTACTTGTGGTCACCTCAAGCAACATTCCTGGCTTGTATCGGTCTGCCATCAAGTTCCTCTGGCCAAATGAACTACCAATACTGTATAAAGTTGCACTCAGTAGACAAAAACCACAAATAATGAAAACATTTCCATATTTTTCTTGGTTTGCTTCAAATTTTGCACACCCTAGATCATAAATAAATACACGTAGCTATAATTTACCTTCTTAAATATTAGTTTCAGCCGTGATGTGGATTGCCCCCACTTCCTCAAGGCAAATTACAGTTGGGCAATAATTTGAAGCTTGCCATTTATCCCACGAATGGATGAATTTTAAAATGCTGATTTTCACTGTACTTTTCATTTTGAAAATCATAATGTACATAAATCTTCCTACTGTACTTTGGCCTTTTGCTCCACTTTGTACCTCAGACGCTTTTATGATATTTTCTAGCAAATTGGTTGCAAATTACAGAATGCAAGTCAGATAACACAATTAAATAACTTGCTTTCTTTCTCTTTTCAAAAGCAAACGTTCTGGAATTTGTATCAAATTATAGTCTGGAACATTCTACGATGCACACTAGATGCGAAGCTTGATATATGGACAGAAATTGTAGGTCAGCCAATTATGATGCTTTTGTAAATAAAAGCCTTTGGATCCATAGTTTAGAAAGCTGTTTCTTAAATACAATCAGATGTAATACATAAAATTCTCAATGTTAGATGCACCACTGGTGATAAACCAGTTCCATACATATATGTCTACATGTGGCTCACTTAACTGATCAGCTAATTACCACAGGCTTCCTTTAATTATGTAAATTTGCTCAAGTAACTGGTTGTTAAAGTTTAACCTGAAGCATGTCCCATTGATGAGACACGAAAATTACATAAATCCAGAAGCAGAAACCAACAACTAAGTTGTTCCAGACTTACTCAAATTTCAAATGCTGTTTTACATCCCAGGTAAAATCATTACATGCAGGCAAAATAAGTTTTAATAATGCAAACAGTCAAAAGGACAAACATTACAACAACTCGGAAGCAATTCCCACATAACCCTTCCTAAGCCCTTAGTTGATAACCAATGCTGGAAATTTCTGGAAGCATGTGACCCAAGTAAGCCTGCCATTCTTTCTCTCAAGTCTGAGCATAAGAGCAGATTTTGCTCCCAAAAAACCCAGTAACCCACTATTCCAAGCATTCACCTGCTTTATCTATTTTGGAATAACTCTCTAAATGAGGTCAAGAGCTGGGTGGAACTGCCAGGATCCAATCCAACTTGAAATAGGAGACAACATCACAGTGTTGGACACAGTGTTTCTGGGCCAGAAATTCAGAAACTGGGCAGGCATGGACGAGTTGGACCGAAGAGTCTGTTTCCATGCTGCAGGATTCTACGATTATATGACATTAAGACCTCAGAGCAACCCTGTGATTATGTCATGGCGCTGCACATCACCGAATATAAATCCTTCAAAGGGGGAAAATAGAACAAATTTCAAGATTCTAAACTGGAAACAACATTCTTGAAGATACATTACTACAAGACTCTTTGGAAGAAACACAGAGTACATGGAATTGGATACAAGATAACAGATTAGTCCATAACTAATGTAAATATAAATCAGAGCCTGGAAGATCTATAATTACCATATATAACAGGACTTTGCAGAATTTAATATGTAATAAATAGTGATGCTTTGAAGTGTAAGCCCAAAAACAGTGCCCAGCTTTGTGTTCGCCTCACCCAGGGCATAAAGAGCTAAAACTCAGTGCACCATCAAACAACATCACAAAAGAATGATAAACTTTTCACACCTCCCAGGGCTAGATTTACTGGCTTCATCACCTTTGGATAAAATGTTAATTTCAGTTTGGTTGTCTGTCGTCTAATAGATGTTGGTTTCTTGACACATTCCCACTTGTAGGAACATTGGAACAGGAATAGTCCATTCAGCTTCTCGAGCCTGTTCCACTATTCAATGAAACCATAGTTGATCAGTGGCTTAACACCATCTACCCACCTTTGGCTACCCACCATCCGTTAATACCTTTGCTTAACAGAAGCCTATCTGTCTCAAACTTTAGATTAACAGCTGATCCTGCATTCCCTGCCTTTGGTAGAACAGGCTTCCAAATAAAAAGCAAAATATTGGCTTGCATAAAAAATTAAAATGTACAGCACAGGCTGCTCAAAGGTTGGGGTGAGACACCTCATTCCAGTCGAAGCACAAAGTTAAACCCTTTTGAAATATATCCAATATTCAAGTATTTAGTTATAATTCTTTGATCACTCAAATGGAGTGTAGTGTCTGTGCTTAGAGAAGAGCTTGGTGTTCCATCCTCCAGTAATCTTAATATAATATATTTTATGCACAACAGAAAGAAAATTGAGTGCAAGTGAATGAGCATGGCATACTTTATAATATTTATGGAGGCAGGACAGGGCAAAAACAAGATTTCAGTTCACATGTAAAATGCCACCTTTACAGGGCTGATTGTGCAATAAATAAATCATGAAATAGAATTGAGAAAAACAAATAATACCTTAAATTTGTATTTGATTTTGAACCAGCTATTACAAACAGACTGAAGGATTTTGAGCAGATACTAATTTTCTCATCCACTTGTTAGTATGTTAATAGGATGCTGACTGAAGGTAATAATGACAAATATAGCAGAGAACTAAGCAATACTAGCTACAATAGCAGCCATGTTATCACTGTCCCAAACTTGTTAAATAGAGCTTTTAACAGTTCTAATTTTAGATCACTGTATATTTTGAAATCAGATGAACAAATGCCCAACACATGAGTGAAAGTAGACTTCAACATGCCTGTGTATCACCTCCATTTTTTCCCAGAATGGACTTTATTTGCAATGCTTAGAACCAGAGTGAAAGCAAATAAAACTCTCAGCTTATGTATTTGCCATCCAAACTCTTAATTAGAATATTAAATAAGATAATTCCACTTCAGAACAAGAAAAATTTCAAAATACGTTCAATAACTTATCAGACATTATAATATTTCTATACTCTAATACATTAAAAAGATTTTTGTTTTGTTACTTTGACTAACCTAAGTTCATTCTGACTGATGCAAACCAGAGGAAGAAAAATCAAGTGCACATACATTGCTTTCTTATGTCTCTCCAGTGAACAGAATAAGTGCACTGATAGGTAAAACATGCATTAAACATTACAACAACAAAAATGTATAACAACATTAACATAATCAATTGTCCCAGGGTGATTCAAAAGAAGCGTCATGAAGTAAACTATAACACTGTCGCAAAAGCAAATATTCTCAGATGACCAAAAATTTGGATGAAGCAGTAAGTGTTTTAGTGTATCTTGAAGAATGAAGGCAGAGAGAGAAGCAGAGAAGTATAGCAAGAGTAGGCTGGAGTTTGGGGCCAGGAAAATTATAGGAGTAGTTAGGACTGCACAAGAGGCTAGAATTAGAAGAACTCGGATCTCTTTACCAACTGTGGTGTCAGGGAAGGACAAGGGAGAAAGAGTGAGTGTGTGTGTGTGCATGCATGTCCATGTGTCTGTGACTGTGCGCGCACATATCAGTGAATGTACATGTCTGTGTGCATCCATGTGTGAGTGTGTGTGTTCAGCAGCCAGGAGGAGAGGGTGAAAACAGGAATGAAAATTTTAAAGTCAAATCTTTGCCTGACTGGCCAAGTGTAGATCAACAAGCACAGATTTGCTGTAATCTAAGGCATGGTAAGATGATTTTGGATGATCTCAGGTTTATAAAACATGTGAACTAATTTGCTGTACTGATTCAAATACATTGGTAAAGATCTTTTAAAGGGAGGGGGAACAGATTTTGTTCATTATACTGGTTATGCACTGAAATTATTTCACTTCTGGGGAGGTGATGATATTGTGGCATTGTGGCTGAACAAGTATTTCAAAGATACCAGGGATTGTTCTTAGAATTTGGGTTCAAATCCTGCTGTTCAAAATTGCCATCTATATCATAGTCTGACCATGACGTGACTCCAGACCAACAGCAATGTGGTTGTTTATTAAATGCTACCTGAAATGGCCTAGGAAGTTACTCAGTTTGTATTAAACTACTAAAAGTCTCAAAAAAAAAGAATTAAACAAGATGGACGCCTGATACTGACAATAGGCACTGGAAACAACAATAATCTCAGCCCTGCAAAGACTTCTTTACTAACATCTAGGGGCTCGTCAAGAAACAGCCAGACATAATCATATCTTACACACTGTATCTCAGACAGCACTATCATTATCTGTGGGAATTTCCTATCTCACCGCAGCTTAGACCAAGCAGATCCTGTATATGGGGATAGCACAATAGTGCATAGTAGGGAGGAAGCCACACCAGAGTCCTCAGTGTTAACGCCAGAAATGTCTCATGGCATCAACTCAAACATGGGACAAGAAATCTCCTGCTGATTATGATGTATCACTACTAACTCAACTGTTGCATCAGCGTCTTCCATGTTATACACCACTTGAAGGAAGCACTGAAGGTGGCAAGGCAATGTATACTCGAGGTGGAGGACTCTAATTTACATCAGATTCAACAATACCATTACTAACCCAAATACACAGCTGCTGGACTGGTTCCGTGGCAGGTGGTGAGTGAACTAACAAGTGGAAAAAAAAATCTGACCTCATCCTCACTAAACTGCTAGCAACATATGCATCTCTCCACGACAGTGGCAGTATCATTCGGTGTCACCACTGCACAATCTTAGGGGAAGCAAAACTCCATCTTCCAATGTTATGTGGCACTGTCACTGGGCTAAAAGGGATGGACTTCGATCAGATTCAGTCAACCAAAACGAGGCATCCATGAGACAATGTGGGCCATCTGCAGTAAAAGCACTGCACTCAAGTACAACCTGCCAGTACATCCCCCACTTTACCATTACCATCAAGCCCAGTGGATCAACCTTGTATCAATGAAGAGTGCAGGAGGATATGCAGGAGCGGCACCAGGCATAACTAAAACTTCTTTGCTGGTCAAAATTATATCTAACACATAAGATGATGGCTGTGGGTGTGGTCATCTCAGCTACAGGAGCCGCTGCAGGAATTCCTCAGGGTAGTGCCTTCGGTTGAACTTTCTTCAGCTATTTCAATGAGATTCTCTCCATCATAAGGTCAGAAATGGGATTTTCTCTTATGGACAGCATAATCTTCAACACCATTCATGATACTGAAGCAGCCCATACCCAAATGCAACAAGGCCTAGACTATATCCACAGTTGAACTGACAAGTGGAATGTAAAATTCGTGCCACACAAGTGGCATGCAAAAAAAATCTCCAACAATAACAAATCAGACCACACCTTCTGACATTCAATGACATTACCATCACTGAATCTCCTGCTACCAAAAGTAGGTATATAAATCCTGTGGCTGAAAGAGGCTAACAATTCTGCACAAAACTTGCCTGACATCCAAAGTCGGTCCACCTTTTACAAAGTACAAGTCTGGAGTGTGACGGAACATTCCCCACTTGCATGATTGACCACAGCTCAGACAACACTCAAAAGCTCTTCAGGAACACTATTCAGGAAAAAGCAACCTGCTAGACCGGCACCACACCCACAAATATTCACCTCCTCCATCTGTAACTCACAGCAGACAATGCACTGCAGAAATTCACTGAGATTTCTTAGACAGTATCTTCCAAACACATGCCCACTTCCATTTGGAAGGAAAAGGTCAGTAGATACATGGGAACACCATCAACTCCATGTTCCCCTCCAAGCCACTCACCATTCTGCCAAGGAGCTAAATTCCTGCACCTTCAATACCACGTTCAGGGAGTTCTAGCTCAAAACGTCTTCCTAACAATCTTGTGGACAACTTATACCAAATGGACTGCAGCAGATCAATAAGGCAGGTTCCCATCACCTTCTCAATAGTAATTAGGGATGTACAATCAATGCTTGGTCAAAATCCTGGTACAGCCTCCCTCCCTAACACCATTGAGGGGGTACCAACAATAACGGACTGCTCGGTTCAAGGTAGCTCACCAGCCCCTTCTCAAAAGGCAAATAGCCAGTGGTTCCAGGAATTAATTTAAAATACACTTAGCAAAGACAGACACAGGTTGAAACTGTTAAGTAACTAGTTATCAACTGCACTGATATGGATTGCATGCATGCGTGTATAATGGTATCACAGAAATAGATATTTTGTGCCTACAAAATGTAATTTACTTAATGTTATAACTTTACCGGAATATATATTTGTAAAAAATGTTTAGAACACTTATGTTGCCTAATTTAACTGCATATTCCGTATAATAGTTTCTATTTGCCTCTACGGTCATTGTTATGACCAAATACCGTATGTAACAGATTGGTGTAATTTACATCACACCATTGCAAAATCTTGTAATGTATTGCATTTTTGAAATTAAAATTATAAGATTTAGGGAAGCCATATATTAATTGTTTCAATGTGATTTCTTCTATAAGCATAAAATCAAGCCTACAGCTGTCACTTGAAACTCAATACACCAGGCCATATTGTGATCTGAACTCTGGCTAATCCAAGATTCCTGCTGCTACTAAGAACTAATCTCAATTATTTATAAAGTAACTAATTAGATTTTTTAAAAGTACAATTAAAATTTATTCCACAATTCTGAAACACAGTGAAATTATAAATCTAGTTGTTGTAATATTAATGCAATTAACATGTACAGTTTTAAAGCTGCAAAATAAAAATCAGTAAGACCTCTGACCATTCCTGTTCAACTGCTTTCTAGACAGCACCGTAACAGATGGCTGATGCTACAAGAGATAATCCCTGCAACATAGTCATCATCATGGATCAGCAATAATCGTAGTGCAGACATAATGCCTTTCCGCTAATGGAAGGTGCAGGATAAGAATGAGACATTTATTAAAAAAGGTATTGACCCTTTTTCAAAGTCAGGTATGATTGCTTGCAATGCATTTTTTGTCCTTCTGCTGATGTTTTCATTATTAAATTGTATGGTGTTAGATAAAGTGTTAAATCTGCAAAACAAGATCAATAGTCACCAAACTCTGCACACATTACAGTAACTAGCCAAATTAAACCAACAATGCATATATTTCATGTTTTCCCTCACCTGAGACAATCCCTTAAGTCATAATGATTGCTGCTACAAGATCTCAGACATGCTTAAATCTGTGCCGTTATGTCAATGTCCGGTTACATCTACAACGCTTCGGTATCCATCTATCATTTATGAACCACTTTGATCAGCATTCAAGAACCTTTTGATGTTCTTTTTCACAGATGAAAGCAACATGCTAGCATATAGGCTTTCATTTATTTTATTAACAAGGGATCTTGGGTTAAAAATACAAGACAACGAAACATTAAGGTGTATACGAGAAGCTTCTAGCGACTAGAAACCACAATAAAGTCATCCACATCTAATGCAAATCTACCTGCTGAGTACTGCCATCAGATTACTACAAAATACATACAATGTCCAACATTAGGTTTCTCAAATGAATAATAGCATTGTAACCAATTACAAACATTGAAAACATTTAATTGGCATTTCTATTTTGACAGGTCAAATTATAAATTCATTTAACACGTTTTAAATTTACATCATAATCAGATTTTTGTGCATAATCTAAGCACCGAGAGGTAGTAACTTTTGTAATTTTAACACACTCTGGAGGACTATACCCTTCAGAGTACCAATTTTAAATCACCACTATTCCCAGACAACTGTGTCATCATATTTGTTTACATTCAACACGCAAGTCTTACAACAGGCTTATTTAATTTCTGTACCGAAAGAAAATCCAGATATCTTGTACTAAAATTCTCAAAATAACAATGTTACCTTTATACTGAAGGTGCATTACTCAATGTAAATGTCTAAACAGTTTTATGTAAAGTTTAAGTAGTTTCAATTTTTTTGTAGTATTCTTCATTAACCACGTAGCCTCAGTCCTTTAGTCTATTCTCCATCCCATTCCTGAAAATTAATTTAACTCAACCATAATGGTGACCTGCATGCTAACACAACAAATACAGAGACCTCAGCAACATTCACTTTTATGTTAAAATCTTACTTAAAGCTCCATACAAATACTATATTCTGTGAACATGAATGGTATTATGTTTAATCCTCATAAAGTGTAATCTTTTGTTTTTGGTGTATAAGTAAATTATCAGATTTAGGCATGTCCAAATTATGCTGTCATTAAAATTCAAACACATAATCCTGCTCTGTCGACTGATGCATACATCTGCACAGATTTGAGAAAACTATATTGTTGTAAACACTACGCATCATTCAGTTCTCACACAACTTCTCCCAACTACAGATTTTCAATTGTAAATCAGAACAAACAATTGTTTTAGCAGTCAAAACAGTATTCTTGGCATATTTGAGAGCAAATTGGAAGCAGCAATTCCCAGAAACTAAAGGCGTTTTTCAGCTGAAGAACTGTATTTTTGTTTAATACATTTTGAACTGTAATGATACAAAGTACGTGGAATATCAGCATCGGGTACAGAGCAGAGGCCTGTAAAATCAGTTTCTTTTAGAAAAGTAGTAGCATAACTGAAGAATTTCAGAATCGGGTGTGCTTTATCAACCTTCTCTCCTAACTGAATTGAAGATAACTGCAACAAGAGTGGAACTAAGGTAGACTTTCACTTCCAAGCAACTTTTCAACAACGTCTAAGAAAGAATGGAAGCCTTTTGATATAAAAAACAAGTAGGAATTACTATTTTTAATGGTTTATATTTATTATTCTAATACTACTTTCAAAGATGGCGCGATATACCACTTGCATGTATTGTATTTTTGTATTCTTTAGAAAAACAAACACCAGAAAGGACACAGTCTTCAGAGTACGTCAACATTGTGAAAGTTGGCTCTTCTTGGTTCTTACATTCTTAGCGTTCTGACAGAATGTATTTCAGAACTAGAGGAAAGTGTGAGGCATGAGGGAAAGAGAGAGGATTTCAAACTCAGGAAAACAGTTTCCGTTCTAACAAACCTTTTACAGTTATTTATACACAAGAAGTCAATAGTAAACAAACATATTGTAGGATATATAACATCGATTAAACATAAAATTGCTATAGTAGGTATTAAAGATATATGCAGAAAGGCAAAATACAGTAGAACATAAAAGCATTGATTTCCTACAGAAAATAATACCCCATACGCTATTTGATTTTAGTGCAAAATGAATTCTGCATTTACTGTTTTAGCCTACAAAATGTTTAAATTGGCACAAAAACTCATTACATATTCATGCAAATATCTAGGAGGTCCCAATTGTCCATTTATGATTGAAAAAACCAGAAGAAAATGTCTAAACTGTCAGTTAATTAACAAGATAACGTTCATGATTTTCATGCATATTAGTATTTGTGTTTACCATCTAAGTTGATTAAGGCGTGAAAAAAATGATCACTTGTAAAGGAAACGCTGGGACTGACGACAATCACACAACTTCAGAAATCAGAGAAAAGCATAATTTTATGTCTTCATCAAAGAAAGTGACCTCAGGCACTAAACATGATAAAATGAAAATGAAGATTCAGTCAAGGAAAAAGAGATTAGAATGGATGACTAAGAAGGTTTTCAACCTAGAGGACAGTCAAAATGGTTTAGACAGGAAATTCCAAATGGTTCATAACTGAAGGCACAGCTATCAAAGACAAGAAGAAATGCAGAAAAGGCCAAAGACAAAAGAATGGACAGGTCATGGAGAGAGGTCTTTAAGAAGTAACAAATTATCAATGTAGTGAGGTGGCAAAGTTACAGCGTGCCTAAACCACAAAAGGTGAGGATTTTAAAATGGAGACACTTGCAAATAGAAAATTTTCATCCTTGTGGCAAACCATGTAGGTCAGCAAGGACGGTTATAATGGGAAGAACACCATTTTGGGCTTTTCTAAATTTTGCGGAGGGTGCAATATGAGAGGCAGGTTGGAATAATCAAAACGTAAGTACAAAAAGAACTAAGTAGATCTGCAGTATCTATGAAAACAGAAATAGAGTTACTGCCGAGTACCACAAGAGATTTTTCTCTATTTGTGCTTTTATTTAAGATCTGCAACATCCATAGTATTTTGCTTTTACATCAGAATAATCAAGACTACAAGTGACAAAGGCAAGAAAGAAAGTTTCAACAGCTAACAGAAAGAGTAAGAGGCAAAAGCTGGTGTTACTATGGGTTTGGAAGGATGTGGCCTTTGTAATAGAGAAGTTTAGACAATCAGCTTAGGGTTCAATAGGTGTCAGAAGTTGTTAATAGTTTGAGCATGTGGGAGGTGCCCTTGACATCAAAGCCATATTTGCCTTCAAACAACTCTCACAAAACTAGAGTCAATGGGAATCAGGGGAAATCTCTGTTGGTTGGAGTCACATCTACCACAAACGAATATGGTTTAGGTTGTTGGAGGTCAGTGTAACCTTTGTCAGGATGACTAAAACCTGACAATATCTAGGTTTGCGCTGACAAGTGACAAGTATCATTCATACACATAACTGCCTGGAAATGATCATCTCTGACAAGGCAGAATTTAATCACTATCACCACTTGATATTCAATTGCATTACCATCATTGAATATCCCACTATCAACATTCTTGGGGTTATCATTAACCAAAAACTTTACTAAGCTAACTATAGGCAAGTTACAAAATCAGGTCAGAGACTAGGAGTCTTGCAGCAAGCAGCTTACAGGTTTTAGGGAGTCAGTTATTTACAAGGGACAAGTCAGGAGTGTGATGGAATACACCCCATGCCTGGGTGAGCGCAGCCCCAGCACCATTCAAAGCTTCACACCATCCAGGACAAAGCAGCTCACTTGATTGGAACCACATCCATGAACATTCACTCCCTCCACCATTGCACCATCTTCAAGATACACGGCAGAAATTCACCACAGTTCTTTTGATAACGCTTCCCAAACTCATCAACAGTACATTCTAGATGGACAAGAACAGCAGATACAGGTGAACACCCCACACAAGTTTCTCTCCATGCCACTCACCATGCTGACTGAGAAGCATACTGGCAATCCTTGAGTGTCACTGGGTCAAAATCCTGTCCCTAATGACACTGTGGGTGTACCTACACCAAATGGACTATAGCAGTTCAATAGGAGCTCACCATCATCTTCTCAAGGGCAATTAGTGATGCACACAAATGCTGGCCCAGCCAGTGAAGCCCACTTGCCATGAATGGGAATATTTAATTGCTAGCACCTATGACAAGTCTTAGACTAACGCTGGAATGAACCAACGCCAAGACCATAAGTTGTAGGGGCAGAGGTAGGCTTTCTGGACCACTGAATCTCCTCCATCATTCAATGAGATCCTGTCTGATCTAATAACCCTCAATTCCACATTCCTACATCTTCCCCATAACCCTCGATTCCCTTACTGATTAAAAATCAGTCCATCTCAGTCTTGAATACGTTTAACAACGCAGCCTCTGCTGTAAAGAATTCTAATCTCCCCAGCCTCATGAGAAGAGATAGGCAACTCCTTACACGATCATGCCCTCTGGTCTGAGATTCTTGATATCTGCCAAGTCCACTATGAATCTTATATTTAAATAAGGTCTCCTCTCATTCTTCTAAACTCCTAACAGTAAAAGCCCAACTCAACGTCTCTTCAAATAAAATCACTCCATACCCAGAATCAATCCAGTGAACCCTCCTCTGGACTGTCTCTAAGCCCAGTATATTCTTCCTTAGATAAGCCGATCGAAACTGTTCACAATATTCCAGATATTTTTTAACTAGTGCCTTGTAAAGATTTAGCAAGACCTCCCTATTTTCATACTTCATTCCCTTTGAAATAAAGGCCAGCAATCCATTTGCCTTCCTTGTTATCCGCTGAATTCTACACTAGCTTTTTGTGATTCATGCACAGACATCTAAATCCTTGTATGCTGCAGCCTTCTACAATTTTTCTCCAAATAAATAATATTCAATTCTTTGTTCTTCCTGCAAAACCAAACGTTTTCTCACATTATGCAGAAGTTTTGGTTCTGTCTGCACATCCATACTACTTATAAAATAAACCAACAGATAATTGGAAAGTAAAATGAATGGTTTGATCTCTTAAATATTAAAATCATTCAGACAAATGAACATTATCTTTACAAACGGCAAAGGCAGAAAGCAATTGGAGGAATAAATAAATTATTTTGCAACGTTTCTTAGTATTGTCTATTTATTTGAAACATAAAGAACTACGGTATGCATTACGGAAGACATGGAATAATTTAATTCAGAGATAGTAGGAACTGCGGATGTTGGAGAATCTGAGATAACAAGGTGTTCAGCTGGATGAACACAGCAGGCCAAGCAGCATCAGAGGAGCAGGAAAGCTGATGTTTCTGAAGGAGGGTCTAGGCCTGAAACATCAACTTTTCCTGCTCCTCTGATGCTGCTTGGCCTGCTGTGTTCATTCAGCTCTACACTTTGTTATCTCATGGGATAATTTAACCTGCTTTAAGGACACTCTAATTAAATTCCTGTAAATAAAACCACAAAACTTGCCAAAAAAAATTACTACTTGAAATTAACCCTGCAATACATCTCTCTCAATAGAGGCCTTATAAACAACATAAGAACTTACATAAGTTGAATATACATTAATGCGGTCTAATTTCAGGACCAAATGTTTTGACTGCTGCTTAGAAAGACCATATCTCTTGAACTTCTCAAGTTTTAACTGAAGTGTTTACTGGATATGGACTGAATTAATAAAATGGCAATCTACATAGCTAGCATGGGAAATTTCAACTGAGTGGACTGCATGACACTGTTGATATTAAGGTTAAGGGAAACTTTAGGTCAGGGCAAACAACTTTGGTCTCCAGGTGTCGCATGCAATATCAGGTGATCTTGCAGAGTATTGGCAGTGTGTATTCAAACTAGGAACGTGCCAGACCAATGTCACTCTCAAAATCAGAAAATAATGAAAACCTCAGCATTTGTACATGTTGAACAAACACGTTAATATTACGGGTTTAATATCTTAGTATGCAATGTTAATTCATAAGATTCAGATACACAACGTTTGCACTTTGATCCAATATCTCGCGTGTAACAAACAAATTCACCCCACAAATACATCTAATTTTATAAAAATCTGACTGCACAATATCAGTTGAAGAATTCATTAAAGAACATTGTAAATTTCCTTTGTAAAGGTCAGACAAATATTTCATAATAGTCAAAATTCAGACATTATCATTTCCAACTTGAAGTGCCTAGTGGTTTTCTATTTATATGCTCAAAGGCTTTCATAAATTAAGCATATATAATAATTATTGGGACTCAGTACACGTCTTCAAATTAATAGTATTATTTCAAAAAAATGAATGAAACAAACCAATGACCCAATTAATCACATCCAGGCTTCTGTTTTGGTAATTCAGAGTGCATACAAATGTAGAGAGCCACAAAATGAAAATGTTAATTCCTATTTTATTGATCTTTATTATTTAGGCAGGCCACAGTATGCTATGTGAAGAAAGTAAAAACTTAAATCATGCAACTGTTTAGCATGATGTCACTACATCAGAGTGCAAGAGGTTTTAAATATGTAATTACAGCACACATTTTTTGCTAAATATATGAGCGATTATGAAATCGGACAAAGTGAAACAATTTTGCAAAAGAAATGCCTGCCTGATTATTTAAATTTTCAAAAAAATCTGTAATGCAAATCAATTTAATGAATGTCAAATGAAGAAATTTCTTGCAGTGCACTCTAGCTGAGTGTTAGCTGTTAGGGATTTACAGCCCCAGTTACATGGAATATGCAAAATGTAGTAGGTATATAGACAAAAAGCAAGATAAAGAAAAAAAGACTACACCTTACAACCATCAGTGAACTCAGTTTCACAAAATTTGTGTACGCTCTGTTCACTTATTTACTCTCCAGAGATCAATCTGTTCGTTTAGATTGTTTAATGCTAGGAACCCGAGGGCTCAGACATGAAACTGCTTGCAACAGATGTGCAAATTCTCAGCCTCATTAATTTACCATTTTTTTTGAGGTTAAACAAAAAGATAACCCTTTTGAAAAATTGAATGCATTAATCATAAAAGTTTAACCCAATGACACAAAAGCCAACAAAGGACTGTATGTTTAAGAAAATTCTACATATACACATCTATTTACAGAACTGTTTTTCTCCCGTCTGGCTACACAAACACCAGTGGTATTTCACAAGTAAACCTTAAAACTACTAAGTACAAACATAGCTTGGTGAAATAAATAGCACAAGGTCCTTTGCATGATTTTCAGCAATTGTTTATGAGTTGATTTCAAACAAAGCAACATTTCAGGTTTTCTAAATGAGCTAACGTATCCTTTAAGTTATAAAGGAGAAAAAGATGCTGGCATTCCCAGTTCAAACAGCGATCGCTCATGCTAAAACATGTAAGAATGGGATCTATATCTACCTCTTGTAGAATGACCTACCAGCGCAAAAAAAAAATCACAAAATGGTAGCAACTAAGATGAGTCGCCAAAGGTCCAAGGTGAACAAGGCGGGCCAAGCAGCATCTTCGGAGCAGGAAAGCTGACGTTTTGGGCCTAGGCCCAAAATAGAAATTGGCTATTAAGAGCAGCTTAGTTGGCAACATTCATCAGAATCAAAAAGTTGAGAGTTCAAGTTCCCATCCTAGAGATTTCAGCAAAAACATCTAGGACGGTTTGCAGTGCAGAACCAAGGCATCACCTTTATTAATTATTAATATTAAACAAAGGGCATATCAGATTGCAAAATTTTATTTCATGGGACAACAAATGAGTTCTCCCATGTTCTGTTCAATATTTATCCCTCAATGAACATCAAAAAAAATCAAACAATTTGTTCATTATCACATAGCTAATTTATGCTGGAGCCACAAATGGCAATCACTTTTTCTATAATAGTGACTGTACTTCAAAATTACTCAATGATCATAGACCATTATAGAATATCCTTTTTTAGGAAAAGCACCAGATAAATGCAGACACCTTTTTTATTAGGGATCACTCTCAGAACATGCGAAAACACACCTGGATCAGAAAAGGCTAATTTGTTCAGAAAATAATGTTTCTGCACAATCCAATGTTTCTTACATGCAAAATAGCTGCCATAAAAGGCAAAAAAAAGCACTGCATGTAAGCGTAGCATTTTTAGAGTGTAGATTATAACGCACATAACCAAAGTCTGTATTATTTCAACAATCATATTGCTGCATCCACAATGTTGAACCCTGATCCAATTGGACCAGCTAGATACTCAATGAAAAGGTAATGTTGGTGAAGAGAACTATAAATCTATCATGATCAATGCGGGTGTGGTGGGCTGAAGGGTCTGTTCCTCTTCTGTACTCTTCAATGTTCGATGTACAAGGTAAATATTGTGGACTATCATTGGGAACGCTAAGAATTTTCTTCAATAAAATCAAGGTTAAATTAAACAAAATCGTATTGGCTTCAATTAAGATTTGCACTTATTGCTTCGTTAGTTGTTACCAATCAGCTATTAATTAAAATGCATGATTAGCCAAGGGTCTTAAGACGTTAGTTTTGCCTGAAGTAGTAGCTATTGTTTGCCAATCATTCATACGACAAACAAGTCTAGCAGGTGTTTAGTTGAGCTATATTTCTGCATCATTTAACAATTCTGTGATGTGGCATCACCACTGTATGCACTGTGCAGCAACTGTGAAAGCCATATTTTTCAATTGTGTTCATTTGTCTCAAATGGGATTGCAACAACAAATTAAAAATAAAGTTCCTAGTGAGTTTCTACATACATTGACAACAAAAATATCTTCACAGTACATTGCAAAGCTACAAGAATTGACATAAAACTTCTTTTATAAAAACTTTCAACCATGGGTCCATTCCATCTATCATGCTATATAAAGATATATCTTCAACAAAGCAACTGAATTTTAAACCTTCAAGATGGCATTTTCTTGCCAAGAAACAAACTTGTTTTATTATTTTGAAATAATCTTTTACATCAGAATTAGCAATGCTGCTGAGAAACAAATTCACCAACACAGTTCAGCTTTGACTGCTTATTTTAATCTACGCATTCTGTTTTGCGAACGCATACTAAATCAAGAAAATATGCTGGTCATATTTGCAAAGACTTTTTCTTCCAAATTTTTCAAACACAAAACCTTATTTGCTTTATCAGGTGTTAAGTAACAGAATCCAAATGTTCGACATCAAGAAAGCTGAACCTAGATATGAAGAAAACCACTTAAATTTGAAGATAAAACTTATCAAAGGCTTTACTTCAAGAGGGAAATCTGTTTAGAAGAGCAACTTTGACAATGAAATGAGCTGAGTTTTTGGTAAACAAATTTGGAAATTACATGATTTATCCAACATCAAATTTCATGGTAATCTTCACAACGTACAGCGTAAATTACGTTTTAAATCTATGAACTAGTTATAGTCTCCCAATGAACTAGGTAACATGAATGTCTTGTCTTTGAGCTTGGTGATTTTATTACTCTGCTAAAATATTAAGCAGCTCATGTTTGCACAGCAAAATAAGAAACTTCACTAATTGAAAAAAACATTTTTGTAACTAGTTCTGATTCCTTAAAAGATAAACAAGTATTTCACAAGCTCTTTGCTTAAAAAGGAACAATAAAACTGACTTATGTGACTGCATTGCAAGGTAACAACAGTCTAAGATCAAGAAAGATGTCAAACCACAAAGTGTTTGCAGTGTGCCATAGTTATCCAAACCTTGAGATGCATGTGCCTTGTAGCACGATCCAGCCTGCATATTAACTCCCACAAAAAAGGAACAAAATCAACCTCATGACACTCTCATCTGCTTTACAACATCATTTTCTGATGATGACATATCTCTGCAATGGATAGGAAGCTCCTGCAATCATACCAGCTGTCTTTGATGCAGCGATATTTTAACCACAATTTCAATAGCAATTTCAAAGAATCACAGAAAACTCAAAACCAGGTCATTCACTTTTAAAAAAGAAGTCTATGCAGCTATTTTTCTCCTTGAACCGTCTAGGCTGGTAATACTTTTCTACTCATTCCTATTACTCCTCAATATTTGAAGAATTTAATTTCTTTTGAAAATAACGTGTATAATTTACAAACGCTACCTACACGGCAACAGCATTTTAAGAATAATAATAACCTCATTCTATTTGCAATTATCTTCAATTTGTGCTTGCCCGTAAATTTCTTGCTGATCAATGCTAATAATATCACAATTTATCTTACAGTGGTCAAGTCCTTGCATCAGGGCCAGATGGTCCTGCTTCAAATCTCACCTGCACAGAAGATGTGTCATATGAGACCTGATTGAACAGTTGTTTCAAGATACCTACCCCTTCCTTTTCCTCAAAATATTTATTCGATCAGCATTCACCCTTCTTAGCATCAGTAATTATATTTTGGTTTCCAGGAAACAGGTTTAAATATCTTTCTACAACAATGCCAATTTGTTTATTCAATCTCATTAGTCACTTTATCCAGCCCTCACCTTCCCTCTGGCAAAGTTCCCTCCCATCACCATACCATAGATGAATTCAACATAATTTAGTTCCTCTCCAAACTCTCCATGTCATTTCCATTTTATTATGTCCATGAAACCCACCATTTACTACCTTGAACTTAATTCCCACTCAGCAGCTGACCACCTAAAATGCCTACTGAGCTGGATGATAATTGAGATCGTTCTCTCACCTCAGATATTGTGCCACTGTGTGGGTCAAAATTCTGGAACTCCGTCCTTAACGGCACTATTACACAGTCTGGCAATACTTCTCTATCATACGAGTGAGACTGCCCTCATCTAGTTTCACTCTTACCTATTTTTAGTATCTTTTGACTAAAACTGACTCATTTAGTAACCTCAGCATCCTATTTGCTACAGGAACAAGTGCCTGAACACTCACCCTCTACAAACTTTGTCAAATAATAGAGATAATAGGAACTGCAGATGCTGTGGAATCTGTGATAACAAGGTGTAGAGCTGGATGAACACAGAAGGCCAAGCAGCATCATAGGAGCAGGAAAGTTGTCGTTTCGGGCCCTGAAGAAGGGTCTAGGCCCGAAACCTCAGCTTTCCTGCTCCTCTGATGCTGCTTGGCCTGCTGTGTTCATCCAGCTCTGCACCTTGTTATCTCTATGTCAAATTATAGTTGGCTTCAATGCCAACAATGCCACAATTTTAACATTGTCATTAGGTGTTTTTTGACAATGTCCTACACCAACCCACTAAAAACAAGCAGACATGTTGCAGCACTGATAGCTGGCATCTTGGTTTCTTTGCAGCACACATAGAACTTAATAAATATCTAGGTAATGCAATTATTAGCTCAAAATAAAGCTTACTGTCACAGTTTAGATTGCTTCCATCATGGTCACAGTTACCAGGGTGCAAAAAGGCTCGTTGTATAGTGTCACAGCCATCCTGCAATTTGTCCTCCAACCCCAAGCAAGTGACAATGGCTTTTATGCAGCACAAGCCTTCTGTCTGATCTTGGGATAACAATTACCCATTCATCACTGCCACCCACCAACGATCTTGCAAGTGCCTGTCAAACAGCCAGCCTAGACTGCTATCATGCATGCCACAATGGTACTGTCCAAAGTTAGACGACCAGACTCAGACAGCTCGAGATTGTCTAAGATCAACTGCAGTTCTCTTCACTGAATGTTAGTGACCTTTCACTGATATGCTGCAGCAACAGGGGTGACACTTCGAAGATCAAGTAGAGAAGGAAAGGCACACAGCAATGACAGTAAAGGAATGCACAAGGGCACTCAGTTTATATTTATATACAATATGGTATCATTTACACTTCATTTGGAAAACCTAACTACGCTCAATTTTAGAGATAATGGGAACTGCAGATGCTGGAGAATTCCAAGATAATAAAATGTGAGGCTGGATGAACACAGCAGGCCAAGACTCTGAAGAAGGGTCTAGGCCCGAAACGTCAGCTTTTGTGCTCCTGAGATGCTGCTTGGCCTGCTGCGTTCATCCAGCCTCACATTTTATTACGCTCAATTTTACTTCTGTGCTTTCGTCAAATGAATGGCATGATAATTTAAAAAAAGAGGTGGTAGGTAAAGTGTCGGACTATTGACAAACAGGGACCAGAGGCTGCATTTACTAGAATCACACCCAGATGATTTATTCACAAACAGCCTGGCCAGAACTGAGTTATGTCACTTGCTCCTTACTTAGCTCTTCACCTTCTAGCCCTTTGTCATGTAGCTAGTTGTAAAAATTGTCCCATTAAAGGGAGCATGCATCAGACTACCATGAGACTTAATGCAGGACTACGCAAAATGCAGGACTATTTCAGGTCAGTTCAAACATCGCAGGTGTCATTTCAGCTCACAGGTCAAGATGCTTATGGAGGGAACTCAGAGTTTAGAAACTCAATGGCCAAACATTAAACTGAAGCACCAGCCATCAATGAAAGCAATTAAAATTAGGGATGTGCAAGATGCCAGTGTTAGAGGGGTGAAGAAATCTTGAAACGCTTAAGGCATGATATATAAACCTAAGTTATCATTTGGGCAGTGTCAGATTTTTAATCATTTGGTTATGATCCTGTGATGCATTGGGATGCTTTACAATGCTATACAAATGGTGTTAAATTCCCACATTTGTCAACACCATCAAGTGATAACCTATTCACAAAACATGGTATTACTATTGATACACCATGGTTAGGCTATTCTGGTTCACTGTGCACAATTACATTTGATCATGCAGGTATCCAATTTGCAAACAACATTTCACCATGCCTAAAAATCTCCAAGAATGGAATTCACATTCTGCATACCACACTTGAAGCTGGGGAGCCTTGGTGCAGGTTACAAAAAGCCAAGGGGTTCAGTGGAATAGTACCACATGCTCATTAGTAAAGACCACTGATGATTTCCTTACAAATTAATTACCTAGGTCTACTTTACACAGAAGAATTGGCAAATTTCCTACAACTGGCCAGAAAGAATCCAAGATATTAGTTATGGCATCTGAACCTTTATTTATGAACATGATGGTTTGTTCCACAACATTCCTCCTGGTAATACAGCTCTTGCTCTACATTAGATGGTGAAAAGGGAGTTTTGAACGAGGTTAGAACAGCAAACATCTGGTTCGTCACAACATCTCAAACATACAGGTACAGCTGAATGCCTTCAGTTTAAAACATGATAGCAGCTGCCAGGCTAGCAGGCACTCAGTGACATGAAGCTTTGCACATCGATTACAACTCTGAGAATGGTATCTCATAGTTGCTGTACCTGTTAATTATGTGGGGCCTGCAGAACTGCACCTGTGTATTCAACAGCACCCTGCACAATTGGAAATCCAACTAGCCTGCTAAAGCCACGTCTCCAACTCTTTCAATTTCACTCTGCATTAAGAGAAGCCTATGAAGACAACCTTTTTTTTAAGGTGTCTGCCACCTCCCTACCTCATTGACACAAAATAAAAGATCTTCAGCAAATTTCACCTGCAGTTTCTATAGATTACCTACTGGCATCCAGATTGAAAACCACAGTGAATTCCAAAGCTACTGGTAGTACGTTTCTGTTGTTCAGCTGTCAGACCAGTTGTAGGGAATGGCTAAATACCATATCCTTGTTAAAATATTGACATCTCAAACACAGGTCATAGCAGAGATGGGGGTAGATGACGTGCTCTCAGAGGACCCTTTGCAGATACAGCCTATCAAGTGCACTCTTCCTCCACTGCATTGCTTTCTGCCACTGCTTCCACTGCTTGTACCTCATTGTCCATGCAATTCTAGAGCCAAGAGGGAATACAACAACAGCCTCCATGATTGGAAGCAGGCTTTCTGCTGGCAAGATTCCAAATTAGCCTGACTTCTTTGTCACAGTCCAGCACCTCCAATATATTCCAAAAACTAACATTTTCCAAACTCTTCCAACTATACTTAAACAATATTGCTACTCATTTTACAGCAGAAAACGGTGATGAAAGGTCAGTATGAATTTGCTTGGTATTGTTAGCATGTGTTTTTATTTCAGATTTCAAGCATCTACAGTATCTTGCCTTTACAATTATGTCACCTAGAAGTTCCATCCTAAATTGTTTAAATAATAGCGATGGGGCTGAGAGAGAGATGCAGAACACATAATTCAGCTACAAGTGTTAGGGGCAGGACATTAAAAGGATTATCAAATTCCAAAGTGCTACACCAGGTGCCAAATTAACACGAGACACTGGTTTATGTTACAGGCTGTCCAATCCAAAGCATCCAGGTAATGGACACCATGCCTAAACTAGCTCTTTTATGAATCAAAGCAGGTTGCACATAAGGTGCCAGAATCAACCATTTTATGAGTTCCAGGCTTCTGTAACACGTGCAGGTGAAGCCCAAATTCTGTTTTCATTTGCTCCCTTACAACTGTTTTATATTAAGTAGCTTTACTGTGCACAATTTCCCAAATCTCTGATATATCTGCAAATGCTGTTCATCAGTTGAAATTTGAACAACGACAAATTTTACAGCAGGCCAAATGTCGCTTCAATTCAATTGTTGCCCAGCTAAACCATTGTGCAAATTCATATAACATTGAGATGCCTGTTGAGAAGCAATGGTACAAATAATATATCACAAAGTTGTGGACAAGTGAAATAACGTCAGTAACTGCGATTACGGAGGATCGGCGAGAACAGGCTAAATTATTAATTTTCTAACTTGATGTCCACTTAATTCTCTAACTTGATGTCCACTTAATTCATGTCAAATTTTAATATTAATTTGGAATGACCTCCAAACTGCAAACATAAATGCATATTTTATAAATTCTGTAAAACTATGGAGTCAAAACACACAAAAAAAAGCCCACTATAAACAAAACATTCTTTCTAGCGCTGACTGTGGTCAACTTCTACAGAGAACAAGATTTGAAGAGAACTGAAAAATGAAAACAAAGTGCTTGCTTATTGGACAAGATCTACATTCTCCATCTCTCCTGCTGTGTTTCAAGCTACTTAATCATCGAAAGATATAACTAAATGCCGAGATGTGTTTCTTAAAATAGGTGTTGAACGAAGAAAAGTACATTGCTGCACAATTTTTAATGAAAACTTACCAACAGCTACTAATTCTAGAAAAAAGGCAAAACTTTTAACATACTAAAGGAAACAGAAGTACTGCAATTCTCACTGCTAGTTGTTGTGTTCTTGTGAACCAGAAGTACCTTCTATAAAAATATTAGAATACATAGTTTGTCTATTTATTTATGTCATATTATCTTTATTTTAAAATATCACAATGTTGATGATAATTTCTTGCCAAATTGTTATACAAATATAGTCCACGTATATCTATTTCACACAGTGCAGTGGTACAACGTACAGATTCCATCACTGACTCTAACAAACCAGCAACATGATGTGAATTAATTTAAAAGAAGAAAAAAGTTTTAGATGAGGGTTCTCACACTGGGTTGTTTGCATTAAGCTCAAGTTTAGCCAAAAATGTTCTTCATGATGCAGCTCTTAGGCCTTTGTTTGTGACTCAGAAGGTCATTAGCTCTGGAACTTGTCACAGAAGATAGTCACTTGTTTTAAAAAAATCAAAAAGCTTAAAGTAATCAACAGAGCCAAAATACTCCAGGAAATTCCACAACAAAAACTTGGCAACTTCTGGTATTCGAAGTAGTTTTTTGCCTATTTCGTTTTGGCGAAAGTCATCCTTTCACTTTGCAAAAAATGTTTGCAACCAGTTTCATCCCTATTACATTTTACAATAAGAAATAAGGTGTGTTTTAATTTGCTGCTCTTCATTAAAGTAATTTTCACACAAACATAATTTCTGGTACAATCCTGTTTTGCCTTGAACTTAGCCCCAATTACATTGATTAAGGAAACTGATTGGGCTGCATTCTACGTTGAGTAGGAACAAACCAAAAATCTAAAACTTCATAATACAAGACCAAACATGTGGATATAACATAACCTGATGTAAAGAGGCACTATGCTTTTTTTCTTAAAATTATAAATAGGAAATCCAATGCATAAATATGCACAGGGTAATAAAATGTGAGGCTGGATGAACACAGCAGGCCAAGCAGCATCTCAGGAGCACAAAAGCTGACGTTTCGGGCCTAGACCCTTCATCAGACCTCTCTGATGAAGGGTCTAGGCCCGAAACGTCAGCTTTTGTGCTCCTGAGATGCTGCTTGGCCTGCTGTGTTCATCCAGCCTCACATTTTATTATCTTGGAATTCTCCAGCATCTGCAGTTCCCATTATCTCTCATAAATATGCACATACTTTTTTTGTATATATATCCTTACATATCATGGAATAGTTACAAATTATATACAGAAATCTACGTTAACTGCATTGTTAGTTTTAAGCATGATAAGCAAAAGGAATACATGAAGACAAGATCAGGTTCTGTTTTACCCCAATTGTTGAATATCTGGTCAACATTATTTTGGCTCATATCTATGCTTAGGTAAAACACCAGAGGATTTCTGTACTTGAAAGTGAGTCATTATCTCAAAAGGGGGCAGAAAATGCATGTGTAACACAGGAGTAAGAGTTATAAAAGACCCTAAAAAAAAATATTTATAGTAAATGCCTTCATTCCTAAGCTTGCCACTGAATTGTTTCCAACTATAAAAACAATTTCAGAAACATTTCCTTGTAAAAACACATAAATGATGAAAATAGGTCATGCAATTCAATAAATGTAGTTAGCTACATCAACTTAAAGAAATATTGCAAAGATCTGACTAAATTGTTGTTGAAGTACAGTACCTGTCAATCACACCAGTGACTCGAAGAAAATGATTTCGCAATATGTCTAGATAGTATGCTGCAGTATCGGTTTCATTGCATAATTTCGATTATTTCAAAATTTAACCTTTTTTGTTTAAAACAATGACGATTTCTTCATCTAATAGTTTTTTGCATTTTGGTCTTTTAGTTCTTCTTGAAATAATGTTGCCTCAATTTTAAAAGGTATGCAAGTAGAAATTACTTCTTTGCTTTTTGAACAAAAAGGAATACATCCATATACAGTAGTCTCTTGAGGAACAGTTATTTAATATCAGCTGCATAAACGGTGGTTTAATCAGGAAGTAGCCATTATCCTTCCACTGCACAGTAGTGACAGCTCTCATAACAGACAGTGTTGTTTTTCAGTTTGTATGAATGAAGGAACGAATACATACTGTATTGCCAACAGCTACTGACCTTTGAGGTCACAAGCGCACTAGAGACAACTCTGCTACGAGGAAAAAAGCCAGTTCAAAATGAACCACAAGCCAACGCTTCCTTATACATTCTGAAGATTTCTAGAGCAGCTGGTCTCCCCCACCCCATCTTGCCTCACACGCAAAACATGGCTGTCTTATTCAGAGATTAGCAATTATTGTAATGAGATACTGTCTGTGAGGTCAAAGCAATACTTCCTGCTGTTCACACATTATGATTTCCTGGAAACAACTAAAAGGCAGGTGGAGCAGTCAGCACACTGATGAGCTTGTACGTATGAATAGAAACTCAAGCAGGTAAACCACATGCATGTCACAACATGGAGCTCCACCTGATACCACACAAAATCCTTTGCAAAATATCTTTGGCTACCTTCCCACAAATAGATCACAACCCAGATTAGGCAATCACTTCGAATTTGGTGCACATTATATGGACAGAAAGAAAACAAACAAACATCTATTCAAAGGGGAAATTTTATTTCAAATTAAAATTATATTTCCAAACAGTTTATAATTATCCATACATTTAGAATGAAAAAGGTGTAGAAATAACTTTGCCATTCTAAAGTTAGGGGAAAAAAAGACTGTAGCACGTGGAAAAATTATAAGCAGAATGCTAAATGAAAAAAAAATCAAAATAAGGAAAATGTTGGCCAATAAAGGAGACCAGATTTATAAGCTGATGTAAACTTATTTAATATTAAGTACAGGTAGTTTAAATTATGAAAGAACTAAGATTATAAGTCACCCTATTCCATTAAAGTTAACGTGATTTAATTATTTTGATCAAAACAATCCATTACTATAAAGGGCATAATTGATAAAATAATATGATCACAAAATGGACCGAACTTCCAATTCACAACCCTTGCTCCACCCTGTATAGGAACGGATTTACAACCTTTAGACTGATCAATGAAAATTGTGAACTACCAACATCCTCTCTTTAAGACTGCATTTGACATCTAGGTGTGATATGAAGTACATGATAAAAGCAGAGTCTTAGATTATTTTAGCCAGATGAGATAAGGAATTATCATGGAAAATATAAAACTCTAGTCAAAGGTTTAATTCCGATGTGTGGAGAATTCTTTAATTCAGAATAATGTTTTATTTTTAACGTTCTTAAACTTAATATTTTTCTGTCTCAGCAAAGATTGCTCCCTGCAACATGCCTGCATTTGGCTAGCATTTAAGCAATCTGTAACACATTCAGGTTAAACAGTAACCTTTCATATCTCCATGCAACATAACCAGTAAACTCAAATGTTCTCAAAATAACTGCCTCTCAAATTAACTGCATTGATTTCAGAAGATGGTACGACAAAATTTTGTTAAACTGTATAAATGTGAAACAATTAACTACATAGTAAATGGATAGATACGGAAGCAACAGTATGCATAAAATTTACAGAAGCTACAAGCTTTATTTTCTTTTTTCGAAGGAACAATAAAGTCATGGTGGTTATTAAATGGCATTAAAAACAGGATGGCACAGAAGATGCCTGCACTTTGAAATGGTGCAATCACGTGGAGACTCTCCAGAAAATTCAAATCCATCAAGCAGCTAGGGAGGCCACAACCTTACCTGAAGACAGAACAGCGCTCCAAAAGCTTGTGACTCAAATAAACCTGCTAGGACTATAACCTGGTGTCGTGTGACTTCTGACTTTGCCCACCCCAGTCCAACACTGGCATGTCCGCATCATTAAAACTTTACCAAGGTAGATTGGAAATTATTTTCAAATACAACTAGAATAACTTTAAAATACCTGGTACAAACAAGAGTTAAGTGGTGTCAAACTCAAAATGCAGTCAAACAGAAGCCAATGGAAATCATGAGTCGTACATTTGACTTGAACGATCAGACTCTTGGAGAACAGTAGCAACCTGAAGTGATTTTATTACAATTAAACATTCCAAGGCAATCCATGGGTGCATTATAAAACAAAGTATGACAACAAAACACACAAGGACATTTTAGATCAGATGAGGAGTTGACTGGCGTGGAGTACCTGTCGCACTTTACAATCACCTTCGAAAGACAGCTAAGGGATAGACAGAAACTTCTCATGCAGAAAAATTAAAGGAATGTCTTAAAGGAGAAATCAAGATAAGGAAGTGGAAAGGGAGTGTTAGGAAAGTACTCCAGAGCTTGGGGCCAAAGCAAATCGTTAGTCCAGAATTTCAGGAGTGATAAAATCTTAAAGGAGTGCAGACTAGAGATTTCGAAGTCAGAGGAACGATTTGAAAGTAATGATGAAAAATTTAAACTGCTGAACGAGAGTCCAGTGCAGATTGCTGAGCACATAGCTGATAGGGGAATAAGAAATGCTGATCTAAAGCACAGTTTTGGATGACCTTATTTATTGGTGGAATGTGGGACATCAGCAAGGAGTGCATTGGAAAAGCAGAGTCTACAGCAACCAGAGTTGCAAGCAAGGATTTTCGCAAATGAGCCATGAGCTATTTATTGAAATAAGCCAGGATCTGGCCAACATAGACTGTTTACAGCCTTGAGGGTAAATATAAAGCAGAGTAGTAAGAGGCACTCATAAATGTACTGCGGACAGTAACAATGTAGCAGAAATAAACTCAGGTTGTCTAGGAACATTCAAGATTGGATGGAAAGGAAAAGTAAGACACATAACAGGTACAAAGGACACAAAGCAATTGAAGCCAGAGGGGAGTACAGAAAGTGAAGGGGGACAAGGGTGGGGGAATCCCCAAGAATATCTACAAGCATATCTGAGGGAAGATATTAACCAGGAGCCAAGGAGGCAACTTGCACATTAAGTCACAAGGCATTGGTAGAGTGCTAAACAAAGACATACATCTGTCTTTATTTGGGAGATGAATGCAAGTACAAAATTCAGATTAATAAGGAATTAAGGTAGCACACAGGATGCTCATCTTTATCAGTTGAGGCATAGATTATAACAGCAGGCAGTTTATGTTGGAGCCTTACAAAACCTGGGTTAGATCACAGCTCAAGTATTGTGTGCAGTTTTGGGTCACATCACTAATAGGAAGGTTGTAATTCCTCAAGGGGGTGGAAAGGCGAGTCACCATGATTTTGCGTGAGGTGGACCATTTCAGTTATGACGAGAAATTGGATAAGCTCAGATTGTTGTTATTAGAACAAAATAGTTTGAGGGGGGAACTGACTGAGATGTGTAAGATTATGAGGGGCATAGATAGGATGAATTGAAAGCAGCTGCTTCCCTAGTTGAATGGTCAAGAATAACATGACTACATTTATAAAAAGTGAAAGGTGAGGGAATGTTAACAAAACTGTTTTGATCCAGAGGGTGGTGGGGGTTTCTGGAATGCACTGCCTGGCAGGGCACTTGAGAGAGGTGACTTCATAATCTTTAAAAATTAGTTGAGTGAACACTTGAAACGTCACAAGGTTCAAGGCTATGAGCCAAGTTCTGGAAAGAGGAACTTATGTAGGTAAGTAGTATAGTTTCGGCAGTTCAGACCTGATGTGCTGAAGGCTCTTCTGCACTGTATTATTCAATGACTGAGGTAAAGTTTAATGTTACACAAGTGGAAATAGGCAGGATCAGTAATGGCACGAGTGTCAACTCAGAAACACATCTCAGGATCAAAAATTACATCAAGGTTGCAAACAGACTGGCTTAATCTTGGGAGGGAGAAAGGGATGAGGTTTGCAAGAAAAGGATAGTATTTGGGATGGACCACAATCTTCACTTTTCCCAATATTTAGTTGCAGCATTTGCTGCTCAGAAATAAAAAAAATCAAACATATATATTCTGAATATTCTTATTTTAAGGATTTTTAAAAATAAATGAGACAATTATCAGAGTTTTTAAACTTGGCTCAGTGTAAGCATTCTTATGTCTCTAGAGACAAACATCTAGTCTTTAATCTTTGAACACAGGACTGAGGTATTGCATAGTTGGAGGTACACCCTAAACCAAGGTCCATGCCCCTATTTTTGTTGGGCAGAAGAAAATCTTGTGACATTCTGCAAAGAGCAGGGACGTCCCTGAAAACGTCATCCCCACAGAAACATAAATTGCACACAATAAAGTTTACCACCAATGTTTAAATGCTTAACACAGATTATTCCATGCATTATTTTGCAGTTCCTTGTAATGGAGATGTGTCCAAGATATGCCTACAAACTTCTGATAAGATTGCTGGGTTGGCATCGTCTTCAAACAAAAATTTACAATATCATCTGCTGCTTTCATGGAGTTTGTAACTCAGAAACACCAACCCTTTCCCACTATCAGAAAAAGCTATCCCATGTTTAGGGGTGGAAACAGCTGCACCCTGACCTCTTCCTTAAACCTCACAGTGAGAATAATACAAAAAGTGTGGGACTGGATTGGAAAATGGGTCAACTGGATTTGAGGAACAGGCACCTTGAATTTGCAGGGTACAAATGCATAACTGGGATCTGGAGGGTGGAAGAAAAGACATGTGACAGGAGATGTATTATATGTGCAGAAGTGTAGGGTGTCAAAATAGAAACAATGACAGAGGGATGAGGCATGGATAGATGTGGACTCCAGACACCCTGCTGAAACCAGCAAAACAGGATCAAGCCACTACTGCTAAGTGGAAATCAACACCAACAGCAGTTAAAAAAAAAGTGAATTTTGGTTAAATTGGTGAAAAAATATTTCTACTGGTAGGCAAATAGGGAACAAGAGAAGCAAAATTTAGGATTTTCAAAAAAAAAATCTAAAACAACAGTGAGAAGGAAGGTTTTTGAATTGAGAACTTCAATACAACAAGGTGTTTCACTAAGTGGTTATTGAGGCAAAAATTTAAATATAACTTAAAGAGAAAGGAATAAATATGCAAAAAGAATGAATTTGAAATTGTCTGAGGAGAATGGGATGTGGAAGCATCAACAACAGTACAGGTAGCACAAAATAGCCAAAATAGTAAAATAATTTGTACATTTCATGAAAACTCCCATTTAATGAGTCTGAGATGTTAATAATCTTGGTACTGAACTGAGTTTAGAACAATGTACCCTGGGGAAAGTGTCCCCAAATTGCATGAAATTATGTTGCATAAATTTGTGCTCAAGTGCTGCCACTGTTAAGAGATTAAGTGTTAACAGCAAATTGTTTTAGTTTGCTTTGGAGGGGTGGAGGGGCAATATCGGGAAAGGGAAGAAAAAAAAGTGACAGTGACAATCAAATCATGTACCAGATGAAGATTTTGTCAAGGTGATGATATTATCATCTGTATCTTTAATAGAAAGTAGCATCTGTGCCAAAGCTCCAATTGTTCACTGATTATTTTGCAAATTTTAGGGCAATTAATCTGAACAATATCAACTAAAATTGCATTGCGAATATTTTTCTAGTCAGCATTTTTACTGTGACACTGATATACACACATGGGGAAGGGGACATTGCTTGCTAATCATAACATTCCAGTTTAATACAACTGTTCGACAGGTAAATAACACTGGCAACTAAAAAGGAGTTTTGAACTTTAAAATTCTAAACTCTCTTTTGTATAATTTAATGAATACAGTTCAATAATAAAGTCACTTCAATAGGTGCCAATATGCCATGTTAAAATCTTAGAACAAGGCGGCCGAACAGCCCATTGTGTCTGTGACAGTAATGCCTTCTTTAGAGCTCTCCAATTAATCTCACTTCTCTGTTCTTAACCCAAAACATAAGTGTTTTTCCTCTCATCATTCAAATTCTCTTCTGAATGCTGCTAACGAATCTATTTCTATTATTGTTTGACAGTGCATAAAAATTCCACATGGCAATAAACGTTTCCTCATATGTTACCTCTCGCTCTTTAGCCAAACAAATTAAAACTGTATCTGCATGTCATTGGCCCTACTGTCACTGAAAATAGTTTCCTCTTCCTACTCCAAGAAAACCTTTCAAAATTGTAACCATTAGATCAGATCTCCTCTTAAACTCCTGCACGCTAAGGAGAGCAATTCTATCAGCTTCACTTATCTCTCCACGTAACTGAAATCCCTCAACTGCAGCACTATGTTTAATTCTGGAAATCCCTCATCCTTGGTACTATTCTAGTGAATTGCTTCCTTCCCAAAATATGGTGCCCAGACTTAAACACAATACACCAGCAGAGGCCTAACCAATGTTTTATAAAAAGTTGTATGTAACATGCTTGTTTCTGTACTCTATACCTCTTCATTAATAAAGTTAAGAATTCCACGTATTTTAAATAACCATCCTGATGTTTCCTGTTACCTTCAATGACCTCCAGGTTTCTGTGTTCCTATACTCCTTATGAAGCTGTGCAGTTTAGTTCAAATTGTCTCTCCTCATCCTTCCTACCAAAATACATGACCCCACTACTGCTTAAAGTTCAATGTCATGTATCTATTCATTTTATCGAACGTTGTCCTCATTATTCACTACATTTCCAAGTTTTGTATTATCTATATTCTTGAAAATTAAGCGCAGCAAACCCAAGTCCAGGCTATTAACAGGTCAGAAACAGCATTCATCCCATCACCAGCTTCCAAAGAACTTCACCCTATACTTCCTTCATATTTGAAAAACAACCATTCACCACTATTCTGTTTTCTGCCCTTTAACCTACTTTGTAACTCAGTTGCCAATAAGCCTTTAATCCCATCCACAGGTTCCCTTCCAAATCACTTACCATTCAGACTTGGAAAATATATCACCAATTTTTCAGCATCAGTAAGTCAAAATCCTAGTACTCCCTCCCTAATGGCTGCAGTGGTTCAAAAAGGCAGCTCACCACTCACTTTCCACTTGCAATTTGGGATGGGTAATGAGTGCTGGACTCAGCCAGTAGTGTCCACATCCTTTGAATAAAAAAGATCTAATTTTGATAACAAGTCTATTATGTGTTCAATTACCACACACTTTTGAAAGTCCATATGTATAGCATCACCAACCACATCATCTCTCAATGCACGATCAGCAGCATCCTCTTCTCTGGCAGAGACGTGTAAAGCACACATTCCACTCCATAACTATGCCCTCTGTTTCTCAAAGAGACTTTTTTTTAAGGTTTTTTGATCAGTCCACTCTTCCTTTAATGAGGCTTCATTAGTTTGTGCACACAAAAGGGAACCATAAGGTATTTTATGTTAGCCACTATTCTTATACTTTTATATTTGCCCATCAGTGTTTTTTAATCTCCTTTCTACATCTGTATTCAGCTTGGTTTTCAACTGTATTATGAACTTAATAATTGTCATAAGCCTCCATTTTCAGTTTCATTTTGATTTTTAAATGTCAGTCATCCAGGGTGTTCTAACTTTGGATATTTGGATCTTTGTCCCTACTCTGGTATGCAAACCATTACATCTTTGTTCAGTTGTTTTTTTTCTCCATTGAGAGCTGTGCTCCTTACCTTTTGAGCTGGAACGCCATATATCAAGGAAGTGGCTCTCATCCACTTTCAGGAATTCCTCCCAATTTACTTATACACGGTTAGTATTTCGGCCTACTTCAAGGTAATTGAAGATCATACTAAACTACCAAGCAGTTTTAGCATGCCTCTGTGAACTAAAGTTACTGTTATTTTTCAACAAGAGAAAAACAAGGAGTCAATCTAACAAGACTCCAGTAAAGAGGGGGTTAATTGTTGAAAAAAAATCAAAATAAGAGAGTCTGGATTAATTCGACAAAGATTGCAGTTGTTCATCATGCAGGCTGCATGTGGAAGAAAGATTCCCACTGTTTGATCTGACTTCTAGATTCAGAACTGGTGTTCCATTTACTTATGGAAAAGAAAAAGACTCACCTTCATTGCAGACTATCTAGTGAGAAACTACACAACCCGAGGAAGTATTTAAGTTACATCAAGATAATAAAGTAATATTTCTATTGTTGGAGGAAACCTAGCTTGTTACAGTTGAAATTGCACAGCCCGAGATTGCGAATGAATGATGTACTTTTTTAGATATTAACTAAGGTCAGTTTGACCAAGAGAATTTTGAATGGCATGACTGACTGACAATGATGTGATGAATACGGCAGGGTGAGAGAAAAAAATAGAAAATTATAACATACATATATATTTCTAGTCAATTATTTACCATGGTAAAACCTCAATCAGTATATCTTTTGCTCAATTTTCCATCTATCAAGCATGCAGCACCAGAAGATATTTAATATTTCTGTTCCCTACTGCTTCACTGACAACCCGCTGCAATACTAAGAATTTCCCGAACTTAGTTAACTGCACCTTTCTACCTTCACTATTAAAAATAGCAAACATAAACCATAAAATTAAAACGTGTCCCACATACAAGAGGGATAACAATGTGTAGAACTGGACGAACACAGCAGGCCAAGCACCAACAGAGGAGCAGGAAGGCTGACGTTTTGGGCCTTGACCCTTCTTCAGAAATGGGGGAGGGAAAGGGGGTTCTGAAATAAATAGCGGGGGGAGGCGGATTGAAGACAGATAGAGGAGAAGGTAGGTGGAGAAGAGACAGACAGGCCAAAGAGGAGCCAGTAAAGATGAGTGTAGGTGGGAAGGTAGGGAGGAGATAGATCAGTCCAGGGAGGACGACAGGTCAAGGAGGTGGGATGAGGTTAGTAGGCAGATGGGGGTGGGGCTTGAGGTGGGAGGAGGGGATTGGTGGGAGGAAGGGACGAGCTGGGCTGGTTTGGGAATGCGGTAAGGGGAGGGGATATTTTGAAGCTTGTGAAGTCCACATTGATACCATTGGGCTGCAGGGTTCCCAAACGGAATATGAGCTGCTGTTCCTGCAATCTTCAGGTAGCATCATTTTGGCACTGCGGGGGACCCAGGATGGGCATGTCATCTGAGGAATGGGAGGGGTGTTGAAATGGTTCGTGACTGGGAGGTGCAATGGTTTAGTGCGAACCGAGCGTAGGTGTTCTGCAAAGCGGTCCCCAGACCTCCGCTTGGTTTCCCCGATGTAGAGGAGGCCAAAATGGGAACATCGGATGCAGTATAACACATTAGCAGATGTGCAGGTGAACATCTGCTTGATGTGGAAAGTCTTCTTGGGGCCTGGGATGGGGGTGAGGGGGGAGGTGTAGGGGCAGGTGTGGTTGCAGGGAAAAGTGCCGGGTGTGGTGGGGCTGGAGGGGAGTGTGGATCGGACAAGGGAGTCATGGAGAGAGTGGTCCCTCCAGAAAGCAGGCAAGGGTGGGAAGGGAAATATATCTTTGATGGTGGCGTTGGATTGCAGATGGTGGAAGTGTCAGTGGATGATGTGTTGGACCTGGGAGGTTGGGGGTATGGTATGTGAGGATGAGGGGGATTCTGTTTTGGTTGTTATTGCGGGGAGGGGGTATGAGGGATGAGTTGCAGGAAATGCAGGAGACACAGTCGAGGGTATTCTCGACCAGAGGCGGGGAAGTTGCGGTCCTTAAAAAACAAGGACATCTGAGATGTACAGCAGTGGAAAGCCTCATCCTCAGAGCAGATGTGGCAGAGCAAAGGAATTGGGAATAGGGAATAGCGTTTTTGCAGGAAGCTGGATGGGAGGAGGTGTATTCTCGGTAGCTGCGGGTGTCGGTGGGCTTGAAATGGTTATCGGTTTCTAGGTGGTTGCCGGAGTTTGAGACAGACAGGTCCAGGAAGGAGACCTAGGTATTAGAGATGGTCCAGGTGAACTTAAGGTTGGGATAGAAGGTGTTAGTGAAGTGGATGAGCTGTTCGAGCTCCTCATGGGAGCATGAGGTGGCGCCGATACAGTCATCAATGTAACGGAGGAAGAGGTGGGGTTTAGGGCCAGTGTAGCTTTGGAAGAGGGATTGTTCCATGTAACCTACAAAGAGGCAGGCATAGCTAGGGCCCATGTGGATACCGATGGCCACCCCTTTTTCTGTAGGAAGTGGGAGGAATTGAAAGAGAAGTTGTTGAGGGTGAGGATGAGTTCGGCGAAGCAGATGAGGGTGTCAATGGAGGGGGACTGGTCGGGCCTGCAGGACAGGAAGAAGCGGAGGGCCTTTAGGCCATCTGTATGGGGAATGCAGGTGTATAGGGACTGGACATCCATGGTAAAGATAAGGTGTTGGGGAGGAGGGAATTGGAAGTTCTGGAGGAAGTGGAGGGCGTGGGTGGGGTCACGGATGTCGGTAGGGAGTTCCTGGACCAAGGGGGAGAAAATGGAGTCAAGATAGGTGGAGATAAGTTCGGTGGGGCAAGAGCAGGCGGAGACAATGGGTCGACCAGGGCAGGCAGGTTTATGGATTACTCACCTTCACTGGCTCCATTCCCTCCTCTTTGACCTGTATGTCTCCTCTCCACCTATATTCTCCTCTAGCCATCTTCTATCCGCTTCCCCCTCATCTCTATTTATTTCAGAAACCCCTTCCTCTCCCCCATTTCTGAAGAAGGGTCTAGGCCCGAAACGTCAGCCTTCCTGCTCCTCTGATGGTGCTTGGCCTGCTGTGTTCATCCAGCTCTACACCTTATCATCTCAGATTCTCCAGCATCTGCAGTTCCTGCTATCTCTCCCAAATACAAGTGGCTTTTAAACCAGATGTTACACCTGCATAGAAATAACTTCAGTATACTTGTATGAAATATTTTGTATACTGTGTTTTAAAAATTAGAACTTCTGCAAATAGCAAATATACCCATTTCCCTTTACAGAAAAAAAAACCCTGGGCATCTGATTGCTTTCTTAAACCTTTGCATCCAGAAAGAAAAGGAAAACGGAAGAAAGGTACACATTTAAACCCTTAAACTGTGGCACTGAAATGCACCATCTTTTTCAAACAAGACATCAGAATATTCATTTACACCAGAAGAACAAGCAATGCATATAAATGAGAAGCACTAATGAAATCAACTGTTGTCCTGCATCTTCATGTATTTATTGGAGCCTTTATATGATTTTCCCTTTGCTGACTTTCTTTTTCTCTTACTTTATTTTGAAATTTGCTTCGTTAGCTTCGGCGATTTAGATATTCAACCAAAACAAAATTAGTGCATAATTCAAACGCTCTACATTGCACACCTGTGCAGTGTGCTTTGCAAATACAAAATTCAGCTTCTTTTTTTTAAAAATTCCATTGGATCTGCTTAGTTACATCCTTTACTTCTGGAGTGCATTTTTCCCTGATGCCATATTATAGCATTTCTATGACATTATGATATCAACATATTTAAACAGTGGGCATCGCACTAGTATGATAACACATTATGGTGTTTCACTTTAAAACTTGCGTAAGTCATTTTTGCTACACGGGCAATACATAATCAGGTGCCACACATTGAGCTACATTTTTAAAAAAAAGGACCCCATGGATTTGGCTCACTACGCAAAGACAGAATTGGGATGAAGGGACATTTTCAAAATGGCAACCCGTAACTAGTGGAATGCCACAGGGATCCATATTGCAGTCACAAGCATTTAATATATACATTAATGGCTTGGATGAGGAAATGTACTATCACCAAGTTTGCAAATTACACAAAAATAGGTGGGAAGGCAAGTAGTGACAAATAAAGAATGAGTCTACCGAGGGCTACTTATCTCCTAAAGCAAGTGGGCAAAACTTGGCAGATGGATTATAATATGGGAAAATATGAGGTTATGCACTTTGGCAAAAAGAGTAAAGGAGTGAATTTTTTTTTAAAATGGAGAAATACCACAAAAAGCTTCACCACACTGATTTTGGGGGGTCGTTGCACATCAATCTCAATAAAACTAGCAATCTCTGAACAGGTTGATTAGAAAAATAGGTAGAAGTAATTTGTGGGGCCCACTTTTAGCGTAGAGGTAGTGGGAGACCTGGGTTCAAGTCCCACCTGCTCCAGAAGTGTATAACAAGCATCTCTGAATGGGTTGATTAGAAAAACTGGTTAATTTCTTTTTTAAAATGTAATTTGATTGCCCTCAACCTTTTTGCATGAAACTATCTAACTGGCTGAATGGGTGTTTTACCAGTGGAGGTTGATAGATTAAAAACAAAAGGAGGTCACGGTGATTTGGTGGTGGGAAAGCCATTCGATTGTGTAGAAGAGTACTTCTAAATATATAAAAATAAGCTGAAGCAATTGAGAAGAATGGCTCATGGTCCTAAATACCAAGGACAGCAACAGTTCAAGACAACAAAGTGTGGAGCTGGATGAACACAGCAGGCCAAACAGCATCTCAGGAGCACAAAAGCTGATGTTTCGGGCCTAGACCCTTCATCAGAGAGGCAAGACAGTTCAAGACAGAGGATTATCAACACAGCTCCACAGCAATTAAGGACTTCCCATTAAAAATTATTTTAAAAACAGGAAACGTCACAACCTCGTCTGAGCAAATGCTCATCTGAAATAAGATAACTAAAATGACTACTTTCACAGCAATTATGAACTATATCGAACAAATTTTCTCACCAACACAAAAAGCAAGATTGCATATCTTACAGAAAACATTAGCTCAGTGGAGAAGTTTAATCCCTAGCTTTTGATGATAATGCGAAATTTCACAAGGTTGACTCATATTTCAAAGGTGATTAAAATATTCATGTTTGGAAAACTACTCATTCTATATTTGATCAGACCATCCCATGCATCCACATATTCTTACTGTAAAGTCACTTACAAACTAAAGCTTTACTTTATTTTTGGATTGGGATTAATCTACGGCACAACATCATCGGCCAAAGGGCCTGTACTGTACTTTTCTATGTTTACTAGTTATATAGTGACTTTTACTCCCAAAAGTCTGGTTATTCTTAAACTAACAGATAGAACTATAGGTGCATCTACTTATTTATTTGAATTTTAAACCATTATATGTCACATACAAAAACTGAAACTATGACATAGCGTAAGTTTCCAAATAAATGTGCATCTGTCTTGTATGATTTTTGTGATTATTACCATTCTTCTCTCTGTTTTCAATAGTTAAACAGAGGAACCACATATTTGTTAATTGCCCTCCAGAGGTCTCTACATTTAGCCAGCAGTAAACCATTACTACAATCAAGCTAGATAACCAACATTAGTCTCTTGCCACATCAATGTTGGCAGCTGCAGGGAAATTACCAGGTTAGTCTCTGTAGAAAAGTAGGAACATTTAGGGGAAACATCCTCTCAGCACTTACCCTGTCAGGCCCCTTAAGAATCCTACATATTTCAATGAAATCACCCCTTATTCTTCCAAATTCCAATAAGTAAAGTTCCAACAGGTCTAGCCTTCGCTAATAAGGCAATCTCTCTGTGCTTAGGAATCATCCCAGCCAGCCTTCTCTTAACTGCCTCTAAAGAAATGGTATATTTCCTTAAATGAGGGGACCAAACCTAGTCTCAGTAGTTCAAATGTGGTCTCACCAGCACTTTGCACAGTTGCAGTAAGACTTCCTTAATCTTATACTCCAACTCACCTGAAACAACAACCAGTATTCCAATTGGCTTCCTGATTACCTGTTGCACTTATATGCTGGCTTTGTGTTTCAAGCATAAGTACTCCAAAGTTCCTTTGTGTTGTAGTTTTCTACAATTTTTCCCCAATTTAAATAATATTCTGTTATTTTGTTCTTCCTTTCAAAATGAAGAACTTCACTTTTTCCCACATTATACTACATTTGCCAAATTTTTGGCCACTTAACGTATCACTATCACTCTGTAAACTATACGTATTCATCTCACAAACTGCCTTTCCATCAATCATTTTTTGTGTTGTTTGCAAATATGACAATGGTACCTTCACTTCCTCCTTCAAGTTAGTAACATATATTGTAAACGGTTTTGGTCTCAGCACTGATCTGTATGGAACCTGACTGGCAACAAATTGCCAACCGGAAAAACAACCCCTCATAACCACTGTATCAGATGAGGGGTCTAGGCCCAAAATGTCAGCTTTTGTGCTCCTAAGATGCTGCTTGACCTGCTGTATTCATCCAGCCCCACACTTTGTTATCCCTTATAACCACTCACTGTTTCCTGCCTATGAGCCAATTCTCTATCAATGCCAATATAGTAGCTCTAATACCATGGGCTCTTATGATTTAACCTTTTATGGGTTACCTTGTCAACACTTCTACTGGTTACCCTCTTAACCACTCTGGTTGAGACTTCCTCCAAAAACTCCAATCAATTAGTCAGACACAATTCTCCTTTCATGAAGCCATGCTGCTTCTGCTTGATTAGGTTTTTCAAATGTTCTGCATTTACTTTCTTAACAATTAATTCCAATACTTTTCTAACAATGGATGTTAGGCTGATCAGCTTACTGTTACTTGCTTTTTGCTTTCCTCCCTTTTTAAATGGGGGTATCGCAGTAGCAGTTTTCCCATTTCTCTGGGACATCTCCAGAATCCAAGGACAACCAGTAGGTCCAGTATCTCTACAGCTACCAATTTTAGGACCATAGAATGCAAGCCATCAGGGCCAGGGGATGTACGTGCCTTTAGTCTGATTAGTTTATCTGATACTACTTCTCTGACAATAGTGATCTATTACAAACATGGACAGAATAAATTAAAATGAGAGGAAAGTGGAACAAAAATTGCAACAAAGGAGAAAATGCATGTTGATGTAAAGTTGTTAATTTTAATCTTTAAAGGGCAGCAGGCAAAATTCAAGTTCAGTGTAGACATGCAACTGGTTATTATTCAACTATCCTAAAGATTAAAAGGCAGCTTATTTCACCATTTAACAAATCTTACTTTATTAAAATGAAGCAATTATGGAAAAGCTGTCCAAAGGAAACATTTGAAAATAAATCAAAATTATAAGTACATCAAAGAAGTTAACTTATCCTCTTAACAGGGGAGGAATCACCACTCTCATTCTCCACATTAAACACTCTTATGATATGGACAAGCCCTACTTGTCATACAGCTAAGGGTGTAATTCCGGCTGGTTTCCATGACCGGTCCTTCTTCTCAGGACTAAGTCCACCTCTCAGCTCAAAACTGGATCAGAGTCGTTTGATGGATCTGATTTGCTGAAGTGCATCAGGGAGTGGAATTCACTTGCAGAGTGGGCATGGGACAAATTGCTTCTTCCTGCACCATAATTATTTTTAATGTTTATAATTAAACTATTAGACATCTTAATTAAGCACTGTCCAATGTGATACATGTGCACCAATATTCCCTTCCATGCTCCCTTAGTAATTAGGCCAGTCCACCACATCACCAAGCACAAAATCAGCTGCTCTCCAAGAAGTCAATACCTGTTCAACTAGAAAAATATATGACTGCTACCTCCCTTCCTCTCCCTCACACTTCAAATAAATTCAACCAAACGCCTTCAATACTCACCAAGTGAACCCTCAGCAATCCCTATCACTCACTGAAGTCAGTGGTCAAATTATCTCCCTATCCTCTCAGTATACAAAGGTGAAATCATATCAAAAATATACTAAAAATCATAATGAAAGCTGAATTAGCAATTACAATTTTTAAAATCCTATTATATAATTGTTTTGTTAGTTTCACATGTCCACAAAAGATGGCAATTGTATAAATCTATAAACAAAATACGCAAAGTCAAAAGATTTGGAGCTCAAAACATATTCGTAAGTTAGCATACATAGAAACACACTCTATGGTTCTGGCCGTTTCTCTCGAGAAAGATTCACTATAATGAATGGTTCTTCCTTCTGGAAGCAAATCAATTTTCATGTTTCTTTTAAGCTGTTCATACAGTGAGACATCCTGGATTCCTGGAAAATAAGTTATGCCATGACAAATGTTTTTATCTTTAGCTTGATAGTAGTCATAGACATTTAGATGAAAGAATCTAACCCAAAAGTAAATAATTTAATTCAGATCATTGTGTATACCACAACAAATATTTGATAATATTACAACTCAATGCCAAATCAGTGCAAATTAGTGTGAAGCAATATTAACATGTACACCACACTGGATTCTGAAGCACATTTTTCTTACTTCATTCTATTTACCCTGTAAAATTAAAGAAAACAGTGTCTAAAAGCAAAAAAATCTTTAGAACATAATGAATTTTTGCAATCCGATGAGATTTTACATCTTACTTAGCAATAAACTGAGAACAATTTGATCAGAGGAAACCAAAGATTGCTGAGTGCTAGAAGGTCACAGCCTGTGAGCTGAGTTGATAGTAGAAACAGCTCTGATGTTTCAAAGCTGCCATTTTTCTTCTTGACAAAGACTCCATCTGCCACAGAGCCATTTGTAGCCTCAGAGTAAGAATATCAATGACTTCCAACCATTCTGCATGTTTGCTTTGACCTTGACAGCGCCTCTGACATCAGTACTAATATTTTCTCTCCTACACTATCAGCTTGAAAATCAGTTTGATATAAACAGTATTTAAACGAACGTTAAATTTTAATTAAAAATTTAAGATGTTATTTTTTAGGTTGCAGTTTAACATTGCAGTAAGAAAAACTGAATTTTGAGAAGATTTGTTTTTGTCACACTCTTCTTCAGCATCACAATGCAAAAGTCGAAAAGGTGTAAACAGTTCGTTCAAGTTGCATTGTGCACTGGCATTTGGTTGGAGAAAAATCCCGAGGACTTCATATTCTGAAAATAAACAAAACTGAATCTTCGTTAAAGGCATATAAACCTATCATGTTGATTTATAAAAATGTGAAAAATTGGCTCTCAGCTTGGCCAATTTCAACACCTCTTGTTTATCTGTGAAAAATACTTTAATGCATTAGTGCTAACATTCCGGTTAGTTTTATGGACACCTGTGAGTAAGTCATGATACAAATGAATTTACAAGTGTCCATATTAAAAATTAATTTGTAAACTGAGAAAATGCCAATGTTTTGCCAAGTTTTAAAACACAGAACTTAAATTACAATTGTAGTAAATTTCACTATACTTACAAGTCTTTTGATTTGTTCACAAATTCCAAAAGTACATTCATATTACAGTTAATCAGATACAATGCATAAACACATAATTTAAAATAACTGGCTGAACACACCAGCCAAAATATTTTAAGCATAAATTTATTTTAAGAAATTAGGATACTTAATCAGGCCACTGTTGTAAAACGAGTTTGCACTATCAAATATACTCAACAGATTTTATATGCAGCAGGAGTCACTTACAATTAAATGAAGTTCTAAAAATGAAAGTTAGCTCAATATTAGTTAGCAGATTTCGGGGCCTGTAACAGGATGGCCAAATGAACTGGGTTGGGCATTGAATACAGGAGAAGAACCAGTATTTCTAAGTAGGTTTTATTGCTCATTTTCTTTTGCTATGTTTTTAGTTGAAATACCTTGATTTTGCCCAATTCCATGTCAAAAGGCTTTGCTGCCAGCTTGAGTTGGTGTGAAAGCACCTCCTTCGCACAAGACACTTGCTTATGGGAAGATACCAACAGCCAGAGGTACATTCAGCAGAATGAATGATCCCTCCAATCTGAAAATTTGACTCAACTCAGTTCAGCAATATGCAAATGATGACCTGTGGAAGAACCATTTTCTCCTTTTGGTTCCAACTTATGTATTCATCCTTCAAGCACATTTTTCTCAGAGGGGAAAAAGGGAGACAAAAGGAGGAGGAAAGAAAGTGCAACAGAAAGTAGTAGGAAACAAGTTTGAGCCTAGATCATGTGAACAAGTCTCTGGAATGGAACTTGAACCTTTTCACTCAAAGCCAATAAGAGTTTCAATTGAGCCATGATTGCCATCAGTACTAAAATAACACTTCAGCAGTCACTTCCTGGTCGCCATGCAGCAAACAGACAGATTTCCTCAAGGTCTCAATCTCAATCTCCTTAGTTGGCCTTTCTTTCACTTCATGTAGACACAGCATAAATAAGTTTTAGAGCAGTCTCTGGAGAAAATACAGGCACAATTACTTAGTGTTGTCTTACATCCTTGAATGTCCAAGATAGGAGCCTGCTGTTTGAGTCTTCAAGTCATCTCTTGATACTACTTAGTAATGGGCAATGCATCTTTAAAGTAAAGGTACGAAGGGAATGGAAATTGAAAGGAACAACACTGAGTATGCAGCAGCCTTAGCTCACAGTTGGCTGAATCCACTTAGTCAGGATGGGAAACGAAGGTTATCACTCAGCTTAATTCCTCCAGAAAGGTATTTTAAAATTCAACTGAAAAGATGTGAGCATCACTGACAAAGTCAGAATCATCCACCCTAATTCCTTTCAGAGGTATCAACAAGTAGCAGCTTTGTGGCATGGCACCTTGAGGACATTTCAGACGGCACTAAGCATCAATGACACTGCTTGAGGTCTGGAGAAGCAATGAGGTGGTGACAGCAAGAGGAGACGGGTGGGGGGAGCGGGAAGAAGGGGGCAGGAAGAGGAAAAGGCATGAGAGACATGGACAGACAGGAGGGAGCAAGAGAAAGGAAGGGGCACAAGAGAGAGACGGGAAGAGAAAGACACAAAAAGAGAGAGAAGGAGAGAGACGGGGGGGGGGGGGAAGAGAGCGAGAGAGCGTGTGTGTGTGTGTGTGTGTGTGTGTGTGTGTGTGTGAGTGAGTGAGTGAGTGAGTGAGTGAGTGAGTGAGAGAGGAGAGAGAGAGAGAAGAGAAGAGAGAGAGAGGTGGGAAGCGGGGGGAGGGATTGAGAGCAGCGCGCGTGAGCGAGAGAGAGAGCGCGAGAGAGAGAGAGCGCGAGAGAGAGAGAGCGCGAGAGAGAGAGAGCGCGAGAGAGAGAGAGCGCGAGAGAGAGAGCGCGAGAGAGAGAGAGCGCGAGAGAGAGAGAGCGCGAGAGAGAGAGAGCGCGAGAGAGAGAGAGCGCGAGAGAGAGAGCGCGAGAGAGAGAGAGCGCGAGAGAGAGAGAGCGCGAGAGAGAGAGAGCGCGAGAGAGAGAGAGCGCGAGAGCGAGAGAGAGCGCGCGCGCGAGCGAGAGAGAGAGAGAGCGAGAGAGAGCGCGCGCGCGAGCGAGAGAGAGAGAGCGCGCGAGAGAGAGAGAGAGAGCGCGCGAGAGAGAGAGAGAGAGCGCGCGAGAGAGAGCGCGCGAGAGAGAGCGCGCGAGAGAGAGAGCGCGAGAGAGAGAGCGCGCGAGAGAGAGAGCGCGCGAGAGAGAGTGCGCGCGCGAGAGAGAGAGCGCGCGAGAGAGAGAGCGCGAGAGAGAGAGAGCGCGAGAGAGAGAGAGCGCGAGAGAGAGAGAGCGCGAGAGAGAGAGAGCGCGAGAGAGAGAGAGCGCGAGAGAGAGAGCGCGCGCGCGAGCGAGAGAGCGAGAGAGAGAGAGAGAGAGAGAGAGAGAGAGAGAGAGAGAGAGAGAGAGAGAGAGCGCGCGAGCGAGAGAGAGAGCGAGAGCGCGCGCGAGAGAGAGAGCGAGAGCGCGCGCGAGAGAGAGAGCGAGAGCGCGCGCGAGAGAGAGAGCGAGAGCGCGCGCGAGAGAGAGAGCGAGAGCGCGCGCGAGAGAGAGAGCGAGAGCGCGCGCGAGAGAGAGAGCGAGAGCGCGCGCGAGAGAGAGAGCGAGAGCGCGCGCGGAGAGAGAGAGCGAGAGCGCGCGCGGAGAGAGAGAGCGAGAGCGCGCGCGGAGAGAGAGAGCGAGAGCGCGCGCGGAGAGAGAGAGCGAGAGCGCGCGCGAGAGAGAGAGCGAGAGCGCGCGCGAGAGAGAGAGAGCGAGAGCGCGCGCGAGAGAGAGAGAGCGAGAGCGCGCGCGAGAGAGAGAGCGAGAGCGCGCGCGAGAGAGAGAGCGAGAGCGCGCGCGAGAGAGAGAGCGAGAGCGCGCGCGAGAGAGAGAGCGAGAGCGCGCGCGCGAGAGAGAGCGAGAGCGCGCGCGAGAGAGAGAGCGAGAGAGAGAGCGTGAGAGAGAGCGAGAGAGAGAGCGAGAGAGCGCGCGCGAGAGAGAGAGAGAGAGAGAGAGAGCGCGCGAGAGAGAGAGAGCGCGCGAGAGAGAGAGCGCGCGAGAGAGAGAGAGCGCGCGAGAGAGAGAGAGCGCGCGAGAGAGAGAGAGCGCGAGAGAGAGAGAGAGCGCGAGAGAGAGAGAGAGCGCGAGAGAGAGAGAGCGCGCACGAGAGGGAGAGCGCGCACGAGAGGGAGAGCGCGCGAGAGAGAGGGAGAGCGCGCGAGAGAGAGGAGAGCGCGCGAGAGAGAGGGAGAGCGCGCGAGAGAGATGGAGAGCGCGCGAGAGAGAGGGAGAGCGCGCGAGAGAGAGGGAGAGCGCGCGAGAGAGAGGGACGCGCGCGAGAGAGAGGGAGCGCGCGAGAGAGAGAGAGCACGCCAGAGAGAGAGACAGCGAGCCAGAGCGCGAGGGCGCGAGAGAGCGCGGGGGGCGCGAGAGAGCGGGGGGGCGCGAGAGAGCGAGGGGGCGCGAGAGAGCGAGGGGGCGCGAGAGAGCGGGGGGGCGCGAGAGAGCGGGGGGGCGCGAGAGAGCGGGGGGCGCGAGAGAGCGGGGGGGCGCGAGAGAGCGGGGGGGGGGGGCGGGGAGAGCGGGGGGGGGCGGGGAGAGCGGGGGGGGCGGGGAGAGCGGGGGGGGCGGGGAGAGCGGGGGGGGCGGGGAGAGCGGGGGGGCGGGGAGAGCGGGGGGGGCGGGGAGAGAGGGGGGGGCGGGGAGAGAGGGGGGGGGCGGGGGGGGAGAGAGGGGGGGCGGGGAGAGAGGGGGGGCGGGGAGAGAGGGGGGGCGGGGAGAGAGGGGGGG